>NC_045497.1:2705833-3011666 GCF_009650955.1 Corvus moneduloides
CCAGCAGATTGCTTCAGGATTTTCATGGTACTATTTCAGAAGAGGGAAAAAAACACCAGATTTTTCTCAAAATCCCTGCAGTTTTACACAATTTTCAGGCATAGAACTACCTGTGAAATATCTGGGTGCACTGATCAGCAATAACATTTGGTGTTCACTGAGATAACCTCAGACCAAGGAAACAAACTTCAAAATCTGTGCAAAACCTTACGTGCACAAAGCAGGCAGATTTCCCAGACCCTTCCCTTAAAGATTTGCCCTTTTTTGGGCACTGAACCAAATTTTACCATTTGTGTTACGACCAGGTTTGTGCCCCCTGGGCTGCCCAGCCATGATTCCTCCAATGATGATCTTTAAGGTCCCTTCCAACCTAAATCATTCCAGGATTCTGATTCTTTCCCATATTTCCTGTTTACTTTCCAGAAGGCTGGTTAGCTCTTCCATACATCTGTGATAATATGCTAAGTAAGTAAATATATAATTCTAAAAAGGTTCAAAAAAAAAAAAAAAAAGAACTTTAACCTATTATTTTGCTTGAAAAACCGGCATTTATGTTCTTACTGTTTAATGTTAAGCTATATAATTTGAAAGCAATATGTGCTGAGGGATCACCTGTATTAAGGGGGTGTCTTTTAAGTAATACATAATAATATAGTTATATAAATGTACATTTATGTGTAATTATATATAAATAGTTAAAATATATTTTATATATTATATATAAACATTCCCTATATATTTTGTATAAATGTTTCGATATATTATGTTATATTACATTATTTGTATATTGATATATTTAATTTTTAACCTATTTATTATATGTATGAAATAAGTATACTCATATACTTGCATACTATAAATACTAAATCAATAGATTTTCAGGAGTGTCAGGACTTTTTTTGGCATCTTGTCACTTTTGAGCACGTACTGAGTGTAAACTTTAGTACTAAATGCTGCAGCCACTGAACCTGAAGAATTTACTCATTCAACCCCAAAACAGATGCTGGAGAGACGCCCAGTGGTGCCCAAGGGCGGTACAGAACTGTTGGGAACAGCTTGGTGGCAGCGAATCCAGGGGAAAAAAATTAGGAACCCTGGGGTTCCTTTATCAGTGTTTCTGTTCCACTGAAACAAACGCACCTCAGCACGTGTAGGGATGTTTGTGTCTCCTCTTTTTCGAAGTAACGAGTATTTCTTGTCTTCTCCTACAGATTTTGATTCCCAAACGTTCACGTGCTCATAGAATAAAATACACTGAACTCGTTAAAACTTAAATCCTTCAACAGCTTTGGCCTCATCCTGTGAGGCGGCTCCGCTCGGCTCGGTTCGGTTCGACTCGGGCTCGGCTCGGCGCATCCCGGCTGGGCTCGGCTCAGCTCGGCTGGGCTTCGGTTCGGCTCGGGCTCGACTCGACCCATCTCGGTAGAGCCCGCTTCGGGCTCGGCCTATCCCGTCTCCGCTCGGCAGAGCTCGGTTCGGGCTCGGCTGAGTTCGGCTCGGCTCGGCTCGGTTCGGCCCTGCCCTCGGCCCCGCCTCCCCGCCCGTCGCGGTCCCGCCATTGGCCGCGCGCCCGCGCCCGCCCTCAGCGGCTGCTCCCATTGGGTGCGCGGGCGGGGGGCGGGGCCGCGCGCCCCCCTCAGGGTAGCAGGGCGGGCCCGTCCAGCGGCTTGCGCCGTGTCCTGCCCTGCGTTCGGTCCCCGCCGGTACCGGCCTATCCCCGTCCCGCCCCACAGGCCACACACGCCCCTCCCTCCTCTCCGTCTCTACCGTCCCGCCCGCTCCCCGTCCCCCCTCACGAACGGCGCGCACCTCCCCCCGCCCCGCCCGGCGCCGCGGCCCCTCCCGCTCCGCCGGGGGCCAATTGCGGGGCAGCACCGGGGCTGTGCCCCGCCCCGGAGCCCCGGAAGCGGAAGTGGAGCCGGTGCTGTCGCCATATTGTCTGTGGAGGGGCGGGAGCGGAAGGCAGGACCGGTCCGGTCGCCTGTGAGTACCGGGACCGACCGGGGCCAGCGCGGGGTGGGAGCGGGAGCGGGCACTGCGCCTCCGGGCCGCCGGGCGCGGCGCTGACACCCGCGGGCGGGCGGGGGCCCGGCGCGAGCGGCTGCTCCGGGAGCGCGGGGGCTGCTGCGGGCTCGGCGCTGCAGCCGGGCCCTCCCGGGGCTCGTGTGCCCCCTCAGCCGGCCCCGCCTCGCTCCGCTCCGTGCCGAGGCAGCGCAACTCCTCCCCGTTCATTGTACCTGGTGTCCCGCCGCGCCGGGGCTGAGCAGTGCCCGGGCAAGGGGAAGTCCCCGCTTGCGGGCACAAACGAGAAGCGCAGGTGCTGCTCAGCTGCTGCTGCAATGGATAAAATTAAACACTGCCTTTTTTAGTGTAAAAAGTCAGTCTGTGTGACCAGTGGTTTTTACCCCCGTGGTTGTCCATTCACTTAGTTCTTAATAAGTCACCTTAGTGTGTTGCTCTTCAAAACCATTTCCTCTATGAGATAAGGTAATTTGAATGAATAATGTGTTCTTGCTAGTTACCTGCTTCACTTATATTTTACATTTAAGAAAAATCTGTATCGTGAGCAGAGTTGTCCTCAAATTCTGTACCTCTGCGTGATGATGTGAGGCTTAAAGTAAATATTTACTGCCCGAGGTTCTGCTGTTCAGAATTCCGCGATCAGTGGTGTTTGTAATGAAATTACCGTAACAATTGCGGGGACAAACATAATTGTTAAGGCCATGCTTTTGCTTACGTGGTGTTTGCAGCAGAGAAAACTGCTGTAATATGGTTTGGTTTTAGTAGGAGCCTTGGTTCTGCTGGTAGCGAACTGTTCCCTCGTTGGTTGTGTTAATCTGTGTGTGTCTGGCTGAGTGTTGGCCGTGGTGAAGTGGCTGGAGGGTGGGCACAGCTCCTTGTGCTGAACAGTGAATCTGATGTTACGTTTAGAAGACAGATGGAGAGAGACTTTTCACAAGGGCCTGGAGTCACAGGACAAGGGGGAATGGCTTAAAACTGCCAGAGGGCAGGGTTAGATGGGATATTGGGAAGGAATTGTTCTCTGTGAGGGTGGGGAGGCCCTGGATCCCTGGCAGTGCCCAAGGCCAGGTTGGACAGGGCTTGGAGCAGCCTGGGACAGTGGAAGGTGTCCCTGTCCATGGCAGGGGTGGGACTGGATGGGGCTTAAGGTCTCTCCCAACCCAAACTATTCTGTGGTTCCATGATTATGAAAGAGGGATTGCAACGGTCTAGGTTTAATTATTCCCTTAAACCAATACTGCCCAGGGTTCTTAACTGTAAACTGCTCTCAGAGCGGTGCCAAACACTCCTGCTCTTGGTAATTTTTCATTACGGATGTTCCTTCAGCAAAGTTTTAATGTGAGAGGAAATATTATCTTAAATTCTAGTCTGTGTCTTGTTATTAATCTGAGCCCCAGAAAGGCTTCTCCTCAGCAGAAGTGTTGTATTTCTTGGTCTGCTCTGGAAGAACTGCGTGCATGATAAAAAAACGTACGTAATCACATATAATGTAATGTTTTACACCAAGCAAGATCCCTGCTCCAACATAAAGCCTTAAGTAGCCTCACACACATGATGTTCCACTTGCTCTGCACAGGTAATTCACAAGATTGTCATGTAAGGTCTGCCTGTAGCCCATATTTGCTGTGAATGTATCTGTAGAATTAATTTTGAGACTATGAGAGTTTTCATTGGTCTCTGGTAAGTTATTCTGTGATTCTAATTAGTTGAATAACTTTCTGTTACAGCTTTATACTTTGGGACATTTTAAAAAACCCCACAAAATAAAGCACAAAATTATGCTCAGCTGAGAATTCTGAATAATTTCTGCCCTGCCAAGAATGGGGAGAAGAATAATTACTTCTTTTTGCCTGTAATTGTAAAGTCTGTGTATTGTATGACTTTCTACTCTATTTTCTTTTAGCTATAGCTTGAATAAAGTGGACTCAGCTCCTGAAGCCTCCTAATGAGTCTCCTTACCTTTTGAAGTGTAACAGGGCTCCTTTTTTCTACTTTCTGATTATTCAATAGGACATAGTTTTCAGATATTTACAGAAAAAATGCACAGCTTTAAGGTTTTGTGCTTCCTCAAATTGTCCTTGGTCTTAAATTTTCTGCAGCAGTCACTGTATTGCAGCATCTGAGACTCTTTACTTTTTTATTTTTAATTTATGAATGTTTCATATAGATTTGTTATCCTCTGAGGCTCTTGAGTAGGGCTGAATGTACTCCCAGTATCCCAGAGTTACGTAGTCCCACCCACAGATGAGGATTCCAGGAAGTAATGCCAGGGATTGCTCTTGGTGATGTGGCAAAATGTTTCTGCTTAGGATCCACTTTATTTGGCTTCTATCTTGAAGTGAGTTGTAAAACTCAGTTAAGCTTAACTGATAAGAAAAATAAAGCTCTTCAGTTGGTAGCAGAAGCATGAACTGAAAAATAACTCCCTTGGGTAATTTTTTAATTTGAGTTCAGGCTCTTGGCCCTTTGACTGGACAGTTTTGCTCTTGCATAAAACTTTCCTGTCACTGCTCAGCTCTTGGTGTTCAAGAGACAGAGAAACTCATTGAATGATTCCAGCGTGGGCAGCATTTTGGGTTTGGTGCTCTGGCAGAGTCTGAAACCACTGGTGTGCAGAGTCCTGAACTTACTTCTTTACTATGTAGTTACTCAGTATTTAAAATCCTAAGCAGCTTTTGAAAAAAATATATTTACTCTGGTTTTGTTCTTTCCTTTGGAGGCTGAGGTGGCAGGAGGGAGGTGCTGCAGTCTCACTGCTTAGGGGTTGTACCTCAGCCTGTGTCTTAGTAAGGTGACAGTGTTCAACTGGGCTCGTCTTGAATTTCTTTATGGACTTCTTTATTTCCTTCCCCAAAATGGACTAGATCCTGTCTCGTCTTTGTAAAATACCCTGTTCTTTGCTTTCTTGGACAAGGAATTTTCATTCATTTTGGCATAAATGTCCTCTCTTTGAGAATACTTCATTCAGAATAATTTGTTTCAAGCAGGATGAGCCAAAAGAATATTGTATGCAAATGGTGGCTCAGAGACTGTGCTCTGAGCTTAGATTTTGGATTTCAATGTTCCCTTGTCCCATGTTTTGTTTCCACAGCCACCATGTCAGAAGGGGACAGCATCGGGGAGTCTGTGCATGGAAAACCTTCTGTGGTCTATAGATTTTTCTCAAGACTTGGACAGGTTGGTTTTGTGAAGGATTTTTCTGACTCCTTTAGAAGCAGATCTCACTGCAGCTTCTTGAACTCGCTGCTTGTTGGATGGGTTGTTGAAATGCTGAAATCTATACAAAAGATTTCTTTTGAAGCCTTTTAAAATAGATAAATATCTATAATGAATGGCTTACTGGAATATTTAAATGGCATATATATGACATTGAACAGTGGAAATAGATGTTGTTACTGTCAAAAATGAGGAGTGAGTTCAGATTTCATTTAAAATTCATTATAAGGAAAACAACTTGCATAAAATACAGAACATTTAAATTGCTTTATAATGCCCCAAGCATTACATTTTTTTCTTGCCTTTGTAAAATATAGAAGCTTGTAAGTATAGTTCTGTGTAATTTATTTGTAGTAAAGAATACAAATGTTTCATGTTATTCTCTTCCCCAAAATATTCCTCCCAAGTGCTTCCTTTTGCCCATGCTACCCTCAAAAAAGCTTTATCCGTTGTGCATCAAGTATTTTACAGCTGTGCACTTTGTGTTTCCTCCTAGATCTACCAGTCCTGGTTAGACAAATCCACCCCCTACACCGCAGTGCGATGGATTGTAACGTTGGGGCTGAGCTTTATCTACATGATTAGAGTTTATTTACTGCAGGTAAGAGACCTGGATTTGGTGCTGAAGTAGTTCCAGATATTATTGTTGGTCTAATTTTGATTTTAAGAGTGTTTCTGAAGTGTGCTGTTACTTTAGAATCACGTGTGGTATCGTTCAGGACATGGCAGAAGGTAAATTGTGTAGTCTGAGGAGAGAACACATCCTGTGGGTGTAGAAATTCCTGCTGCAGAGAGAAAATATGTGTGAATACTCAAGGATATTCCTCTGATGGCAATCTGAAATCACAAAATAAATCTCTGAAAACTCTTGTAATTAAGTTTTTACTTTTATATTCGAGGTGTGTAACAACATGCACAGAGCCAGGGGTTCCTTTCTAAAATGCAAACCATAAAGAATGGCTTTGTCAGCGTTTCTCTCCCTGCAGGCCCGGCAGACCATTTCCCCACTAATCAGATGTTTCTGCTCCATGCCAGTCTGCAGTTCAGTTAGGAACTTGGGAACTGTTATTCCCTAAACCTGAAGATTATAAAATGTGAAACCTTTACAGGTCATAGTACTAGGAAAGTTTCAGAGACTGAATGCTGCAAAGATGATTTAAAAAGGGATGGTTTTATGCTCTTTATTACTTTCTAAGCCCACATCTTGAACATAGAGAACCTGGATGCCAGACCAAGGTTTTGTGTTCAATCTGTCACTACACGAGGAATTTGCTCTCCTGTCATGTTCTAAGACTTGTTTTGATCAGTGAGAATTCCTGATACTTTTACAAGCCCAGAAACCTTTCAGTCAATGTGAGGACATAGAGAAGCTTCTCACGGAAGCAATAAACCCAGATTGTTTAATCTTGTTAAAAAATCAGTATCAGAAAATGATTTTCGGGAGGATTTTACCCTTGTCTCTTCCTTCCTGTGCAGGGTTGGTACATTGTGACATATGCCTTGGGAATCTACCACCTCAACCTCTTCATAGCTTTCCTGTCGCCAAAGGTAGACCCCTCTCTAATGGAAGATTCAGGTATGAGGAAAAGTTCCTTTTTTCCATCATTTTAAAGTTGGTCAAACTTCCAGCTCCTTTTGTCTGATACAATAGTGTAAAGATAATGTGACTTTAGCATTATATTGTATTTCTTAGACCTGAAAAATATCTATGCAAGTTGACATCAGAAGTTGCTATAAAATTTGTCCTTTTTTCATGGGACTTGAGTATAGTCCATATTGTATTAGTTTTCTGTGTTTTGAAAGGAGGTTTATGTGACTTAAGCTCTCCCCATGGTCACTCAAGTGACCTGGCATTCCTATTCCCTGTTTTCTTTAAAGGAATCTGTGTTAAGTTCCTTTTAAAGAATCTATGTGAACTTACATTAAACCAGCAACTCTAACTGGGATCTGTGTGTAACAATGGAAATTGGGCGTGGTTTTGTTTTGTGATTTTTTTTTTTTTTTTCTTAAAATAGAAAGTAAAAAGAATCTGGAATCTGAATAGTGTAAAAAAACTACTGTGAGGAGGTTTGTGGTTTGGTTTCTTTTCTGTTATTTTTAGATGATGGTCCTTCCTTACCTACAAGGCAAAATGAAGAATTTCGGCCTTTCATTAGAAGGCTCCCAGAATTCAAATTCTGGTGAGTGCATCCATCTGCCTGTGTTGTGTTTTTGAAAAATATAAATATCTGCATGACATTAGTGGTAGCTGGGCTTGAAGGATTAATTGTTACTATTGTTTTTCAGGCATTCTGCCACTAAAGGAATCCTGGTTGCTATGGCTTGTACATTCTTTGAGGCTTTCAACGTTCCTGTGTTTTGGCCAATCCTTGTGATGTACTTCATTATGCTATTTTGTATCACTATGAAGAGGCAAATCAAGGTGAGATCTTGGCAAGAACAGAGAGTAGCATTTGTGATGTCAGGATTTACAGCACTGCTCCAAACTGGCCATTCAGTGGAGCCCTTCAGAGGTTAAATGTGCTGCACACACTTGGTTTACTGGAGGAACTTCAGTAACTAATTCTTTGAACATTAGTTCTTCAAGTGGGGCATGTTTACGGTGTTGAGCAGATTTTACAAAACTTTATTCTTGCTTTCGAAAGGTTTTGACTTCAGAGTGCAGTATCAGGGTTTTATGCAGGTTCTCATCCACTTCCTGTGGCTATTTTGGATGCAGAGGTGTTGAACCATCTCTGGTGGGTGAAAAGGGAAGTTCTCACAAGGTGATGTGAGAAAGTAGATGGGGAAAAGGGAAAGAACACAGAGAATTGATTCAGACCATTTTAACAAATTACTTATGGTTTGTTGGCATTTTAAAAAAATAACTAATTTTTTTCCCAGACCTTCAGAATTTTGGACAGGTGTACTGTGATTTGAAGTGGTAAATTAAAGATGAAAGGGTAGCAAAGAATTAGTACCTCTGTGCTCTGGAAGTTTCCTGTGGTTCCCCAATCAGTAACCTTCCCTATAGTGTCCAAATTGTTGGGTAAAGCCAAATCTGATGTTTATAAAACTGCTCTCATAGTCCTATTTAGATTTAAACTGCTGTAGGATTAGCTATTTCATTACCTTTACTAAGAACTCCCTTTCTAGAGGACTTAGTAATTTTTCATGTGTATTTTAAAGCATTTTTCCTAAATACTACCTCAGTTTCTTGCCTCAACAACTGCTGTTTTCTCTTTGCAGCACATGATAAAGTACAGATATATACCCTTCACACATGGCAAGAGGAAATACAAAGGGAAAGAGGATGTGGGGAAGACCTTTGCTAGCTAGGAAGAAGCAATCAACCTGTTGACCAATTCTACTGCTCACTAAAGGAACGATTTTGAGCCATTGTAACAATGCCTTTTTTCTTCATAAAAATGATTAACAGAGTGGTGACAAAGCAGTTGAATTTTCATTTTATGAGGATCTCGCTATTTTTATCTGAAATATCAGTTTCTCGAGGAAACTGGCATTCTAACCAAATTGCATTGAGTTTATTCTCTTTTGTAAGAAGTTGGAGAAACTTTGGATAATCCCATGGATTTGGGATAATGTATTCCTTTCAAGATCCGTTGCACTGGAGAGGTTAATGGCCTAGAGTTGGATATTTTTACATAGTTCTCCTGCTCAACATCACCCTGAAGTGCTGTGCACATCTGTGGAGGAAAGTGTAAGCTGGCACACGTGATGCTGTTTTCTGCTTCATGGCCGTGTGCTGTTTTCATAGCAAAATTCAGTAGACCTAAATTAGATGCAGAATTTAAGCCAGTTTCCTAAATGTATGGTATTACTGAGTTATAACCAAACAAATATAGATAGGAATAAGAAATTACTAAATTATGGGGCTTGCAGTAGGGTAAAAATACTCATTTAGCTTCTAAAGCAACTCGTTTGTGTTGGGTTTTAATGCCAGTTTCACTGTTTCATCTCCCAGCAGATGCTAAAATTGGGCTCCTTCGTGTGATGACTCAGAACTTTGTTCAAACTCTATCACAATTTCCTTCAAGGACCTGGAATTATAAAAATATATATTTTAATTGTTATTAGTTGGAGTTTCTTTCATACTTAATGGTTTCTTGAGTAATTGAAGCTGACTTCATGCAGCCCCACAGGACGTACCCAAACTGGCCAGAACAGACAGTGGTGGGGGTTTTAACACAGATTTTCTTTTTTTATGGGGGGGAAAAAAAAAGAGAGATAAATGACCTGCATGTAAATTTTTTCATGTGATACAACTGCAGTTTTATTAAGTGACTTTTTAATTCCAAAATTTATTAAAAGACAGTGTTCCCCTTTACTTGTTCTCTATCTTTATATACATCTCTTAATCTAACAGTATTTATGACTCCTTTTCAATAATGGTTGCCCTCAATTTACCTTCATGATATGCCTTTTTCAACTCTTCAGGGAGCATTCACTTGAAGAAGGTAGGAAAAGATTAGGTCTCGGAAGATTCTGAATGGAATTCAGCAGCTTCAGCAGACAACTAATTGGAAAATGTATGTAGGTACCTTTTCCTCTGATCTTGTCAAATGAAGGATTTGTGGAGCTCTGGAATTCAGTAATCCTGGGAAAATGACAGGTAGTTTGAGCTCACGTTGACCTGTGGCTTTTTGTTTGTTTGCATGTGTTTGTTTTATTAGCAGTGTGGAAACCAGGAGTGTAAGCACTTAAAATTAGGGAGACAGTGTCCAGAATGGGCATTATAAAAGTACCAGTCGTGGATGTTCGTGGTTTGTTGCCTCAAAATCTGAAAGCCTTGACTTGGAGAAGGTGTTTTTAGGCTTGCTGGAGTTTCTGAATATGGACGAATCAGGGAGAAAAATGTGTCATTAATACTAAAATTACCAACTGGGATGACTCCTACTAAACAGAGTGTTAATGACATCCATTGCAAATCTGACATTTTTACCTAAACTTTATTTTGAGGTTTAGTTTAGGCAAGTTTAGATTCATGCCTTCCTTTTGGGAAGGCAGATGCCCTGCATCCAGTGGGATTAAGTTTTCAAACATGGGTTGTAGGTGCTGCTTGGCCAACAGTGCAGTTCCCCAGTTGAATCTCAGCCTACCATGGCTGGGCAAGTCCGATGGCATTTTGTTAAACTTTGTTCTGCTGTATCACTTAAATGTTAAAAATTAATTCCACTTAAAGAATGCATGAAAAACTTGGCTTGACAGCTTCAAAAACACTTCCAGTCACCACCTCCTTCCTGTCTTTTTGTGCAACAAAATGTTTTTCCTTACTATTTTCTCGGGAAGGAGCTGAGGCAGTGATCTCATTAAGTAGTCCTGTTCTGATTTGTGATACGGGTTTTTTTTCTTCCACTGTTGCCTTGACGGTTTTAAATAGGTGAGGGATGCCTGAAAATTTTCTGGTGTGAGAAGGGATGGTATCACTTCTGTAAATGATGATGAAGGGTTTACATAGTTACCAGCAGCTATTTTTGTTCCATTTATAGATACAGTGAACAGTTAAACTAAATTTACTGGGTTTTTATGATAAAAGTTGGAGATTTAATTATTAGCTGGATAACCAGGATCTCTGCAGCTCAAATACCCATGTTAAAAGTGC
Source organism: Corvus moneduloides (assembly GCF_009650955.1). Taxonomy (NCBI): domain Eukaryota; kingdom Metazoa; phylum Chordata; class Aves; order Passeriformes; family Corvidae; genus Corvus; species Corvus moneduloides. The sequence continues at coordinate 2,716,674 of NC_045497.1, forward strand.
TTTTAGTGCAGCACACCCGGCCCTGCCCGAGTCCACATTCAGTGCCATTTGTGAAAGATTTGTGGAAACTGTAACTCATGATGCACAGGCTGGATCACCTGGGTTCTTCTCCCTACCTGTACTTGGAAAATAAAAATAAATCAATTTTCTGCATCTTCTATCGTTCAAGAATGACAAGGTATGTTAACAACTAACAGTCTTTTCCCGTGTGCTTCAGGGATATTGGTAACACCCCATGGCTTTGGAAAATACCACTTGTTATGTAGCTACAGCCCTAATATCTGGAATACCTGCTGCAGTCTCCATTGCTAATAGTGATGGAAAAACCTGAATTTGGAAACTGAGTCTTCATTAGTGTGCACAATCTGCATTACTGGGGCTTTGCATTTATTGCTTCTGTTGATCTAAGCAGATTTCAGTTTGTCAAATCACAGAACCCTCCTTTATTGCTAACACAATGGCACATGGCATTTATAACCAGAACTTCCACTGCAGTTAAACTCAGGCTTTGTGTACAGCTTCTGTTCTTTGCCACTGAAGTCCACAGCATGGACATTACTATGTTAAAAAGGAGAAAGGGACTCTTAAATCACAGAATTTTATTAATACCTTAAGGATGTTACAGAAGGGTGGAGGACTCATTATCTACATTTGTATTTTGAGAATGAGAATTTAAGTTTTCCATTGTCCAAAATGAAGAAAACTATTAAGCTTGTGTTAAACATGTTTTAGAAACCCATTTTTAATATGGTCAAGGGCTACATCAGAAGAGACAGAAGGGTAGAAGCAGAAATAGCTTTATTCCGTCATACAGGAATGTAGTGCCACCTTGCACAGGCAGTTTCCAGTTTAATAAAGCCTCTTCTTGGACCAGCCCAAGCTGTAGGACAAGTATGAGAGTATGAGCTGAGGCCCTTGTCAGGAGCCAGGAGGTTTTTCCTTTACATTTGGTAGTGCCGTAGGTAGATCAGTTTCTGAGGATGAAACTTCTCTCTGCACAGTGGACATTCTGCCTACAGAAAGAAAAGAGACGTACTGAATAGTTCTGTTTAAAAGTTTAAAAAAATCCAAATACAACTGCTTAGCTACTTTCAGAAAAGAATTTTTCAGTCCCAACTGTGGTACAAGCTCACCTGAGCCGGCCCAGTTTAAAGTGCTCACCTTACTGACCTCACCTGTGTAATGTCAGTTACTGTATTTCAACAACTGCATGGGTGCTGCTCAGCTCTGGGTGCCTTAGTGAGACACAGGTCATTAGCAGCCAGGCTCAGGGGCCCTTTGCAGTGTGCACGTGCTGTGTACTCACCCTGGTGTTGCACCAGGCAGTGATGCACTCCCAGCAGAACAGGTGCCCGCAGGGGGTGGCTGTGCTGTGCCTCCGCTCCTCCAGGCACAGCGTGCAGCGCGACTGGCGCCCGGGAGCTGGCTCCTTGCTCGTGCTCCTAATTAACACAGGCACAGTTGGGTTAATTGCACTTACCCTGGCTGTAAGAAATACTTGATAACACCATCCTGAAATAAACTCTGTGCTCAAGTATCAACCCTTTTCATGAAGATCTCAAAAACACCAAAGCATGAAATCCAAGAGATGCACAAACCAGTGAGGAATTAGTTTTGCTAATTAATTAAATGGTACATTACATCAGGTTGTAATCTAAATTACTCCTGTGTTGTCCCTGTTCATGACAGCTATGACATTCCCACCTCTTTCCTAGGAAGTAAGAACCACCTCTTACTTCTGGTGAGCGAGGTTGCGGTGCAGCCTCCACTCCTGCCTTGCTCTCTGCTTCTGTTTGAAGCTGTACATCTGAACTCCAATGGTCAGCAGAAGGTGGAAGAGTGAAATTATTCCAAGAAACTTGTAACTTGATCGGATACTCTGATCTTCTCCTTGCAGCCCTCCAAAATGCAGCTACAGAATTCACAGAAATATACATTTTGTTACTGCAGTTTTATGAAACTGTTCTCCCTCTCCCTGCCTTCAATAAACTTGATTTGGGATTATCACTGTGTGCAAAAAATTGACATTTTAGGACTTCTCGACCAGCTGCCTCTTGGGAGGTGTAACTATCTTGAGTCAGGCTGGACTTAGCTGCTCTCTGCCCATAAAAATTGCAGCTTTAATTGGTTTGGTTCCCTTACTAATTTCTGAGTAGATAGTCGGACACCTCTTTCCCACACTGATGTTTGGAATTGTTGAGGAACTCTGTGTCTACACAAATTTCTAGGCCAGTGACTGATGGTTTTTTTTAAAAATACAAAATTAAGCTCTTTATACAGAAAAGTGGTATCTAAATGTGTACTAGGTATTGTTCAAAACAGTATTTCCCATGGATTTATCAAGTCACCTTTCACTTTTAGTGTATTTGTGGCAGACAGGCTGAAGTTACACAGGGGTATTAACTTCTGACACTGCATTCATGTTTATTACCTGTAGCCTCTTGACTGCAGGGACTCATTACCTCTCACATAATGCAAAACCTTGCCTCTCACCCCTCTGCTCTGCTTGTATAATCGGCCACAGCCAAATTCCTTATCCCATTTACACATATGGCACCCCAGAAGAGGCCAAAATTCTGCAGTGGACACATCTTCAAACAAAACCACTTACATATGAGATCCCTGTGATCCTTTTGGACAGGTGATAGAACATGCCCTGGATGTAGAACACTGCCAGGTGGAGCCGGTGCAGCAGAGGGATGGATTGTTTAAGGACATGCACAACTTGGGAGGCTGTTTTCTTCTGCTGCTCTGCGAGCTCCCCAACCTGCTTCCGAATCCAGCTGCGAATTAAGGTCCTGCTGGGAAAGCCAGGTGCAGGGGGGTTCTCTGGAGTCCTGGATTCCTCAGCCTCCATCTGCAGCTCGTGTTCCAGGTGCAGCAGTGCCTTTTCCAGGCAGTAAGGTACCACGGTGTGCAGGGAAATGAAGAGGGCCCGTCGAAGGAAAGAAGGCACCTTCTTCTTGCTTGGGTCAACCTGAATGATGTTCACATACTCTTCTCCCAGAGTCTGATAACCTAAACAATATTTTCAACAGAAAACAGGGTCAGAGGGCAGCTGGAGGATCGTTCTGGATGTGGTGAGCAGTGGGGACAGGCTGTTCAGGCCACAACTCATCAGGCTTTGCAGTTTCAGAAATAGCCCATTTTTTTTGCATTGAATTAGGATGAGCACCATGGTGGCATCCAGTATCTGCTGCAACAGTTTCAGGCTTAAAGCAGGGGTACTTTTCATGATGTCATACGTTCCTACTTTTTTTTAAAAATTGCTTTTAGAAGAACATCTATCTGTGTTGATAAAGTGCATTTGAACCCAACTCCGACACTTTCGTGGTTTCAGATTTACCAGAAGGCATTTATCCAAACCAAACCACCCTGCATGCTAAAGAGAACTGCTGTTGGGCAGTCTCAGGTGGTGATCACCAGCACAGCAGCCGCGGGACTGGCCCCTCAGCTTTCAGATGTTGGGAGAAATGATAAACAACGATTAAAAAATGACAGAGAAGTTTTCCGGGCGTTACCTGACAGCGTGGTCAGCACGAAATAGGCCACATCGGAGAGCAGCTCCACCTCCCTCCTCCACTCCAGCCACGGCCGGGCACCTGCGGGACGGGGGCGCGGCTGTCACGTTACACCAAATCCGTGCTCACCCGAGCCCTTCCCGGGGAATTCCTCCCGGACACGCCACCAGCCCCCTCGCCCCCTCCGACCCCCATGCAGAGCCGCGGCCGCGGGCCGGGGGCCCCGCTGTGCCGGCGGATCCTGGAACACCCGGGAGGGCTCGGGGTGGATCCAACCCCCCCCGCAGGCATTACCCGCCAGCCCCCGTAGCGCGGTGCCGGCCCCGCTGCGCAGCCCGGCCCGGTACAGCTCGTCCTTCTGCCCGCAGCGCACCAGCCGCGCCGGGCCCGCCGCCGCCGCCATGGCGGGCGGACGGACATGGGCCCTGAGGAGCCGCGCGGAGGAGCTGCGGCCCCGGCAGCGGCGGAGCACCCGCCGCCCGCGCAGGGATACCCCGTCAGTGCGGGGCGGGAAAAGGGGCGGGGCCGCGCGAAGGGGCCGGGAACGCCTCCCCCGCCCTGAGGGGCCGAAAAGGGCGGGAAAAGGGGCGGGAGGAGAGGGGAAGAGGCTGGGAAATGGGGCCGTGAGGGGCGGGAAGGGGAGGGGAAGAGGCTGGGAAATGGGGCCGTGAGGGGCGGGAAGGGGAGGGGAAGAGGCTGGGAAATGGGCCGTGAGGGGCGGGAAGGGGAGGGGAAGAGGCTGGGAAATGGGGCCGGGAGGGGCGGGAAGGGGCGGGGAAGAGGCTGGGAAAAGGGGCCGTGAGGGGCGGGAAAAGGGGAGGGGAAGAGGCTGGGAAATGGGGCCGTGAGGGGCGGGAAAAGGGGAGGGGAAGAGGCTGGGAAATGGGGCCGGGAGGGGCGGGAAAAGGGGCGGGAAGGGGAGGGAAGGCGGTGTCGTGGGGAGGGAAAAGGGGCGGGAAGGGGATGTGAGGAGAGGGAAGCGGCTGTGAGGGGTGGGAAAAGGGGCGAGGAAAGGGACAGTGAGAGGCGTGGGAAGGGGCGTGGAAAGAGGAGGGAAAAGGAGCGGGATGGGGCAGCGGGATCACAGCTGAGGAGGTAAGAACAGTGAAAGTATGAGGTCTTGGATGTTTCAGAGCAGAGCACGTTTCACGAGGAACACACCAAATCGCACCTCCCCAGGCAGGTGCAGCACTCCACAATCTTGTACAAATGCTCCAGCCCTTCCGCAGCTCAGGGATAATTTAGAAGGAAGGTGTATTCAGTGTCCTGTCATTGCTTCTTTAACATCTGTGAAAGCCTCGTTGCATCCCTTCAAAGATGAGCTGTTTACAAGGGGAAAGTGAACAAGCTGCCCTTTGTTTCCTGGCGAGCTGTACATGAGGCAAACAACAAAGGCCACCTCCACACGAAAGCTACAAACACATCAACATGTCAGTGCATCCATCTCCAAAATCCTGGTACCAGGGGATAAAGGCTGTAGGCTGCGGGGGTGTGACAGAACTGCTTTTTCAGTGCCAGAGTCCCCACATCAGTCCCTCAGTGCCTGCCGGAGGTTCCTTTGTGGCCGAACCACTGGGAACAGGTGGGATTTGGACTCTTATCAGAATTCCTGATAAATTCAAGGAATTGACTGGACTGCTGCCTGGTGACTCTTGTCGTAAAGCTCACTGGCCTCTCGATGGAGGGAGACAGCCAGAGTCCTGCTACCTGCCATGAGGCTCTTGCAGCTGTGCCTGAGGTTTAAATATAATGCTGTTTAAATAGAATATAATATAACTTCTGTAAATTCTTCTTTTCTTAATTAAAAACAGATTAAATAATGATAATATTTTTAAAAAGGTAGCAGCATCCTGTAAATGTTTACAGCCTATACATGTTTGTGTGTGTGTGTTTATATATTTACACTCTGAGCTCGGGTACATTTGTTTTCGCCAAAACACTTTTTTTTTTTCCTAGCAGATTTTAATGTCACATTGTTTTAAATTCAGTTTTGCAGCACGCTAAAGTGAAGGGGCAGTTAAACAGTTCTGCATTTAATTAATTTATTTGACAAAGCTACTTTCACAGTAATTAAAGTAGGTGTTTTCCTGAAGAATTTACAGACTGATATGGCAGGAACTCACTGGAAAGTGCTGTGAGAGCAAGAGCTTGGTGAGTTTTTTCCTCCCTGTGGTTCAGAAGCAAAGAAAGGCCTGTGGCCAAACATAACCACAAATAAACTGGATATTTGTAGTTCTTTCAGTAGCCTATTAGTGCACAGATTGTGGCATCAAAGTTCTAATTTAACTGCATCAGAAGTTGCGCGTGGTGAGTAAAGCTGTGATGAATCTTACAGATAAGCAAGCGTTCTTAATCACTCCGTCCCTGCTCCAGGCGCTGCTGAATTTTTATTTGCTGGGGTGTATCGCATCAGTGGAATTGCGGAGCGTTCCCTCTGTAGCTGTAAAATCAGTGGAATTAGGGAAAAAACCATTGGAACATTTTATGTCGCTCAGCAGTAGGGGGCGCACCTGCATAAGGAAATGTCCCGCGGGAAATGGGATCTGGAATGGGACATTTTCACACTTAAATATTGAGGATCTGCTATAAAATAAGAAACTTGAAGCTGCCACCCTAAATTGTAGCATTTAAAAAATATTAAGGATTAAAATTTATTGCCCAATCCTTGGATCATTTTGTTCAGAATTCCAATCCCATCTCTCGTGTTTTGATTTTTGTTTAAAAGCAGAGCTGTGATCTCACATGTCCCACAGCTCAATTGTCAATAAAAACACCACACATATTTGTCGCCATTTTATTGAGGTGGGTAAATATGATTTTCTTACTTTATGGGTCAAGGAACCAAAGAAGAGCTTGAGAGGTTTTTTTGCAAAGCTGAAATCCCAACTAATGACCACTTAATTATTAGATTGGAAACCATTTCTAAAGCTGAAGGTCGGACTCTGCCAACAAATGTTACAACACTTGAAGTGTGTAAGTTCTGTGCATATGCTCATTGTGACTTATTGTATGGATTTTATTATATTCTAAAAGTTGTTTTGTGTTATTTTGAAGGGTGGGGGTTCTGTCAGTGTGTTTTGGACTGAGGAGGTGCAGCATGCCAGAAACCTTTCCATTTTGTGTAGAAAACTTACTTTCATACGCTTTCATATATATATTCGTACATAGATATAAACAGACATGCATATAATATTAGCTGTTACGCTATGCTCTGCCAGAAAAATCTGTTTCTTCTACTTTGTATTCTGATTGATACTGGTGACTTCAGAAAACCGCCATTATCTCTTAAAACGTAGCTGCTGTGTTTTGATTAAGTTTTCGCCAGCCAGGTTTCTTGATTTCCATGCCATGCTTCTCTGCTTTTCCTTCTAACAGACCTGACAGGGGAGCGTGCTGCTTCACCGACATTACCACACGGAAGTCCAAAATGTAAAAACCCTCGGTGCTCAGCAATGATTAACTTTTCCTCCCACAGGCTACTTGTCTGTGCATCGTAAAATCTGATTTTACCTCTGCAGACCTGTTAGGAGACAAGAGGTTCGGAGCGCAGCTTTCAAACAGGGCACCGGGCAGATGTTTCAGTTTCCAACCTGAAGAACAGGTTCTGCGGATGCAAAAGGAACGAAACGTCTGTTCGGGATTGTTACCACCCTCCGATTCCTTTTGCCTCCTCCCACTTTGAACTTGTTACCCTGGAGCTGAACTGTTTGAACACGGGCTGTAAAGCTGCTTTGTGATCAGAGAGCTGAGAGCCCTAAACATGTAAAAGCGGGGCGGGATTTCGCTGCGACTCCGCAGGTCCCTCCCTCCTGCCGGGTTTGTCCCGGGTATGAAGGTTGGACGCTCCGCGCCCAGAAGCCGGGACAGCCCGTCTGCACTGCCCGGCCGGGACACACAAAGGTGAGTGCGGCGTTTGCTTTGGGCTTGCTTTGCTACTTTCTCTTACAGCAGTCGTTTTGGTGTACTTTTAACACTTTTGCTCACTCTTGGGCATTCGAAACAAAATTTATAATACTTTATCCCAGGAGTGTGCACAGCCTTATGGCTGTAACTGAATTTGCTGCTACTTTTCCTCTTGTCTTTTTTAAGGAAGAGGGAGAATGGAAAGAACATCATGTCTAATGCTTGTTTTATCATACTTTCTCTTGTTCATAAAAATCAGGAACCTGGGAATTCTGTTAGTCCTAAATTTTTAGATTCTCTGAGCTTGTAGGGATGAAGAAAACCACATTTGTGATTCAAGTTTAGACTTTTCTAACTGGACAACTGCCTTTTTCAATATGAAAGATGACTGCATTCATTCTGAGCTGCTAACCTGAGCCTTGAGCTTTCCCAGGTGTACTGAGCCAAAATGAAAACTGACTTGGATAAGAGAGGTTGGATGTAAAATAAATTTCAGGTATTTAAATAAAATACCAGTTTAGCAATAGAATGTTGCTGATTCTGTGACTGAACAGCCAAGTCTTAATTTGAGAGGAAAGACATGCATGACACTTTGAAAAGATATGCATGTTTGGGTTTTTTTTTTTTTAATATTTTAATTTTTAAAAAATTTTGCTTGTTCTTCTGGGCTATAGAGAAAGAATTTTCAATTCTTTCCTGGCATAAAAATGTGGGTAATGCTTGCAGAGACGTGGCAAATAATAAGGATGGCTGGATTGCTAGGGCTGTGTATGCTCCAAATGCCTCAGGGTTCAGATGTAGGTCTTAAAAATACCCTGAATCCTCAGGGTGATAACTTCTAGAACCATATTTTGTTTCATGGTAGAGGTAGGTTGCTTGTTATAAAATAAAACAGAAGTAGATTAAGATTTGTGGTTGATTTGAGATGCGAAATCGATGCCATGTTCAGAATGGAGCTCGAAGTTAAGTTATTGTTCAAAAGAATGTGGTGAAAGTTTTGTCTATTGAGAGAGCTTTTTTTGTCCTTACTGAGGGGGTAGAAACTGTGCTGGGGAGAATTACTTTTTGCCCAGTGAGATTAGCTATGAGAAACTGTTCAGTGCAAGTGAAGGACGGGGGTGTGAGGGAAGGCCGGTGAGTGCCGAGGACACAGTGAGTTATCTAAGTGTGGCCAAGGCTGAGTGGTGTCAGAGTTACTGTGTTCTGGTGGCCTCAGGACTGGCTGTGGGGGACAGGGAGAGACGTTAACTTGGCTCTGAGCTCTTCAGCAGGAGCACTGCTTGTTACAGGCTGTCTGCTTTGGGCACAGAGGATTTATCACACAGAGTAGAGTCCATGACCAGATACAGGTATTTGTCATGGCACAGCAGTTAACAATAGGCTTTTTCTATTCAATAAGCAGTATTTTACCAGAACAGCTTCTGTCATGCCCAGTTTTATAGTATAAACCTATGTAACTGAATCTTGAAACACTCAGGGCTCATTGAGTCTTATATTTAATGACTCTATTGGCAAGATGAACTCCTATAATGCAGCATATTTTGATCATTCTCAGCCAAAGAACAAGTTTGTTCTGGCTTTGCAAAAAGGGATAACATTCCAGTTTATAGCCAACTCCTTCTACATTATCTGAAAAGGCTTTTGTTTTCATTTATCATTTCTGTAATTTAGCTGAATTAAAAGCAACTCCATACTTACCCAAGGTGGCTGAGAGCATCTTAGTGAATGGTCCTGCAGGAACAACAAAGCAATAAAATATGTGGTGTGCAAAGTTCTTCTATGTACTCATAGTTTCAAAACGACACAATCTCACTTTGGTTTTGAAATAAATGGTACAGAGCCCTCAGTTCCTAAATACAGCACAAAGGGGACAACATACTTGTGAATATCACTGGAATTTTTTCTTGTTAATTTGTCCAGAGCTGAGAAAATGACTGCATAAATGAATTTGAGTGGGTTATAGGATGAGGCTGAAGAGGTTTTTCAGCAAAGATAGTCTTGCAGTTTCCCAAGGATCATCTGAATTTACTGCAACACAATTTTCATCCACCCAGATATCTCAGTTCTGCATTAGTTATCTTTAAAATTACCCATTTCTTCCCATGAAAAGCTTACATTGACCTGATCTTACTACTGAAATAGATTCTCCAGTGTTATACCTGAATCTTCTTCCACTTCCACTGTCTTGACCTCATTTGTGAGTTCACCTCTGCTCCTGTTGGTCTTGCTGGATGATGCAAACCTTGTGTCCATCACTTGTGACAATTCCTGATGGCAGCTGTGACATGAGCAGTAGGTACAGACCCTGCATCCAGGCTCAGCTGGCAGAGAAGGAAGGCCCTGCATGACATGAGCCAAGCCCTGTTCCAATGGGACAGCTATCCATAGCCACTGTGTACGACTCCCCAGCCCAGTTTTTGCTGCAAGTCACTGTGGAATTCTGGTCTCCACATTACTGCTTAGGGCACAGACTCTAAATCTGTAGGGAATTTCCAAATTTTTTATTCATTGTTTAATCTGCCGTCATTTTGTGGGGGTGGAGCGCTTCCCCATAGCACACGTAGGTGCACAGCAGAGTCATTGGATAGGTACCTGCACAGTGCAGGCTGTGACAAACCTTTACACATGCTGAGACAAAGTTCTGAGCTTCCTTCCTGCTCTTTTTCTGTACTTTGCAGTCTCACAGACTGCACATGAGGCTGCTCAGTCCTGAGCGAAATTTTGGGTGCAGACATCAAGACAAGCATGACCTGAGTGAGGACTTCAGATCCATTTGCATCACAAATACAGCATGAAACCTGAGAGACTGATTTTGGTATACCTGGTTCTGATCTGGCCCTGCATTTTTTATTGTCCATCACAGCCTCACTTGTTTCCATTTAATTAGGGAATGGCTCCTGTAGAATCTTCTGACATCTTAATAGTTGCCAGGGAGCTCTGGGTTGCCTCAGACATGACAAGGGAAATCTGGTGGGAAGGTGAAGGAGCTTTCCATGTTAACATTCCTGGGAGAGATTGAAAGTGCTGCACAAGCTCTGTAGTTCCCATTCCCTGAGGTGTTGTTTGCCAAGGGCCATTATGTTGAAACTTGAAACTTGCAGTAGCACTTTTTGTGTTCAATCTGGTGTACAGAGGATGTCTCCTCTCAGCTCTCCTTGCAGGATTAGTTACTGTAAGATAACTTAAAAGAAGCTCCTCCCTTCCACTTCTCCCCTTCAACCTCCACCCCCCCCGCTTGTTATTCCGGATTTCCTACTGCCCTTAGATGCTGGAATGGACTTTCTGGAAGTTTTCTCTGCCTTTAACTGAAAACATGTAATTTGTGTTTTATTAATTTAAAAAACAACAACAAAATAAAAAGGAGTAAGGAATGGAGCCTGAGGAAACAATGGCAGCTGCAACTGAGGTGCCTGGAAGAAGTTCTATAGCCTGCAGAGGAGAATCTCAAAAACACAACTTTGGGATGAGTTATAATGGCATTATGAAGTGTGATTGCTGCAAGGACTATGGGAAATATTTTCTATTTAAACAACAGGTTTTTGTCTCCTACAGTATAAAATGACCTATCCCACTTCTTTCCCTCCTGTGAGTTTAGACTGAGATGAGGTTATTGAAGTAATGTTATTTATTGACTAACCAAGTACTAAAGTCCACGATAAGGTGGAGAGCAAAGCAGAGTTGTACTTTGATATTTATTGGATCAGGCCCTAAAGACTTACTGCCTTGTAGTTCCCATGTCTGCACGTCACTGCCCTCTGTTTGATAAAATGAGGATGGATTGAGTGGTTCCCAGACCCATTCCTGCTAATGAAGAAGGAGATTCACTCATTTAAGAAATTGGTTTGGATGTTTCGAAAAAAAGAAAATTAAAACTGCAGCGTTCTCTTGAAGTTGCCAAGCACAAGCGTGTTTTTCTTGTTTGCAATGTTCTCTTAGTGTCTGTCTGCCTGTGCTTGGGCTCTTGTGTTTGGCCCTACCAGGCATCCTCAGGAGCAAGCTGATTGTTTGCCACTGGCTTGTGAAAGGGGAACACAAGTTGCCACCTTCTCTGTAACTCCCCCAGCATAAATTATTCCTTAATATCCAAGAGATTAATCAGTGCAGCAATAAGCTGCTGTAGAGAATTAAAGCAGTTTGATTAAAGACATTATTCTTAAAAGAAATTCCTGCTCATTTAGATGAAATTGAAGAAAAAATTTTTAAAAAAATCAGACTTCTGGAGAGAGACCAAGACTGCCAGCATGAGCATTATTAGAATTATAGATCTCCTGATTACGAGTGGCACTGGAGCCCCTAGTCTATCTCCTCCTCAGTATGACTCACAAATTCCCAAGTGCAGCAGAACCTTTTCCAGCAGTCCTCACTTTCTGTCTGTCTCCTAACAAGGAGATCTTCCTCCCCTCATTTCTTCTCTGAGGCTTTTTGTTTTTGGTGGTCTAGAGTATGAAACTTTTATTTTCGAAGTTCTTTTGAGCCAAGCTATTGGATGAGATTTAGAGCTTTGCTTAATTAGTTCCCTTTGCTTCCTAATAGAAATTGCCTGTTCTCCCTTGCTAATACAAAATGCAAATGTTCTTCAGAAGCAAGAGGCTGTTGTGTTTCCATTGTCACTTCAGACAGGTCTGGGAACTGGCTGGGGACAAGTAATGATGGTGAAACCAAGAGGGGTTTTGGCAATTCAGGATAAATAGGGAAAGGGATTACAAACAAGTATATCCCTATAGATAGAAATTGTTTAAAATTTCACATTTTGTTTCATAAAGTGAATGCTAAAGTCATATGACATGGTCCATACAAACCTGAAATAAATAATTTGGCTTTAATAATAAGTCTCCTTACTTGCATAAGGAATATGCAGTTACATCATGCAACAAAAATGCAGGACTCCTGCGTGTGCAGCTCCAGCTCAGGCTGTAAGGGGCGGGTGAGGAAAAGCTGACAAATATTAAGTGTTCCTTTTAAGTGGGATGACTCTGTTCTGGGTGAAGGTGAAAAAACACCAGGCTGCCAGAAAGGTATTCTGGTGTCCTCTTGATTGCCTTTTCTTCACTTTCTGCTTTTAACCGAGTTGTTTGCCAGGGGACTCTGTTGCATGGCAGAGTGTTGGCTGTGTGCTCTGTCCCTTGGGAAAAAGAATTCGGGATCACACCCTAAGGTGTGGGCTCACCCCCTTGTTCCATGGGGCTGGAGCAGCCTCCTCGCCTTTGGAGCTGCTCTGGCTGTGCACTGACGTGCCTGGGCGTGCAGATTATCTCCGTGCAATTGCCCACTGAATGGAGCTGCATTCCTTAAAATGAGCAGCGTGTCAGCTGGAACCACACTACAGCTTAAAAGCAAATCCCAGCTCTCACATTTAAATATTTTAAAGTATTAATTTTTTCCTCTCATTTGATGGCACTTTGATCTTTTATCCATTGATCTGCTTCCTGATCAAACTATTCAGGTTTAAGTGATGACTTAGTTTTTGTGTGTTTCATCCATGGTATCAGTGTATCTATTCTGGGAGGATATCAGAGCTTGTCTGAGTTCTGTGGCTGCCACACAAAACCTTCCTGAACAAAAGCAGGTCTTGTGGGGTTAAGCTTTGAATACTACAGTGATATAAAAATGGCTAGGGAATTGTTAATGGTGTACACAGCTTTTATTGTCTGTAAGTGATACGGATCCTGTCTCTAGGGTTTTAAGTCCTTTTTTTCAAGTGAATACAGAACCTCACACAATAATACTCAGGTAGGGCTCTTAGCCTGAGCAGACAGTTTAAATCTTGTTCATGTGGTCTGAACAGATCCAGTTGCTCTCTTTTGGCTGTTTAATGTCTTCTGCCAATGAGCAGTGCTGTTCTCAGAGCCACAGTGCTTTCTACTGTAACAGAGGTGAGGTATTTCCAGACAGTGCAACTGATATTTTCCATCATACAACCTTCACAATAGATTTTCCAGGAAAGCCAAAGCTTCTTTCATTTAGTTTAATAGGAAGTCTGGGCCCTGAATGTTGTTCTGAGACGCCAATCTGTATTTTTAGGGATTCATTGTATACTTTCCTATTGGCTGCGTAGGATTTATGGGGATTAGTTTGGGAAGAGGGGCTGGGCTTTTATTTTTTACCAACACAGGTATGCTGAAGATAGGGAGGAGAAGAAGGGAACTCTGAAGACCTGTAGGAAGCTGTAAAAGGTGGGAGTGAGTGCAGGAAGAGTATCTTTTGCATGGAAAGTGAAGACATTCAGAGATAGCTGCCTCAAAGTAGCTTCACTTTCAGATCATAACACAGCATAAAGAACATTAATTTGACATAACTGAAGACAATAAAATATTTAACGAGCCACATCAATGTAAAGCTCATCTGCTTTCACTGCAATGATGCTGGTCTGGCACCAGCAGGAGCACCCGTGCCCATTCAGTCTTCCTCGCCCTCATGGATATGTTCTTTGGTGTATAATGAGTCACAGTGATTGAACTTCCTACAGCGGAAATGGCCTTTCAAAAAAAACCCTGAAGCAAAGAGGTGAGAGAGTCTGCAGAGTAAATACCCACCAGTTCAGCTTTCTGCAAAGGAAATAATAGGCTGATCTTGTCTTGATGTTACAACAGTTTCATCTGTCCTATGAGCTGTGGCTTCCTGGATTAATCCCAGGGTTAAACATTCAGTGCCCAGGTACCAGAAATGGCACTTTGTGGCTAGTGGCTATAAAATTGTGGTCAGGAGAGCTGCCCAGATGACCAAAGCAGATAACTTTAGAGGCAGTGCCTGTCATCTGTAGAAGTGCCTGCCCAGAGCATACAATTGAGCAGCTCCAGAAATGCTGTTGAGTGCAGTTTTGGCTTTTTCCCTGGACAAGTTCATTTAAATGCTGACATGCCTTCTAACGTCTACTTTGGGTTCTGTTCTAAAAAAGTCAAGTCAGCTCTGTGTAAGTAAGTGTATTTTTGGTATCAGTTCAAGGATTAACCTGAAGAAAAAAAACATTTATTTTGGGATGCACAAAATGAATACATGAAATGTATTAAATGAATACATGGAAATGTGTGATGTGCTTTTATTCAGTCTAAAGCAGAATGTTTGCTCTGTATTCTTTTACCTAATTATGTACATGTCAGGGAATGACAAGGGATACAATTACAGGGACAAGTGACAGCATGTACAAGAATGAATATTTGGGGGGCACAGGATGTATCTTTGATAATCTATTACCTTCCTCCCCCCTCAATCCCGTCAATTTATGAAATATGCCCTAAGATTATAATTTTGGTTTTAGTTACTCCACCTGTGCTCTGTAATAAAGATATTCTTTGCCAAATGAATGTCACTCTTTGATATGCCCAAAACTATTTCAGAGCCACAGGATGCCCTTTGAGATATTTCCCATTTAAATGTGGAAACAAATGATTGTAATGATACTGATTTTTTACAGGATTAATATTGCCAAGCACTGCTGTCCCAAAGATGAAGTTGCCATGCATTTGGCTCCACGTAAGGCTGTTGCTTCACTGACTGATGCTCCCTCTGAACAGAGGAGTTTTTGACAGCACAGAGAATGGAGAAGGTGGGGCTTGGTGAAAAGATAATGGCAGGGAGGAAGTGACTTCCCAAAGAAGCTGAATGAGGGACTAAAGACAAGGAGAGAGGTACAGCTTCAAACAGGCAGATGTTCTATAAGGAAATTCTCTTACTCATTTTTTGCTACAGATGTCTCAAACCCCCTCCTCTATTTCTAATCACTGTAATTAATAGTGAGCTTCATTGCCCTCTCTCTTTAAAGTAATGTCAAACTGGATCTGTGCTTTCACAACAAAACATGTTAGGGCAATGTTTCAGAGCTCAACTTGTAATTACAAACTGAAGGAGACTCCCAGAGATTCAAACAGTTACCAGCACTAAGTAGGATCCCAGGTTTCTGCCTGGTGTGATTGCTGTTTTGGAGGGAGTCTTCTTTGACCTTCTTTCTCTGAGGAAGGTGTCCACTGAAAGTTTTGGAAAGGTGAGTCTTCTGTATCCAGTGGGCAGAAGATGGGTAAGAAGAGGGAAAGGGAATGCCAGACAATGACAAAGAGATACAGTATGGAGACAGCTGACAAAAGGTAAGAGGGACAAAGAGTTTTAAGGGTTAGAGATGGAAGCGAAGGTAGAAGCCAACATCAGGCAGAGTCCTTTGGGAATGTACCCGATACATTCACTGGCTCTGCAGAATGACTGAGTTAAGTGTGTGTGTATATATTATATCTGTGTGTGTTTGTGTATAAAATAATTGATCCCAGCATGAGTACGTTGGTTTCTGGAGAAGTTGCTGCTGGCAAAAATGGAGCTTTGTCTGTTTGTGGAAAATCCTGGGGTGAGGGAAGGAAGAGTTGGTGCCTTCTGTCTGCTGAGGTCAGTCCATTGTACGTCACCTAACTATGTTCCTGTAGTAAATATCTCACAATAAACACTTAAAGTAACTTCCACTGTTTAAAAAAAATGTCTTCTCCAGGGTAGCCACATGCAAGAAACACTGGGAAGATACACGGAATGTTTGTGACTCCTGTGCTCCTGGGAAGGCCCCTCACATCCCTCCTGTCAAGACTGAGCTCCATGGTTCTTTCTCCACACTGATACTACAAATTCTGTTGCTCAATGAGTGGAATATGTATCAGAAGAATTAAACCAAGACAGTCTCCTGAATGTGGAATTCCAGAGAAGGCACTCACTTGCACTTCCAAAGCAAGCAAACCAGCAACATCCTGAAATTGTTGCTTTTTCTTGGATATTTTCATTGCTTGACTGAAACTTTCTGCGGATATCTGCCCTGAAGTGCTTTGTTTGACTTGGAGCAAGCACTGTTGCTAGGCTGCTCTGAAAGCTTGAGATGGCTCTGACTTCTCCAAAATCTCTAGCAGGGGATTTGACACAAAGAGAGGAATCCATTCTCCATGAGGGAAACTGCTGCCATTTCCTCTCTGCAAACATCCTCACAGTAGGTGAGTGGAAGGGTACCATCCTTTCATGTCATAGTTTGGTATTGAAAATGCACTCTTTCTTCTCCAAATTTACTTTTATTGTATTGAGATTTCATATGGGACTGCTAGTTTTCCTTAAATTTGAAGGAACTGTGCTTCTGTGTTCCTTTTTCCTGTGTGGTTGGTATTGTGACTAGAGTTTGGGTAAAGTGTATTAAAAAATCCCCAAAACAACCATTGCCCCGTATGCTGAGAATAACTTTGAATCAATCTTTCTTCTGTCCTTGCTTGTACAGTCTGTGAGGTTTCAGTCATGTGAAGGCACCTTCATGTGTAAAACTTGTAAAAAATGTAAATGTAGTATCCTGGGATGAGACTGTCAAGAGATTGCAACTTTTTTCCTTGATTCTTTCCAGTGCTTCTGGAAAATCTTTCTTGAAGTTGATGAGACTGGGATTTATAGTGCCTCAGGTTGTGGCTGTGTGCCACGGAGTTGTCTGAACTGAGCTGGGAGGTGCAGAGCTCAAAGAATGACTATTGTTGGCTGTTGCTCTTTTTTCAGTGTTGACAGCTCGCGCAGGGGAAAATGAGCTCTTCTCTTAGGAAGCTCTGGAGATTACAGATGTGATTGTGCACATCAAGTGTAGACTGGAGATTGGGTAGGACGGAGGGAATTGTGTAACTGATGTCTGTGGCAGATGAATTTGTGCTATGGGAGACATCTGAGGGAGGAGGGGCTGGGTTTTTTGCATTTAAAATAAATTAAAAAAAGATTATTTCACTTAATATTTAAATCAAAACTTCATTTATTCAACACAGGACTCATTTGCTTGAAATACATTTAATTTACTGCCTACAATCATGAAGTAGACAGCACTAAAAGTTTTGGCTGCGTTTTCATGGGACCTAATTTTTAATTTTGGTTAAATATCCAGCAATTGTGAGATCAGTTTCGCTTTTTGTTGGCTTACAATTTGTGCTGATAAGTATATTTTTTACCAGCTGAATATATTTATATTGTCGGATTATTAAAAATAGCCTGTCAATGTGATAATTAATCCATGATTGATTGTTCTTATCCTAGTTCTTATCGTTCTCACACATTTACTGATGTTACTTTTCCTAGTAGAGCCATCAAGCCATTATCATTGTCTAAGTGTGCTTCTTTCCTATTGATTTGCAAGGAGTTTGAAAAAGCAAAGTGCAGAAATTTAGATGTGAAATGGGTGTATTGCATCATTTGTGTGTTCTGGCACTACAGAAGTAAGATGATCTATTCCAGTTATTGCTATATCGTATAAACTGACTGTTAGGGAACTAGTTTTTTGTTTGTAGGGTGATGACTCCTGAATGTGCATTACATATTTCTGTACGTGAAGCTCTGTCAGTGTGCAAACGTAGGACAAAGTGCAAAGAAAAGGCAGAAATAGATGGGGGGGAAGAAAGTCTGCATTGTGCCTGGGCAGCACTTCCGGCATTCCAATGCAAGTGGGTCTGGACCTAAACAAAAGCTGGTCTGGGCTCAGGAATCCCTTTGCAGGCTGGTTCAGAACACCCACTTGAGCCTGGCCTTGACTCCCTCATTAACTCTTTCCATGGCTCTGTTGAAATGCAGTGACAGCTCTGATCTGATTTTGCCTCTGCACTGTCATAGACACTGAGCCACCTGCACAGACGTGAGTGTGGCACTGCTGAGCTGCTGCCTGGAGCAGCCTGTGCCTTCAGAAATAACACTGCAGCTTTGTCAGGCCCAGGCTGTCAAATGCAACGCTTCCCTTTTCGTATTTGGGTGAGTTTGTCTGCCAGAAAACTTAGGAAAGGACGGAGCTGGAGAGTTAAACCACTTGCAATAAATCCAGGAAGTTAGTTAAGTGTCCCTCAATTGATCATTTGGCCCCACAGTATCGTAGTTACCTGCAATCTACTTCTGTGCTTACTCATCTTCAGTGGTTTGGAACTCTTGGCACTCTTGTGCAGCTTTCTGGTGTTTCATCAACTGAGATACTTTTCAAAACCTGTTGCTTTTTTTTGCGGTGAAATCTCCGCTTTTCTGTGTAGGCTATACATGGATGAGGAAGCAGATTGCTATGTGAAAAGGAAATCTGAGTGGAATGCAATTAACTTTTACATAATTTGGTTATACATAATGTCATTAGTCCTTATTACAGTAGCATTGGGAGAGTCCAAAATCAAGAAGGGATATGGCAAATTCAGTAATCCTCTATTTTTCAAATATGCTCTGGCATGTCTAGGCTCACTTTTCCCATGTAATCTGATGAAAGAGTGTTGTGCACAGACATGCAAAATCCTGTTTGCTTAGATATGTGGTACATCAGATTAGCCTGGAGAAGCACTCGAGCTGGCCTTCAGCTGGGGCTCCAACATCTGCCTGTCTGTGAGCAGCTGCTGTCATGGCAGGGCTTGGCCTGGGGCATTTCCACAGGTCCCTTCCAACCCAAACCACTCCATGGCACAAGCTGAGCTGAAGAACAGACATGCAGGTGATATTTTGTGAATTGGCACCAGCTGGCTAACAGGAATTTCGATTAAAGTTAGATTTCTGTGAAACTGCCCATCAGCTAAAGATAAAATGTGACCTGATACTGCAGTTCTGCCTGTTCTGCATGTACAGGGGAATGAGTGAAGAACAGGACCTGGTTTGGGTTTGAATTTTGTTGGTGCAGTTTGATTCCAATCTGAACAGACACACTGTTATCCCTCTAATGCTTGAACTTAAACATGTCATACTCCTCAACTTGGTATGACATTGACAGTGGTGCTACAAAACTGTGACACCAAATCCTGAAGGTTTAGTACAGTCTCAACTGAGAATTATGTTTTCAAAACCTTTTTTCTTCCTGAATGGAGGACAAGGCTGTAGTGTAAAGAACACTGAGAGCTGCTGTTTGTCCTCCCTTTTGCTGCAGAGGCAGAAATGCACAAGTGAGGTTTGCAGAATGCACAATTGTTTCCTTTGTTGGCAATGTCAGCTTATACTAATTTATGTTAATGAGTCCACAGACTGATCTAATGAAGATGTGAATCTAAAGATACAATACTGGACTGCTCAGCAGATCCAGATTCTAGTTCTGATTGTGATACTGCCTTCTTGTTTGACTCTTTTTGTAACTTCATTTCATCCTTATGTTGTCTCTTATTCTGATTATAAATGGGAACTGCTATTCCTGCACGACAGACACTTCTCAGTCATGTCTGGGTCTTTTTTACGTGTTCTGAAATACAAATGATAATATTGTCCAACCTCAGCAATTCAGAACTGAAATTACTATGGTAAGATCTAGAGAGTTACAATAGTGGCTGCTGATATCAGCTGCTTGGGATCTGTTCTGCAGCATGCAATCTGCAGACCACAAAGGAGTCTGAACCCTGGAGGTTTTTAATCCTGGGTGGTGGTGGCCTGGAATAGATCTGAGGACTGATGGAACAGTGAAATGGAATCAATTTTCAGTTTGTGAAAAAGGCTGGTTTCGGATGTCCACGCTCATGCAGAGTTCTTTAATATTGTTCAAGTCTTAGAAGGAAATTGTTTGAAAGCATTCAGTCTTTGAGCATTTTTATATCACATTAAGAGATGACAAACTCGTAAGAAATTGTCCCTTTCTGTGAAGCAGAGTGCATTGTAAAGGAAGAGGAATTGTCTTGAGGTCGCTGCAGGCAGAGGTAACCTTGGCTGGGGCTCAGCACCCGAGGGCAGCGCTGCCTCAGCTCTGTCCATACATTCACACTCCATAAATACATCTCCTGCACCTGACGGAGGGCAGGGATTTGTGAATCATGTGTGGCACAAGGTACCTGGAGGACGTGTGGTTCAGCAGGCAGTCCTTGCTGCCAGCAAAGGGCTGAGCAGGAGGCTCAGGCTTAGGAGTCCAGAATGAACCCCTGGATCCCAGGACCTTGAATTTCGTTATGACTGTGCTGAACGTCAGTATCTTGTCTTTCAGCTGATGTGACTCAGATTCCTTTTTCCTGTCTTTGAGGAATGTATATTTGTTTCCTTAATGACTTCAGTTTGAATCAAATGAGCTTTTTGAGCCTTGCCATTTAGCCCAAATAGATTCAACAGGCAATGAAAATCTCTAAGGCTTTCTAGATTAATTTCTTTCATAGCTTTGTTTGGTTGGGGTTTTTGTTTGCCTGTTTTTTGATGAAGTGCGTTGTAATGTAGTTTTTGGAGACTCTGTGCCAAGATGCCTCAAGGTGTTTAGTCTCTAACTCCTATTCAGGCTCAGACATTCCTGCTGCAATCTCTTGGAAGGTAGGAGCCTAAATACCAATGAATTGACACCTGCAGTGGAGCAGGGAGGTATCTGCTTTGTCTCCAGCCCACACAGCCTCTGCCCTTGGATAGTGATTCTCGTTTAGAATCAGGAAATACTAATAGCCACCTGCCTTTGTCTCAGTGGAGGTTTGTTAGGATAAATGTGTGGAAGGTTGTGAATCTGACATGAAAAGCAATGGGCACCACAAAGGTGCTTCCGACAGAGCTCTGCTGTGTCGGTCCTTCTCTGTGGTCCATAGGAATCTTGCAGTTTGGCCTCACCTTTCTTTGCTCTGTGCTAGTGAATCATGAGGCTGTAATAAAAAGGGGATCGTTACCTGGATACTCAATTTATGTGGCAGGTCTGCTTCTCCTGTAAAAGTTAACTGGGGAAAACGAGATAAAAGGCACTGACTGAACTCTGTTGCAGAATCAGAGTATTTTTCTGGATTAGAAACTGAATCACCTGAATGTTACCATCTGTTTCTTTCTTCTCATTCTGCCCCCTCAAGTGTTCCTGCCCTATCTCATCTATCTGCTGCTGCCTGTAAAGATTTTGGAAGTGTGTAGTGGGAAATGAGACAAATCCGGCAGAACGAACAGCATCGTTTGCAGCCCATTCCCGATTCAGGACCTTGCTCATACAATGGGCTGTATCGCGGTTGCCATCTACTGGGCGAACGTGTGCTCGTGGTCGCACAGCCTCCAAACAGCCACTCCATCCTGCCAGAAACCAGGGCTGGGAAGTTTCAGCTGCCTCAGAACCAGCTGAGTACTGCTATTCCTGGAGCTTTTGTACCTGGCATCCCTTGAGGGATTAACCAGGGTAGCTGCTGCTTGTAACCACTGCTACTTGCAAGGCAGAATAAAAGTTCTTGATAGATGTACCTGGTAGCAGGGAAGTTACGCCAGTGTGATCCTAATAACAGTGAAATAGGTAAAAATCATGCTCAGTCAGATGGTTAGAATAAGTACAGTATGTTTAGAGGTAGTAAACCAACTTCTGGATTGTCTGAACCAGTGCTGGAGCAATTAAAAATAAGATCTTTATAATGCTGAGAGAGGAAAAAGATGTTCTTTTCATTCATTCATATGGGTGCTCAGCCTGTGTGTTGTCAGAGATGGGAGGGGAGGAAATCCAATATTCATTAACAAAGTACAACGATATTGGCATTATCTGTGGGAAGTTCTGGAGATACTGCCATTAGCTGTGAATAAGCCTGTCAATCAGAGCCACTCAGGGGGATGCTGCTCTGGGAGGCACTGTAAACAAAAGCTGAGTCTCTCCCTCTTATGCTTTCTCATAAGCAAATTATTTGTATCTGCTGATGGTTTAGGTAAACTTAATCCCCCTGAAAGCCACTGAATGCAGGTACAGCCAACTAACTCTTAGCCTGTGTGTCTTACAGCATGACTGGCTTTGGTTTGCATTTGGAGTTTGGCAAATAGTTTTTTAAAATCCAAGCAGTCCCTGACTGTGATACTGTGAAATCTCCCTGGTTTTTGGTATTACTCACCTCCTTAGACATTTCAATGCCCTTCATCTCCAAGCAGTTTTCTATTTATCTTCACATCAGAATCTTATCTGTCAGTTTGATCTGAGGTTAAATGCTTCATCAGAGAGAGGAATGCTTTGTTTCTTGAGAGAACTACAGTTGTCTTCTGAAGCAAAGCATAGTGGTTTTCTACAGTTATCAAGCTATGAGGAACCACTTGATGCGTGGCTGCTGCCATCTCCCAGGCAAATCTACGATCCTTCAGCTGCATTGCTGGTTCTGTAGAGAAGAAATGAGATTATTCTTGAACTCATGATCTCAGAAGTACAAACCATGACTTAAACCTGTGTAGCCACTGTGAGGAGAAGCTGTTCTATTATGAACCTTTTATGCTGAAAATGCTCTGCACAAAATAGAAGAGCTGTGAATAGTTTAGGGAAGAGTGACTGAAATTATTTTTGACAATATCAGAACCACTGATATTTCCCTGGAGTAATAATCTTATTCCCTGCTGAAATGCTGAAGCTCCAAGCAATTGGCTCAGTGAAGAAGACAAAAGATTTTAAACCTGTTTAGACACTATTCTAATCCCCTTAACTGGTGTCTCTTACTGAACTGAAAGGCAGGATGTTGATTCCTAGTAGGCCAGCAGGATTTGTGATTGGATCTAGGGAAGAAAAAACTCGAGGTTTGTGTCGAAGTGAATGAACTGTGTGTTGACATATGCAGGTACTTAGAATGTGTGGGACCATCAGTGGAAGTCAGAAGAAAGTCATTCCAAGAGAGTGTGCTTCAGCACCAGGCAAGTCTTCTAACAGTGGCAGATGCAGGAGATGGCTTGCTGTCAAGATAATGCTTAAAAATCAAGAAATGAAGCTTAATGAAAGTTCAAAATGCTCATTTGCTAGAATTAAATATGAAAATAGAAATATCTTAGAAGCACTAGCATTCAGATCCATGATTGCAGAACAGGTTTTGTTCTCGTTTACCAGCAGAAAAAAGGAATAGATGGACTACAAAGTACTGTTTGAAGTAGGGGGGGAAAATGGTTTGTGCTTAATCCTGCATGCTGTTCTCTGGAGGAAAATGGTTAGTGAGGAAAATCTAGTTAATTTGACTCGTTTTTCTCATAGAGCTCTAAGTAAAAATTTGCATCAGAGAGGTTTTACTGTGGGCAGGGATTAGAAAGTTAAAACTCTCTCAAGAGATGCAAATATCTACAGAGTTTTATATGTACATACATACATACATATATACATGTATTTTTATATATATAATAGTTCTCCCAGAAAAACACTAAACTTGGGGAAACCTTTGCAGTCCTGGATGAGTGTGGAACTGGCTATGGGTGATGTTACTAAACTGTGTTTCTTTTTTAGAACAGGTGGTTGAGAAAGTGAGGCAAGATCATCTGTTCTTACCTGACTGAAAATTCACTGCAGAGGAACAAACAGGATTATGTTCTTACCTTGAAAATTTAAGTGTTTGGGGATGAAGGTGGATACACAGGTGCATCCACATTTCATTCTTCTAGCAGCAGTGGATTTGGTTTCGTTGCAAACAATTCTATTCAGTTTTGGATGTTCAGGGTTAGAGGTTTTAAATGCTCTACCTGAAGAAGCAACAAGCATTAGTTGGTGGAGAATAAATCCCTATTAGAGACCTCTGTAAGTCCCTCTGTAGGGACTGGGGAACCAAGTAAACTTAAAAAGTTCATAGGATTTGTGACCCTTAGTCCCTCTGACATAATTGAAAAGGGGCACCTTGTGTGGTTGTAGGAAATCATGGCTGTGGTGGTGTCTGACTGTAGTTCCCAGTTAAGCAGTGGAAGAGAAAAGCAGAGGAAACCTTAAAAGAAAGAAATGAGCTTTAAACAGCTGTCAGAGAGAATCCCCTGTTGCCTTAGAAGGGCAGACATTTCAGTGTCAACTGAGATGCACCAGGAAGGAGATGTCAGTCAGTGAAGAGTTAATTGCTCCAGCAAAAAGTAGTTTAGATAAAATCCTACCTCTTCTCTCTCCCCCGCTTCCTTGGTGTTGTGTACAGGAAAGGAGCTTGTACATCACCAAACTGACAGTGATTCCTCAGTGACTGAGCTAATAAACGGGATGAAATTTAAACTGCCTTCTCACACGGACACAGAGAGAGACTTGCAGAAGAGGGAGCAAGACGGAGGGAAAATGCAGAGTATTTTTACTTCCTAACATAGGCAATTGAGAAAAACACTCTTATTTCTACAAGACAATGGATTTAGGAAGCCCATCGCAGAAACACAGTAGGTGGATTTATTCTTTTTACTGCATCCACTAGAATTTTAGCTAGAAGATAAATTGTACTCGTGCTTACGGGGGCAGTTGTTGTTGTTTAGTAGTACTTTCATAACATCACATTACTCTTCCTTTTCCTCACTCGCTCAGAGATATTCAGCCGTTTGACCCTGTTTGTCAGAGGATAATATTTTTTAGATCTTATCAGCACATTGTCATTCCAAAAGATCTTTTATCTTTAAGAAGGCATGTTTTATTAATTATAGCCGTAGTACCTAGATGAATACAAAGACTGTTAAGTAAATGAAAATCCATTCCACTTACAGCAAATGAAACATGTACTCATTCAGAGAAACCGTAATGCCAAGGACAGAGCAATTCCCAGTTCTCTGAATGAATTTGTTTACTCCAGAGCAGTTGCAGTAGCTGTAGAAATTGCATTTGAGTGTGCCTTGCAAAGTTTGCTGATGGAGGGAAGGAAGGCTGGCTTTTAAACAAGAGAAACTCCACCACAATGCACTGTGCTAAACTCTGCCCATCATTTCTTAATGTCATTAATCACTGCTGTGTGTACAGAATCATTTCTGCTGCCACACACTGCTGATGTACCTGCGATCTCCCAGTGATTATACAGTAGTTCTCCTGGTGTAGATTATGCTGATCAGATTTGGTTGTGCAGTCACTCTTATCTTTGCCTGTGGGACATAGTTCATTAAAGCCATTACCATGTGCAGTTCTCAGATGGTTCTGCAGTGTTGTGTGTTCCTGTGGCTCTGCACATGCATTTGTCAGCTGCATGTCTCATGGCAAAGTGTGATTGTGCAGAGGGGGCTGTTCCTCGGGTCTGTGTCTGCTTGAGGATCACGCTACTGCATCTCTAATGATGGTTTTAACACTACAGGTACCTTGTGTGATGAGCCATTTGGAGGAGATAATTAATCAAGTAAATGACTGACAAGTAAATTACAGCCAGCACTCACTGTTAGAAGCACCTGCAGGCATTCAGGTGCTGTGCAAGCCAGGTCCTCAGTTCTATTCTGCATTTTCCTTCTCTCAGTGGGCTTTATATAACCTTCCCCGCTCATCTCACATGCATTTGCACAGTCCTACTGAGATGATTAATCCTCAGCTGGAAGAGCTTTTTAAATAGTACAAGTATCAGATATTAGATTCAAGCTTCTTACAGAGAGTGTAGGGATAAAGTCTGGATTCTCTGCACAGCGTATCGTGGTTGCGATGTCCTGTAAATGTAGTTGTGAAATCAGAGAGACTTTGCCAATGACTGTCTCCAGAGAATCTCTGCTGAGTTCTTCACTGTCTGGTTCAGAACCCGATTTGCTTTCCTTCCCTGAATTCAGGTGCTGGACAGGCTGTGCTGTGAGCAGTTTGCTGTTTGCTTCTCAGCAAAGTTGTGAACTGGCTGCAAGTATCACCCGAGGTGTGCAGATTTCCCACCTTGGCCAGAATAAAGTTTAAAGCAACAATAAAAGTTAGAATTGTGAGGGAGTTGTGAAGATTCCATGCTACTGTTTTGTTGTGAAAAGTGCAGCATAAGGAGGTAATTTAGGGACAGGAGACAATGCAGTGACAGACTGTGCCATTCATTTTTATAGCAGAGAAATAGCTGTCCTATCAGTCCCCAGCACCTGAACAGGTGATGCTTATGCTCTCCACGGATGAGATGCCCTTACTTGTGAGAAGTGAGGAGGCTTGGTCAAGTCTCTGGAAGACACTACCTGGACTGGCACAGCTTTTTGTGTCTAAGACTTGTAGTTCGTGCAGTGCCCTGTGCACTGAATCCTTGTGTCCTTCTACCCAGTGGGATATTTGCAGGTCTGTTTGCAGTTTCTGTGAGGATTGAACAGCCGGTGGTTGTGCTGCTCTCGGTCTCCCTTCCTGCCCTGGGCAGTGGCTGTGCTGCTCCGGGCTGATTCCAGCGCTGCCGCATTGGACGGGAGAGCTTTTCCCGGTGCGGAGCACGCTCCGTGCGCCCGCAGCGCATCCCGGTGGCAGCGAGGGATAACCGCGGCCGTGGGGGAGGCGATTGTCCCCTCCTCAGCGCCACTTCTGAGGCCACACCGAGCGCTGCTTCCAGTTGTGGCTCCTCAGCACGAGGTGATGTTTCCAACTCGAGATCCAGCAGCGCTTGGTCGGGTGTTAAGGTTCTGGAGCATGTGATGCGCAAGCTTATTACAAACTTAGAAACTTCTTCAGCAGCCCTTCTTCACCTTTTTTCTTATTTGCGGGCTTTGTATTTTCAAATGGCATCAGTTCCCATGACTAAGAACTCTGTTAGTGAGAATTAACAATGTATTTCTGGTGAGAATATCAATTCACTTATGACCTTCACTCCCAGTTCAGACTGACACAAGATAGCGAAGACCTTTGATACCCACGTGCTTCTGGCGAGTTTTTCATTTGGGGTTTTGTTCTTTCCCCGTGTTTCTGGGCCAGCTTTCATGCCATGCCCCTGCTGTTCAGCCATTCATGTTCATAAGAGGCTAGTTCTAACCCTCTTAAAAAATAAAACCCAGCTGAGGTCAAACCTGGCAGCACAGCTTTGATGCTTGCTGCTGTGGCGGAGAATTCAAAGTTTAGTCCCCCACAGTTCTCTCCCCTCAGAGCAGTCTCTTCATTTATTCATACATTATTAACTGGTGATTTGAGTAACAGATGTGTATGGGGGGGCATCCATAATTTATTACAAGGATGAACAAACCGTGGCCTGTGGACAGTGAGGACAGGCTAAATTCCCTGGGCTGGTGGGGGCAGGGGTTTCCCTTAAAGAGAGACAGGAGGGTTTCATGCACTGGGGCCTTTGGGCACTTGGGGATAAGCTCAGCTGTGAGTGAAAATTCTGATCCTGGAAATTTCCAAGGGTTGTGCCTGAGAGGTCAGAGCAAACATAAAGTGGGCACAGGGTATCGCTAAGAACAGTGAAGCTGCTGCTTGCAGGTTATTTTTTTGCTGCTCAAACTGGCTAATCACATAAACTGCATTCTGTGCTTTCATTTAATAGCTAAAAGGGGTGACAGTAATTGTAATTTAGCAGTGACAGGCAGAGATGTGTGCAGAGAATTGACTTGCAGCAAGTTCCTGTGCTAAGGCAGGAACTGCAGCCCCTCTGTGCTGTTTGTAGGACGGCCCTGGTGCTTGGGATGTGACAGGGCCTAGACGTGTGTCTCTTGAACCCTCTTATTTGCTCTGCTGGATTTTGGGTTAGGTTTATGTGATTTTTCTGTCTCTAGTAAGGAAGTACTTGAAAAGCCCCTCTTTTAAGTGGAAGACTTCAGGAAAATTGTATAGTGAACATCTTAACTAGAAGTGGCTTCAGAAACTTGAATGAAATCACTTACTTTGATTTTATGGATTTCCACCAAATGGGAAATGCTCCATAAACCAGAATTTTTTTAGGCTTGTCATGTGCTTTATAAACCATTAACTATTTTGATGAACCAAAACGTGTTGATTCAAAATACATGTATTATTTTGGGACCATTCCTTTGTAGAAATCCTGAAAGAAAACCTTCCCAATTCTTGTCACAATTCTCTGCCGCAACACTGTCCACTGATGGTTCCAATACTTGAAAGAAATCTAAGCAAATATAGTTGTCGTAAGACATGAACTGTGACTAGTAATAGGAGTAGAATAAATATACTTGCTAAAAGAAGAAAAGGGACTTTTGGAACAAAGCCTTCCAGTCCCATATGTTTTAATTCCGCCTGTGCCAGTCTGCATTTGTGTCATGGCTGAGTCTTTGGTTCCTTCAGGAGGTGATCCAAAGGAAGACTTTGGCACCCTTAGTGGTTCTTGGAAAGAAACTTGAGTTTTATTCTTGAGTCTCTTCCATTTCTAACTTAAAGCCCATCTGTGAAAGCCCAATATTCTGAGTTAGGATTTTGCAGCACAGGTCTGTTATAATATTCTGATATCTTTGTGCTGAACAAATGGCACTGGTGGCATTGAAGGAACTGAGGCAGAGTCAGTTCTTTCACTGTTGGGTTTTATTAATAAACAGCAAAGATCAAAATGCCACTTTTAATGGTGTCCTCATGGCAGTGTTTGTGTTAAAACCAACATGTCTGTGCAGTTCAGCTCTGGAATTGGAGCAATCCTGGCTCTGTCCACACACAATGTGTGGCACAGCAGCTCACTGCAGCAGGCTCTGTGAGGAATGTTTACATCCTGGCCTGGAGAAGGACACAACACATTCTCTGAGCAGGGCATTACCTGGTACCTGGGCACCAACAAAATCTCAGCTGAGGGGAGAAAATCACTGAGCAGGGAATTGCAGCCCCCCCAGAGGCTGTGTGAGAGCCCAGCAGGAGTGACCTGTGACAGGGAACGAGTCTGTGACTCCACGGAGCAGCTGGGGCAGAAGATGTCATGGAGCTGCCTGGGGATGACAGGGCAAATGAATGCAATTACCTTTTATAATAAAATGTACTAGGTATTTTTGTAATAGTCTCTGACTGACAGCTGGGAGAAGGGGCATGAAAGGGAAGGTAGGTGAACTAGCTTGCAGGTATGAAACAGAGCTCAGGATTTTAGCTGTGTAACGCAGTTTAAATTCCACATCTCTGCATCTTGCAGAGAAACCTAATTTTTTTAAATCTCCACAGGCTTCTCGGAGACAGAAGATGCTAATTTTAGAAATGTGGCAGCTCGTCTTCTTCCCCACCCCCTTCCATTTGCTGCCAGAATGCTTAACAATCCAGTAAACAAGCTGTAGGAAAGAGGGGGAATAACCTCAAGAGCTGAGGTTGATGTTGGCCTCTTGTCCATGGCATTTTTGGGGAAGGATTTGCCCCCTGCCTGTGGGTCTTGAGTTTGAAACCGATTTAAAAATAGAAGAGTAACAGTTGAACTGACAGTGAAAAGAAGTATTTAAAGGTGCAGTAATTGTGGCTGGCAGCCCCTTCTCTGACCTGATTAATTCTGCACCAGTACTCAGGATAGTCTAAATTAAAGCATTGCATAAGGAGAGTGCTGGGAAGTAAAGGAACAAGCCTGAAAATTTCATGTAGAACTCGGATATCTCATTTTTGGTTGCTCTACACACTGAAAACGTGACACAGAAATCTCATGTATCTGCTTAGGGAGTTTGTTATAATTACAAAATACAAAGTACACTGTTAACAAGGTCTGATTTGAGATACCTTTTTCCTGTCCAAAAAGATGTGTTAGTTCCTCTTAATGAGTACCCAGAGTCCTCATTAGTGCAGATAGTGAATGATAATTTCCGCACTCTATACTGATCTGCTTGTGTTGCTTCATCTTCTCACTCTGCTTCAATCTTGTGTGGGCAAACAAAATTTGGAAAATGTTTATCCAAACCCAAATGTATTAGAGTTGCAACCATCTAATTATTAGGCCTTAGAGTGCAAATTGTTTTGTCCTCATTTTGGCAACAGGTAGAGTGATCTGAGTGTGTTAGGTAGAATTTTCACAATGAAACTTTTTTATTTAAGAACTTCTGATGCAAAGTACCCCAAATTCCTTTGGCTTAAAAAGGCCCAGAACTTTCCAACTTTTATTGTAGAAGTCCTTTATTGTAACTGCTCTTGTGGGCACTTGAAGCTGTGTGTGCATAAATAGATAGGAAAATGTTTAAAATTAGGCATTAATTGCTGTATGACTAAAAGTTTTGTGTTAGACCTGCACATGACACACGTGTGTGTTCTGTCTAGAAAATCTGCTATTTTTAAAGTCGGAAATGTGAGGCAGTGAAGTGTTCATTACATTTGGAACACGTGGATAATAAATCTGCTTAAATTTAACATGCATCATAATTTCAAACACCCTCGAGTGTCTGGAAAGTTTAACAAAGCATGAATGCCTCATCTACTTTGTGCCTGAACAGAGCAATGCATTTATCTTTTCCAATTTATTTGGGACAATGGAGCAGAGTGCAGCACAGCTGTTTTCTATGGATGCAAGCATATGTGTCTTCTATTACTAATTAGTAATCGATTCCACCCCACTGTGCGTTTTTCATGGCTCAACTGTCTGAGAACTGTGTCTGTGCTCAGAAATCCATGTCAGAGTTGTGACTGAATGAATTGCAAGTTTTGATTTTGGGAGAGAATTAGCTCAGGAGATTTTGTCATATGTGTCAGGGTGCTGTCTGCTGAAAAATGAAATGATTAACTTATTTCTTTGCTCCATTCCTGTCTTGGGTATCTCGTACCTTGTCCTCAGCACACACCAAAGATGTGATTTACCCTGAAGCAGGTTATTATCTGTTCACAGGGACAATCCATGTAGTTCAGGCAGCCATTATTCTCTGCTGGTTGTGGTTGTTTTGTACCTTTTCCACATCTCTCCCACAGTGCTGACACTGGATTCTCAGAGGCAGCAGAGCTTTGCAGACAATGGGCTGTAGGCTAGAAATATGTCAAAAGCAGTAACAGGACCAGGAGCAGGGAGCTGTGAGCACGCTCCCTCTACTACCAACAGCAGAAACACGGAATAAAACAACTGTGCTGGGCTGCACTCAAGCAAGAATATGATTGCATTTCTATTTCTAAGGGGAGAAGAAAGATTGCATGGAGAAACAAAGGGATCTGAGGTAATTTAATATTAATCTCTGTGAGCTGTGTCTCTGTTGCTTGGATGCATCTGGAATAACCAGACCCGCTGGAGTAGCTGAGGTTTAGCACCTCACCAGAGGAGTTGACAAAACTAAGAAGAAAGGACAGGGGAGGTATTGGGTGGTAAGAACTGCAGTCACAGGGAAGGGAAATGACCTCCAGGATTGTACTTCAAACACAATTCCTTCCCAGGACACCCAGAAGATCTGCCTGCCCTGAGGTGTCCAGCTGGCGAGGGCAGGTGGGTGTTTGCCTGACAGCTCTGGCTGTGCAGACTTCCTGCATTTGGGAATCGGCTCTGGCTGCAGGCGAGGCAGCGGCAGAGCCCCACACTCACTCTCCAAGGCAGCTTCTACTGGTGCCTCTGGGCTGCTTGTAGTTTGTCAGATATTTAATGATACTACAGTGAGAGCAGTTGTACAGCAAGATATAACACAGAGTTCGACTTCCCAGTTATAAAGCTTGGAGGGACAAAGAGAAGCAGCAAGCCAAAGGATCTTTACATTTTGCTTTTAGTGATCTTAAAAGAAGTAGTAGAAATTCCAGCAGCAAACACATCTGTCTGCATCTGTCACTGCAGCACCTCCAGACTTTATCACCTGCACACAATATAAACGACATACTGAAGTGTTTTTGCTTAAACAAAGTGGTCCAGACAATCATCTTTCCCTCATTTTCAGATTGTTAGTCAGAAGTTTGAAAACATGTTGAAAACTTGTTATAAAAATCCACACGAAATGGAAGTGCTGCATAGAGGCTCATGGTGTGAGTGGGGCTGGGGTTGTGGTGCTGTGGACTGTTCTTGTCACTGAAGTGGTTGAGAACTCACAACTGGTTCATTGGGGTTGGTAGCTGAGCTTTACTTCTAGAGGCTTTCTAAGGCCCCAAGATCTGTTTGAAACTGTCTTTGCCTTCTTTCATTACTGCCTTTCCCCCTTCTCTACTAGACATAAGCATCTTCCCATCTTTTGTAACACAGATTTCCTTGGAAGAATGTGTGTTCACTGAAAACCTCAAACAGCCAAGATGATTTATGGGTCTGTGAGAAAATAGGCCACCAAAACACTTCAGTTCTTCCAATCTCCAAATTAGAGAAAGATCTAAGACTAAAATAATAGAGATTGCGAATGTTGTTTATTCTGAAACTCTGTGGTGAAAAAATCAGGTTAAACCAGCTCAGTTCAAACAACTTTCTCAGTGTTCTCTTTGCTTATGGTGTTCAATAGAAGTTTGGGAGAAGGGGGATGAAAGGGAGGGCAAAAGAATGGTTGGTATCTCGGAGAGCCAAAGGAATGGTTGTTATCTCTGTGTTCTAAACAGGCTGGTGAGCCCCAGGGAGGTGAGCTGGTCAGTGGCAGAGGGTTTCAGGAGCAGGTAAAATTTAGTTGTTAGGTTTTGGTTCCTGTCCTGCTGTCAGACACATGTTACAGGACATGAGCCTGTGGCACTGGGCATGTGAAGGATGTTACGTTTGTTCCTCTGCCTGAAGAGAAACAGAAGGCAATGGACAGCACACAGTACCACAGTGTCTGCTTTTATTACAGAAAAAGTCACAAAACTTACTTATGGAAAGCATCTAATTGGTATTTACAGCACATTCAATGCCTGTCATTTTGCCCTCTGTTCGAGTTGACAATGGAGAAGTTATTACTTGCAAGCTGTGAGAGTTTTGATAGCAGCTTTCAAGTCAATTGTTGTTTTAGTTGAACAGAATGTTGGTGGTTGTTTTCACTGTTTATATCCCACAAAGATAATTTTATTTGGAGAAATCTATCTTGTACACAGTGTGCTGGGCTTCTTCACCTTTTCTCTGCAGAAAGTACATGGGAAGGTATCAAGGGGACCTAGGGAGAATTTAAAATCACAAAGACAAAACTATTGCTGCACTAGATTGTGCAATCCCATGGCATCATCTGGTGCAGGGCTGGAAATCCATCATTCTACTGGATGTTGAATTTATTGTTGACTCAGGATTAAATGTATGGAAGGATCTTATAGTTTTCCAATCTGATAGTGTTTGTCTTGGTTACTGTCTGTAAACATTTGGCAAGAAAACCTTGATTTGAAACTTCCCAACTCTTCATATGTTAAAAGAATGGTGATTTTGTTCTATGTCTTGCCACCTGCTGTTCTCTTCTGTGGTAAAGTACATTGGTAACTATGGGAACAAAAACTTAAGAACAGACACCCACATGTGTTGAAGTTGATTTATACAAGGTCTTGAAGTGATGCCATGGATTGTGAGAGATGGAGCTCTCTGGATGGAGTTTGATGGCTTTCAACGAGGGCTCAGTGTTTGACTTTCATAAGTTATTTAGAATGTCCCTGGCATTGTGGATGTTCCATTCTCTACTTAACTGTGGTGTAACATGGTGGTGCTGCATTTCCCAGCTGTCTCATTCTGTCCCCAGCAGTGCTAACACCCCTCCCCTGCACTGGGCAACAAGATCTCTGTTATTTTTATCAGGAAATGGGTCTTAAGAATGTGATAAAATGTGGCAGCTGGAGCCTTGGGATGAGGGGTGTATGTGTAGGTGAATGTGTAGTCAAATTATAATGTAGCCTTATAGTGTGTGGCACTGTGACCTGACAAAGCTGTGCTTATCAGTCAAAGCTTGGGTGGTTTGTGCTGTTTCTCTGGAAGTGCCCTGTTCCTTTCCCAGCAAGCAGCCAGGATGGTGCTGTGGTTGTGTGGCAGAAGTCTGGGGTAGATCAGGATCCTCTGTGGACAGTGCAGCCATACAGCAAGGGCAGATCTTTGTCATGTCATGGCTCATCTCTTCTAACCGGGCTCAGCTGCTTGGTGCCATCACCCTGGGCTTTCTCTGCATATCTTGGAAAGTAGCAACTGAGAGAATTCCTGGCCCCTTTTAGTCCCTTCTTAGGACTTAAACCTTTGTGATGTGACAGCACCACACCACAAGTCACTCTTTGCTCTGGTTGGTAGAGCTGGAGAGCTGGGAATGGAGGATGAAGGAATTAGGGCATGCTATGCTTTGTATAATATGGAACTGACAACGGTGTAAGTTTGCTCCATGCCAGAGCACTGTGCCAGAGCACTATGCTCTCCAAACTGGAGTGCTGCTGACCTTTCCCAGTCACTTATACACTTCTGGTGTGAATCAGAGTCCACGAAAGCCAGATAAAAGTCCATCATTGATTTCAAGAGTCAGCAGATTGTCTTTGCACAGAGGAATTTCCTGGTTTAGACTAGACATTACTTGGAATAAGATAATGTAAAATGCTTTGGTCTCGGTGATAGCACAGTCTGTGTTCTCTTTATTTCAAAAAATTTGCATGTGTTGTGAAGGCATTCAGGTTTTTTCTCTGACGATTGTTCTGTGACCCTGTTCTAACTGCACAGCAAAAAACTCCCAGAGAAACAAAACATTTCATTTTATGAAGTTGATACCATACAGTAATTAGGTACTGATTCTGAATCTCTAATGGTCTCAGATGGGAGTATATTTTTCTTTCTAAAGAAAGCATAACCTTGTAAAGCAAAAAGCTTTGCTCAGTTTGATGGAGTAATTAGTGAATTAGTTGATCATCCTTAGCTGTTATCTTTTAATTTGCTCTGTCTCTTGATCAAGTTGTGAGGAATAGGTGGTGTTGAATGGGAGGTTTGTCCCTAGCAGTGAATTGAGCCTACCCTGCAGTGTGAAGACTTCCTGCCCTGAGATTCCCCAGAGAAGTTGTCTGACAGGCATTTGCTGGGCCTCAGCACTTACCCATCTTCTCCCTTCTGATATGAGACAGAGATTTATTGATAACCTGCGCTTGCCTACAGGAAATAAGAAGAGAAATGAGAGTTACTTGTAGGATAAACCTGGCACATTCTCTGCAGTATTCACCCTGATAAGCCTGTGTTAAAGCACAGTGGCTGCAAGAGGAATTACCCAAATGTAATGTGGTGTAAATACATGAGGCCCCAGAGGCTTCTGCAGTAAGTGCTCCTCAAGTGCTCCTGGATGGGTTGCTCAGGAGATGAGACCCCAGGGGACACAGCTAGTGCTGAAAACCACTAAGCAAATAGGATAATGTTTTATTGAAAGTAAACTTCAGCCAAATCCTGGACTCATTCCTTAGATGGCAAGGACCATGGGATTCATGCCTAAATGAAAATTGTGGAGGGTTGTGCCAGATCTTGCAAAGATCTTGATCTTTCTGCAATGGCGACTGGTACCTAAAATGCAAAGACGATGTAGGATGAAAACACCAGGACAATCCAGCTGCAACAGCTGGGAGCTATGAACGAGAGTCAGCATTCCCAGTTTGGAGAGCCTGAGTGGGGTGGGAGGAAGGTGACTCTGTGAGCATTTCACAGCACCTCATGTACTGAAGTAGGTCAGGATGAGGAGGTACAAGGCAGGAGGGCAACGTCAAACAGCACACACAGATTGGCTTCACTTGCTGCAGTCGGGTGGGGAGAG
Organism: Corvus moneduloides; assembly: GCF_009650955.1. Lineage (NCBI taxonomy): Eukaryota > Metazoa > Chordata > Aves > Passeriformes > Corvidae > Corvus > Corvus moneduloides. The sequence continues at coordinate 2,752,100 of NC_045497.1, forward strand.
GATCCAGAGCAGCACTGCCTGCTGAACCCGTGTGGGGGGACTGCCTGCAGGGCTCCGTGGCAGAGATGCCCTGGGTGTTGAGCAGGGTACTGGGATCCTGCTTACCCTGCCCCCAGCATCGGTGTTCCTTTCCTAGAGGGGAGAATAACTATTTACCAATCCTTTATCATTCCTGTTTATTTAGATTTCAAGTCCTCAAAGGAACAAATTGTTTTATCCTGTGTATTTCAGTGGCATGTAGGAGGGGCAAGAGCTATTCCTGGTTGGAATTTTTAGGCAGCACCCTCATACGAAGATGCTGAAATTCTTCTCCAGGATTTAGACAGAACTCAAAGGTCTGTGTCTTTCTTCTCATGAGTTGTGCTTTGGGACACAGACTACAATAATGTGCATTGTTTCCCAGCCATATCCCATTAATTCTGCATTAATATTTCCTTGCAAGTTAAAAAGGAGGGAAATATATCGTCTTTGCCAAGAAAAGAAATTAGAAATAAATCTAAAGAGAACAGCTTGCCTATTTTTATCAGTAGCTGTAGACTTGCTTTCTAAACTAAAGTAAGTCTGGGAGGATCCCATAACAATGTGTAGGATGCTGAATGGACACAGGGGGGGAGGCATTAACATAAAAAAGAGGTTGGTTTTTTTCCCTTCTTAAATGAAGTAGCACCTCACTGATGTTTGCTGCCTACTGCAATACATCCCAGAGGAATTAAAACTGACTTCTCCTTTGTGCTTCTTTCCTGACATCCACAAGTTTTTCCTTCAGTTCTTTTCCGAAGGAGTATAGCAAAAGACATCCCTAGGTCCTGCCTCAGAGCAGGGAGGCAAAGAGTTAACGAACAGTTATCCCAGGTGGCTGAACACTTGAGTTGCAGGGAAAGGCTGGAAACATTCATTGAGATCCTGCGCTGGTTTCTACCTGCCAGCAGCTCCAGATCCACTCCTGCACAGGGAATAAAGGAGATGAGCCTGCTGAGAGCAGAGGCAGCAGGCATCCCTAGGAACCCTTGGATGCTGCAGTAAAGACCAACGGGCAGTGTTCTTCTCCTCGTTCTTTAAAAGAGTCTTTCGAAAGATCAGGGATGTGCATATGGTCTTTGCTGCTTCCTCTGGTGTTTTCACTTGAATCTCTCACTGGAATATGGATGATGCAAGCACAATTAAATGCCTCAGCCCAGAAAAAGGTAAGGGGAAAATGTTTATTTTAACCACCTTTCGGAGGGAGATTAGTTTTACTGTAGAGAAAAGTGTAGTTTACAAAGCTTCCTTGGACACTTCTTTTCTGTTATTCAAACTTAAATGCTTTAAACAAATACAGCAGGTTCTTAAGGGAGCTTTTGCTGTACCTTTGCCTCCTACTATCACTAAAGCTTAAATAATAAATGTATCTCTAATGGCTGCTCCTTCCTGCAATAAAGTGTGCAACGAAGGAGTGCACCAGGTATGTTCATGTTCCTTTTCTGCTCACTTAACTAGCTGCTGTCACCCTAAGAAAGGCTTTCTATTTTTAACCAGAGACCTTCTGCTACCCACATTAGAAGAGAGAAAAGAGGCTCCGGTACTGTTGTGAGTCAGCTGCATTGTTTTAATTTTTTAAAACAGGTGATTTGCTGCTCATTAGATGTAGATTCTTTACACCCATCCAACAAGAAGAGTGCACAGAATGAGTTGGGGTTGAAGTTGTCCCTGGCGGGATTAAACCAGGGATGAAGTCAGGGAAGTGCCTGGAGCTGGGAAAACTGTGCTGCAGTGTCCTGCATGCTGAACTTGGAGCTCATCCCTCCTGCACTGATGGCTGCTGAAGGAATCTATGAACTCCAGATCAATTCTCAAAAGCCCAGTTTTAATTTTTAAAAGCTTTATTTCCTCGTCCATTTACTCAGGAAAAGCCTGGAGAGAGAAACCCTTCCCTGAGATGTATTTTAATTGACTCCAGTGCCCGGTTGCTTGTCTGTATGCATTTTGTATTTCATATCTGTTAGGCATTGTGGTTTTACAGGAGTTACGCAACAAGTAAAGAAGGATGTCTTGGGTTCTGTGTGCTCAGAAAAGATTCTCTGGACACTGCTCTCCCACTTTGGTGTCTTTGGGAAGGCAGAGCAGTATCCCTCACTCCCTGTGCTTTCAACTCATCAGTGCTTAGTGCCACGTTCCTCAATCCCTTGCCATACCTTTTGAAGGAAGCACTCCTTAAAATTCTCTCTTCTTTTCTAAAAATCATTTCTTTACCAAAGTGGAAAAGTGCTTGGCTCTAACTTGGTGTTTGGGTATCAGAACCAAACCTCGTATCCGTGAGCTCTGGTTTGGCTTCGCCTTGTCTTTGTTATTAAAATACTAAAAATAAGCTCCAGCAATGCCATTCACTGAGAAAGGGACAACAGGTAACTCAGACAGGTGTGGCTGTACCTGTGCACTCATCACTCCAGCAAATACTGTTCCAGTAACTGAAGGAGGATGTGGATGTGAAAATTACAGCAAATTGACTTTATAAGGTCCCATCCTAGAGCAGAATGGTAATTAAAAAGAGGGTGACCATAGAACATCACATGGGAAAAGCTTCTACTGTACACAGAAATGGCCATTGTTTTTTCCATAGTTTTATGACCATATTGGAAATTGTTTTATTTATTGACAAAATTAATATCAAGTCCATGAATACTTCTAGGCTGAGACAGATTTAATGAATCTGAGAAGTCTGCGAACAATTCAGGTAAGTAGTGAGAGAGTCTCAGTATGCATCACAACAACAGGCAAATGTTAACCAATATTTCCTTGGAGATTTGTTAAGAACGAAGCAGAGATGATGAGATGCATTTGAGCATTGTCAATATTTATGTTAAAAGCAAAAAAGCAGATTTTAAAACTTGGCATAAGAGTTTATTTATCTGTACCATACTGCTGGCATAGAGGCGGGAGATTTGGGAGCATGGAACTTCAATTGAACAATGTGCTAAACAGGGAGAAAGTATTTCCTATATGCAAGAACTTTTCTTGTTCCAAGGAAAGAAGGTGGTTTTCTTAAATCTTCAGAACCTGTAAATCCCCAGGTTTTGGACTGAGTTGGCTGAAGTGGTACGTTTATCATAGAATCATGGAGTGGTTTGGGTTGGAAGTGACCTGAAATATCATCTGGGCAGGGACACCTTCCACTATCCCAGGGTGCTCCAAGCTCTGCCCAGCCTGGTCTTAGACACTTCCAGGGATCCAGGGGCAGCCACAGCTTCTCTGGGCACCCTGTGCCAGGGCCTGCCCACCCTCCCAGGGAACAATTCCTTCCCAATATCCCATCCATCCCTGCCCTCTGGCAGTGGAGAGCCAGTAACATACTTTTAATGATTGCATTTTCTAACAGAAGTGTTTCAGGACTGAAAACAAGAATAGTTTGCTTTTGAAAATGTCATGATGGGACAGCCTGAGCATTCCTCCTCCAGTTACTGTTCTCTGAAACCTGATGCACCAGTGTGCATCCATTTGTACTTTCAACAGACAAGGTCCTCAGGGAAGGTGTGATGAAACAGGAATTGTGTCACCCAAAGTCCTTTTGGCTTCTTCCTACTGGGTGCAGCTTTCAGCTTCTGAAAACAGGAATGAGAGAGAGGGGCTCTCACCTGAGGATCTCCCTGGAGATCATCCAGGTAGCAGTTATTCAGGTTTATTCCTTGCTTGCAGTAGGGAGCTGCTGAGGCTGAGATTGAATCAGTGTTTGTGATTAAACCAGCTCGGTGTTTCTGCCAGATGGTGTCGTTCTAAGCCAGTGAGTGGAAACACCTGGAAAACAAATGGGGTAACTGAAAAGAGCAGAGGTTCCATGGGCAGGGGTTCCATGAGCTGGAGCTACAGGCAGGGGTTTGCACGAAGGTTCTTTTTAAAGCGTTCCACCTTCTTGCTGTCATCTGTAGCATTAAAAGGAAATGGGATTCTTCTCTCAGGTATAAAACCAGTCGTGATGCAACTGAAGCCAGTAGTTCCCAAGTGTATGAAAGCCTCCAGAGGTCTTCATATGATGATCTGTTCAAGCATTCATAGTGAGAGGCACCAACATCCAGGCTCTCAAGACTTTGGTGTTCCAGTGACTTGCCACTCTCCTTTTTAATGGGTTTCTGACTGACTAGAGGCTGAGGAGTCATTGATGATGATCCAAAAAATTCCTTGCTCCCAGTAATTCTGAAGTGTTCAATTATCACTAAAGAAACAACTGATAGTGTCAGTGCTAGTGGGAGAAGAATGGGCTATGTCCTGAGAGAAGCATTGTGTCTGGGAAAATCCTTCAAAAATGTGGCAGCTGGCAAACATCTTCCAGTGGAACTGCTCATGAGATGTGACTGCAGAATTTCAGCCTCCTGAGCTGCTACAGACTCCCAGAAACTGCATTTGAACAATGTCTCTCACTGGGGAAGGCCAATATTCAGGTGTTCTCTGGTTCTCCAGCATCATCGGTCCTGATTTTGCCTTTTACTGAAGATGTTGTTTCTGCTGGTCTAGCCCTTAATTAGAGATGGTTTCCAGATGCCTCATCTTCAGTTTAATTAAAAAAAAAAACCCAGGGAAACATTGCAAAGAAAATGTCACGTTAATGCTAAGTGGACAACTTCAAATTAACTGGTACCATACGTGCAGTTTCCTGTGATTCATATCCCTTCTGTCCCTGACAATAATTTGTGTGGTGAATGTGAATTGAGTCCAACTAAATGGGAAAGCTTTCCCATTTCAGGGAATTACAGAGGGATAATCAATATTGGCCTCTGCACATTTAAAGACATTATGTGGCAGAGAGCAACTAAATTTTCTGGCATGATGTGATCTGACATGGAGTGAATGTGGACCTGCCAGTACTGAACAAAGTCCAGAACCGCTGTTAAAAGTGGATCTCTGCAAAATATTTTCCTGAAAGCCCATTTTTCCAGTTCAGCCAGCAAGCTGACACTTTCATCAGCCTTCAAATGCTTGCTTATCTTCTGGCTCTAAGCCCTGGAGAGAAATGAATCTGTCAGGATGCTTTGTTTCAAACTGAGGTGGATATTGGAGGCCATAGCAAAAGATAGAAACCCATTTCCTGTAAGAGCCCAGGGCAATTACTTTACTTCCTGTACATTTACCTGAGCCCTACTCAATCCAGGACCAAATGAAACTGGGCAATAAGCTGTGAGACTTGCAGTCCCTGACCTTGCTGTGGGCTCCAGCTCAGCACCCTGCACTCTCTGTGCTGCTTTCTGCTGGTAATCTTCCCCTCAGGGATTAGAGCAGGTGTCTCCTGCTCGAAGGAAACCACAATTTTGGTCATCTTTCAAGCTTACAGAAAGACCTGCTGTTGGTTTCTAAGATTTACAGATGCTGGGTTCTGTTGAGTGATAAGTTTTTGAAAGAAAAATTTAAAGAACAGCCTCATAAGGCTGTCTCTTGGATGTCACAGAAGCTGAGAAAAGCACTGAATGAAGACAGAGACTGAGTTATTCCTAGAGCCATTGCAGCTCCTTTTTTTTTCCCCGTCTTTCATGAAACTGGTTTATATTTGAAGAAATAGGGAGTCTGTCACATATTTCAAAACGTACGTGGCACAAAAGGAAGGTCTAGAAGAGTTTTGAATTTTTACAGATAGAACACATTAAAATTCACCCCAAATACCGAAGTAAAATTTGTGAGTTAAAATCAGTTTGTGGTGATGCATCTCAGTACCAGGTGTCTTTTCTGAACGTCTTTCAACCTGTCTTGAATTCCTGTGCCCATTTTGCCTTGGATTCTTGAATTCTTAGAGGCATTTTCCTAGAAGGAGTAATCATATTGATTGACTGCTTTCCTCCCAACCTGCCTTAATCTCCCTCTGTGGGTTTATGGCCCATGTCCCTGAACAGATGGTCAAGCACTGAAAGACCTTTAAAGGTAAAGGGTTTATGATCTTACTTCAATTAAGTGTGTAGGGACGTTTTCTTCTACGAGTCAGTGGCTGGAGACAAGGTGACCTTAGAGCACCATTTATAGTCTTAAAATCTTTTATTTTATGCTGACATTTTCCTACAATTGACACAACTTGTTTGTGACAGCTTTATGACAGCAAGGAGAAGAGTTCGACAGCTCAAATCACAAAGCCTATTCTCACTTAATTAAAATAATTGCATCCTTTTTTTCCAGATGAGCCCAAGAGAACTAAACATCATGGCAGGAGGCAGAGTAATTGTCATTAAATTAGTGCTGTGGTTGCTAATGGGTCCTCGTTCCACAAACATTCCTTCAAGTGAATGAAGTAATTTAAGGGATTTCACTACTGGTTCATTTTAATAGTGTGACTTTCTAAACAGTTTTGGGGAGCCCTGAGAATGTTCATGGTTGTGGCTGCCTAAAAAAGCTGTCCCAGGGCTTGCCCACTGTGAATTGCAGCATGGAAAGGGTGCACCAGGAACATGTGATGTTACAGCTTCTCCCAGTGGAATCAGTGCCTTGTAAGTGGATGGATACTGAAGTCAGGTGTATTTCAGACACTAAAGCTAAATAACTCGATGAACATGCTCTGAGCCAGTGCACAAATGTTACGCTTGGAAGCCTGGTGGGTGAGACACAGAGGCCATGGAATAACCTGAATTCCACTCGATACGGGCAAGATGTGCGGCATTAATCTCGAGGGGGGATTACTGTGCTTAGAGGTGCTGTCCAGATGGTCGGGCAGGCTCTGTCTGTGCCCATGGCAGAGGTCGGCAGGGTGGAGCTGGGCTAGAATTAGGGAAAAGGCAGCTTAGGCACAGTTGGAATAAGGTTGGGGCCCAGCAGGTGCTCAGGCCTTTCTGAGCCAAAACCATCTGAAAAAGATTGATTTAGTCAATTCTTAATAGAACTAATACTGAAGTTTTTAGTTGAAAGACAAAATTAGAAAATGTAACAGTGAATGTCTTTTCTTCATCAGCATCTGCTCCTGAAATCCCTCTCCTTGGGAAGAGCCCACACTGAAAACGTGGGCAGCTGTTGCATACAGACACAGCTGTGAAAAAGCAGAGAGGGCACTGGAAACACAGAGGCAAATGGCTCCAGCAGCAGAGAAACTGCAGCTGAGCTGGCTGCTCTGGCTGCCCAGTTCATGCTGCTTTAGACCTCTTGGAAGCAGCATTTCTGGGGGAAAGGGAAGAAGCATGAATCACATGTTTAGAAGTAGTGAATGAGCATCATGGTTTCGGTTCATCAAGTTCATCAAGTCATGTCCTGCTGCTTGTGTCAGTGCCCATGTATGTTGGGTTTTGAACCTTTGCTGAAATTGAGAGTATTTCTAACTTGTATTTAGTGATGTGCACTTCAATGAGATGTGTTTGCTTTTGGTATTTCAGAAACATCTTTACATTTAGTGCTTCAGAAAGGCAGTACCAGGCTGACTAACTCCTGTGAAGATCTTGGGCTGGGGTAGCTAAAGTGTAGCTGTAAATGGAGTTTCTGCAGGTTTTTACAGGGTTTTTTTTTGATTGGGGTTTAGAACTGAAAGTGCAATGGGGAGAGTAAGTGAGAGAGAGGTGTGCCAGAAGGCATTGACAGCTTCTGTTTCCTCCTTGTATTTTATGACTTGTGTTGTTGGTTGGCAATCATCTTCTTTTGATTCTACAGCCATTAGGAGTAAGATTTCCCTGGGTGGGAGGTGGGAAATAGGAATACCTGAATCAAAGCTCTTCTGTGTATCACTAATAGCTGCCCATGAGTTGTTCAATGTTTTAGATTCAGCCTCTTGAGACAAGGTCAGTTTGTTAATCTGGTAAACTGGGTCTGTAGCGTGTCCATGCAAAGGTAAAGGGAGTGCATGGCTGGGAAGTCACAGGTCTAATCCTGGTGGATTTGCAGGTCAAATACACTGCCAGCTCTGTAACATTTAATGTCTTTGGCAGTCAGGATACTGAAATTTCTGGGTTTGGTCTTTCTACTTTGAGGGCTGCAGCTGTTTCCCGATGTATTACATAACTGTTCACACTTTTTCCATCCCTCAGCAGTAAAGTGAATCCCTCCATCCCGAAGGATTGCATTAATGATAAACCCATTTGTCTCAGGAGGATCTCCATCCTGTTCCTTTTTTCCATCTTCCAAACCATATGTGTGTTGTGCTCCTGTGTCTTCCTCAAGATGTTCTTTCTGTGGGATGGAGTCTGGCTCCTCTGGCACTCTCAAAGTGAATTTCTTCCTCTGCAAGACTTTGACACTCCAGCATTGTTCAAGTGTTCAGAGTTCCATTTTTAGCTAAGCCACAGGCCAGCCTGGAGGCTCAGACTTTGTTGGTTTTTAAATCTATTTGGTGGCATGAAAAGCCTTTGTTACACTCAGACAATAATAATTTCCTGAAGTACTGTGGAAAGAAGTCTTTAATCTCCATGTTGTGTCAGGTGAGCAAGATTTCTCTGAGGATGTCAAGTGAGGCAAGAATAGAAACCCATTTCAGTAGGCTTAGATCCTAAGTCCTCAGCTCAGTGTGCTTAAGAGTTGGGAGAGGGATTGTGTCCAGTTTAACCCTTCATTATTCCCTGTTGCTTTTCCACACTGTTATCCAGCATAATAAATCGAGGAGCCTTCTGAAAGATTTTATTTTTCTCTGTTTCCATGATGATTTTCTTAGGAGGCCTGAAGGGGTGGATGGATCGTGTCAACTAAAAGGATTTAAATTAACCTTCTTTGGGTGCTCTTAGGATTAAAAATCTAACTTTAACTTGAATATTGTAATAGTTCTTTTCCAGTGCTATAAATCACTGGCATTTCTCTCTACTTAAATAAAACCAAATGCACATTTGAAGCCCTGCTTGTGCAGAATTCTAATTCTGAACCGTGAAACCAATATCTGGAGCAATGCTGCAATGGGAGTTACATTTCACTCTTCTCCTCCCTTCCCCTTGTCCCCAGGTTGATAACACATAAATGGTTAATGCAGACTCTAGGATGTCCTGGCAGAATTGATATTTGAATTTTGAAGGGAATACCCTTAGTGTTCTGTGCCAGCCACTGATTTTGTTGCATGTGCAGCCTGGAAAACTGCAAGGAATCCTGATTAAATACTGCGAGGGGAAAAAAGGAGCTACAGAGCTGCAATACTTTTGGTTTATGCAGAAGTTTGCCTTAAGTCTGTCTCCTTATAATTAAGAGCCTCAAAGTTTAGTTCTCTCTCCTTCCCTGTGTGGTACAACAGTGTCATTCTCGCCATTTAAGGTGTAATTTCTATAGCGTGGACATTACACAAAGACGTTTATGGGTTTATTTAAGAAATTCAGAAAAGCAGGTGGTAGAGCAGGCAACGAAACTCCCAGGTCCCAGATCTCATCCTGGGCCAGGCTTCACCTGAAGAAAGGATTAGGATCTTTAGAACAAAGTTTCCTTTGTTCTTCCCTTCAGGGCAGAGTTTTCTGTGGGATGGATATATCCTTCTGAGCATTTTACAGGAGAAGTTGCTCTTCCCCTGATGACAGTTTGCAGTCATCTCACTAAATTGCTCTTGAAAGATGCCCTAGGAGGATGGAAGGCTGTGGTTGAAGTGTTTGAATTAATAGTGGCGAGAGTGTACATAGCATCACTACCACCCGTGGTGCAGACCCAGTTTGGTTCTAGTTTGGAATTAATCTGTGGTTAAACTCTTGAGTCAAGCTCAGTATAAGAACTCTGGGCATAGGTGGTGAAATAAACAACTTGTAATTGAGAGTGAATCATCTCCAGAATTAACTACTCCAAAGCCTTTTTCAAACTGTGAAAGGAAGAGTAGGAAACACTTAATGAATGTGTTTTTAAACGGGCAATTTGTGTTTAGCTCATCAGGGTAGAAGCATATGAGGCTCCTTGTACAGATCACAGATGGCAGGAGAGATTGTCTATTGTACTTAAAACTTAATGTAGCTTAAGTGGTTGTGATAACCTAAATGACGGATTTCTGTATTTGGAGTTCAATGGGTGCATTTCAAATGGAATGAGGTAGTGACTTAGTGCTTTTTAAAAATTAATCCTTACCTGCTTTTATCTGTCAGTTTTGGAGCCCCCTCAAGTGCTCCTGGTTCTGTTAACAGCAATTCTGTTCACAAGAGCTGCCTGGCTGTGCCCTAAGCAAGATCTTCTACGGATCTGTCAGCTTACAGAGTCACCCCTAAATAGGATGTGAGATGGAAAGATACTGGGGAAGAAGGAGAAGAAGGAAGAGGAGGAAGAGAGGAAGATGAAGAAGAAAGCACTTTTTTTAAACCTTTTTTTTTTTTTTTCCAGCTGTAACATGTCATGTAAATCCCTTGACTGGATAGGGCAGGAGCACGGCTTTAGGATTAGTGCGTATGATGGATTTAGGATTTGAAGCAAACATGTGCTGTGTTTCCATCGTATCTAGTTTTTGCTGCCTAGAGAGAAATGTTCTTTCTTTTACCAGAAATGTCCACTAAAATAGTGAGGAGAACCTTTGGAGAAAAGAGGAAGGCTGGTACAATGATATTTTGAAGAGCTGTATGAGAAGAAAATGTGATTGTTCTTTTTTTTCCCTGTCCTGGAAAGAGACTGAAGAGCTTATGCACCTGGGCAGATCCACGGTGAAAGGCAAGGGTGGCTCAGGAGGGCAGAGAGGGGAATGGATTGTGCTGTTAACTGTGCATTATTTACTGCAGGGGATGTTGTTGGTTGGTTTTGAAGAGCGGGTAGACCCTCAGCAAGAGTGGGACCTGCAAATCTGTCGGTGACCAAAGAAAGGAAAGGGTTTTCTTGTTGTGAGAATCGCTGTCAGGAGGAGGAAGCGGTGGAGGAGCCAACAACTATAAATTGCTGTGATGTCTTGATGAGCAGTTGGGAAAGTACCAAAGGAAGAAGAATCAGCAGGAGGAAAAGAATATCATCAGGAGGCCTTGCTGTCCAGAAATGGATGCATCTTCATGCCAAATTGCCTCATGGTCCATCATGTGTCTTCTTTAAAATCTTGAACTGAAGCCCACCCAATCCTCCAAAGTAGTCGCACAGGTACATCTGAATAGAAAGGATTTTATTGGGATTTTAATGTTCTAGATCTGGACTGTGAAGGAGGCCTAAATTTGCTGAGAAACTGTTCTGAAGCAACCTGAAAAATACCACTGGATTTTGTAAATTCACTGCTATTTTCTCTTTTTCTGATAATATTTTTACTCTATTACATGGAAAATGTGTACTACAGAATCTTGATACCTCCTAAGGCCATCAGTGCTTGTTTTCAGTCCAGCTCAGATATGGATATCTCAAAATCTCCCTTGCTTCAAAATAAGTTCTCAGTGGCCCGTCTGGCCGAAGACTTTTTCTGGGTTGGTGGCAGCATTGTAGCTTCTCCAAGATGGAAAATCGGCCACTTTGGTAAGATGCTGAATCCCTGCATTGAGTGAAATGGTGACATCTCAAAAGCTTTCATGTTGAAATCTTAGTGGCACCTTTGTGTAGCAGCAGTGTGAGGAGCAGAGAAGAAGGAAGGACTTGAGGCAGCCCTGGTCTGATGTTATGTTGCTTGGTTGGTAGTGTAGTTCTTTTTTTTTCAACAAGCCCTCACTTATAATTTCATTGTTTATTTATGTTCTTCAGGACAAGCTAGAGCAAATTTGTACATTTTGATACGTGCTGACCTTTTTTCATTTTCTGTTGCATAGCCTCTGTCTTCTTCTTACCCACAGCAAGTATTATACATGATATCTGCCAGTATTATACACCTCTTAACTCTTTAAATTTTATTTGTAGTTTAGAGTTTTAAAAACAAGCATTTAGAAGTATCTCTGCTGTCTTCATGCACAGTAGGTCACTGGACTGTTGGGAGGTTGTTTTCTGAATGCTGATACACAAAATTCTCAAGCTTCACTGGCTCGGTGAGAAGGATCCCCTTTGGGTGCTCCCAGCAGCCTTTCATTTAAATAGGTAATAAACCCAGCAAACCTAATTAGAGATGGCCAGAGAAAACAGATGTTCTAGTAAAAGCACTTTAGTAACAATCTTCTTGAGCCACTTCTGCATGTCCAGTGAGGAAATCTGCACAGCCTTGACCAGAACCGCCCGTTCCCTTGGAGCACTTTTTTGTCCTACTTGTCTGTCAGCTTCATCGATCAAAGATATTTTTTTTTAGCAAGAAAATTGGACACATAGATAGCTCAGAAAGTACTGGGAATTTTTGCAGAGGTTGAGAAACACCATCCTACTCTGCTTCTGCATTTCCCTGGATGCAGGTGGCTGATGGAGGGATGGAGAGCTGACAGTCTGACCCCGAATCGAGCCCCCTAATTTCCATAGGATTAAAAGCATCTCTTCTCCCATTAACATCTTGTTTATTAGGGGTTGTGTGCTTTAAGGATGGGTTCAGTCTTCCATTATCTCTTGTACACAGTAAACACTGTCCCAATGATTGCTGGCAGAATTGCACAGAAATGTTCTTTTCCAAAGACACTTTCAGATTGTTTTGGCCAATGAGCAGAACCAAAGTCCTGGACTTCAGCAAAGCTTGAGCCACTGAGAGCCAACAAGGGGGAGAAAGTTGTGCTAGGAATAAGATGGTTGGTTTAAAAGGTGAGAGGGACCTGTTCATGAGGCTGGAGGGATGCAAAACAAAACAAATGAAGATTAATGAGTTTGGATGTGATCTGGTTTTTAACTGGACCCAGTGTAGTGATGCGAGTCAGCCTGGTGTACCTGGGCCATGAACACCACAGACACTTCTTAGGCAGGACTTGAAAAGTATCTTCTGGACTGCTCAGCTGGACAGAATTCCCAGCACACGCTGCTGGATGTATTATGTATTTGGATATATTACATATTTTATATCACTATATTGATATATTGACTCTAAATAAGATTTTATGCCTCCTGTCTAGAAAGAAAGTGACATTCCTGACAGGAATAGTTGGAGCCAGTCAGCTCTTTGGTTTACATGTTGATGAGCCACTTATAGCTGCGAAACCATTTCCAGTGAGACTTTAAAAAAATGGGGCAGTCATTATGTCTTCAATGGATTGGCAGTGCTGAATGTGTGACAAGTGTGGGAGTCCTCTGTTTGTGTGTGGGAAAGCTGTTTTGGTTTGGTGATATTTTAAGGGAACAACTTGCCCTTCTGGTGCACGTGTACTGGGGGGTTTCTCTGGGCTCACAAACATCTTCTGGAGGCCCTGGAGAGAAATAAGCTGCTGAAATCTCGTTTTCCTCTCCTGATGTTGTTTAGGAGGGTGGTGGTTGTGAGGCACACAATTAGGACTCATCCTTCCAGGATCTGCTCATGGGGCAGAACTCAGCAGAGGGGTTTGATGCTCCCTGCTCACTGTCCCTAAGCCTGACTGGGGCAAAGGTGTGCAACGCAACCTGGGGCATCCTTGAACCCTGGGACGTGAATCTTTTGACAAAGCTGGTCCATGTACAAAAATACTCAATGACTCAATCTCCTGACTTCTTTTCATCCCCACATGCTAAAATACTCCCACTCCTTCACACATTTACATCAAACTCAGAGACTCCTAAAAGACAATAATCCTACTGAACCATAAATAATTAATTTGCAGACACTAGAACATCTTTCTAACAATAGACATGAAATTGGTCTCTTTTTTCCCCCTTTCTTCAGGACAAATTGTAGGGTTTATGGTTTGTGTAGTTTTGCTATTTATTGTTACTTTAACACTTAATATAGTAAATATAAATGTTATTAAGAAGCATGAAAAATGACTGTGAGTCTTTTTGCTGCATCAGTCCGGTGTGGAAATGGGTGTTCCATGTTTCTATTCCCTGCTCTGCTCTGGCAGTGCTCTGTGCTGCAGTACAGAGATCCATCTTCTCTCCACGATTTTTTTTGTCCAGATGCAAATTGAGGCAACTCATTAGATGAGAAGCAAGCTGAACATAAGCTGAATTCTGAAAAAAAAGGAACTAATGAAGTACAAAACAGAAAAGCTGTAGTTCAGCCTTAATTGAAGATAGTTAAGAGCCATTTCTTCAAAAACCTGGTTCATTGCAAGACTGGGGGATTTTTATTTGAAGTATAGAAATGAATCCTTAAAGAAGGAATCTGAACAATGGCAAGGAGAAGTAGTTCTGAATCTCAGCAGTGTGCCCTTTTCACTTACATGCTGTGAAAGACTTCAGAAAAAAATATATCATTTTCTGTTTGATATAAGTACCACTAGGATATCTTTTTTTTTTCCTTCCAGTCTCTGTAGTGCTCTAAACTTTCAGTCCCACAGGGGAGGGTGTGTGTGTCAGTGCCACACACAGGGACGGGTGTGGAGGTGTCCCTGCTCCATCTCCTGGCCCTTGCCTGGCTGCCCCCAGCAGACACCTCTGCATTCCCTTCGGGGTTTTCCTTCCCATTGCATTGGGAGGATCCAGGAAAGCTGCTGCTCTGACACAGGAAGAGATTTCTTGTGCCCTCCTTTCCCTATGTCACCAACCCCAAAAAAGATGACAACAGGCACTGAAATATTGGGGCTGGTCACAGATCACCCAAGCTCAGTCCAGATGAGCTGGAACTGCAGCAGGCGGTTGTGAGATGCTCAGGGTAGCTTTGGGTGAGAAATCCTGCAACAAAATAAACAGCTGCATTGAAAAAGCAATCCAAGGATGCTTATTAAAATTTTAACAGCAGGGAACATATTCATACTTCATGTGAAAGCAAAGTAAATGTGTGTTGCGGAAAGTGTGCGGTTTTATTTTGGTGCTTCTTCATTATGTTCTGCTTTGTAACAGGCATGATCTTTAATACTTTTCCCATTTCTACTCTTCTCATTTCTTCAAGTAAGACTATTTACTGCTATAACTCCCAAAGAGGAAGTTGGAAATGTAATGTGATTTGAAGTGTGTGTGATTAGAGTTAAGAGAAATTCTTTTATTAGCTATTTTGACCAATTTTTTTTCCAAAAAACCCTATAAGCCTTATGAAATTAAAATAAGTTCAAGCTTCCAATAATTATTATCTCAGTAAATCTGATAAATATTTATCTTCATCTGAAGTGGAATGAAAGCAGATATTGAAAAGATTGAGTGTCTGGGAGAGAGTTGGGATCTGATATTGCAGTGGATTCCAGTGATGTTTCTGGCACAGCACTTGCCTTTATGACTGGCACCTGCGGAATATTAATTTTTTCTAAAGGCATCTCTGACTGAAGCCAAGGGTCCAGCTTTAAGAAGTAAAATGTTACACGAGGGATTATCTTGTTCTCAATTCTGCACCTTCTCTCCATGAATATTTTATTAACATGGACAGTGATCTCTACAGAATTATGCCTTTAAATTAAAATTTTCTTTTACTATAGCAGTCTGCTTTCAAATGAATCTATTTTGCTGAACCTTTTCCAGAGTAAATTAATTGACTTTTTCTGAACATAAGCTCAGGGACATCAAAGCTTTTTCCCATTTCTTTTTTACTTGCCTTGCCTTTGCCTGAGAGGTAGACTTGAATCACTCCAAAGTGCTGTGTCGGTGTTGATGCATTTTGGAATACATGGAATGAGTGTTTTTATTTGGACACTGTTTCATCTTTAATCTTGATGGCAGAAGATTGATAAAAGAGAGCTGACCTCAGAATCTCCTTGCATTTATTTATAAACTAGAATGTGTATTGCATTAGTTTTCATTCTTCAATCCAGAATCTCAGCAGTAATTTTCACTTCTCATCTGTAGATCTGAAAAAAAAAAATGTTGAACATGGTAACAGTTTTAATTTTACTTCAACAGATCAGGCAGAAAGTCAAAGGAAAATCAGGTCACAGGCTCTGCTCTGTCATCATGGGAAATAAATGGGAGACTTGGCAGAAAATGTGAGTCTGCATTTATTCCTGGGGCAGAGCCAGTTGCTCACAGTTGGATTGAAGTTGTTGAGCTTAATCCTTGCAGCAGCTGGATTTCAGAAGAAGGCCCCAACCTGGCTCCCAGGGGCTTCCAATGCCAGAGCCCTGGTTTGGCAGCAGCTCCCCAGGAAAGGGCAGGATTCCCGCAGAGGCAGAGCAGACCAGCTTGCCTCCCTTGGAGAGAGCCTCTCCCAACACTGGTGGCTTTTAAGGCCACTGCCTGCACTGTTTGGGATGCTGCCAAACCCACAGGAATGGAACAGGTCCTGAGGCCCAGAGGCAGAGTACAACACAGGTGAGAGGCCTGCTGTTAGGAAGATGTGGGTTTGGGGGATTTGGAAGATGAAAAATCTGTGCTGTGAGGTTCTTGATAAGCAAATCTATAGGATCAGTGACTTAATCCATAGAAGCAGTGGGACCTTGCTGGCCAAGGATTCCAGTTCCCAGGGGAAATTTCATCCTGTGTCCAGCACCAGGTTTACATGTTGAAGGAGCTCAGATTCGAGGTGGTCTTGAGAAAGGTACATACCTTGTGCTGGTTCCAATGTACGCATATTTCATATAAATTAATATGGGAATGAAAACTTTCACATTTACAGGTAAGTCCACAGTTGCCAAGAATCTTTCCGACTTTTTGGTCATAATACCTGACCTCTTATATCAGACACTACAGGAGACCTTGCCTTTTGACTTGAACTGTTCATTTGGCAGCTGCTCGATGTGTTTTCTTCCTGTAAAGGTGATTCCAAAGGAACCAAAGTCTGACTCACTGCTATCACTTCATTCCTCTCCTCAGTGGAAAGATGTATGAGCTCCATGCAAATGGGCACCCAGATGATCAAACTCCGAGGTGGTTCCAAGGGGCTGGTCCGCTTCTATTACTTGGATGACCACAGGTCGTGCATCCGCTGGAGACCTTCTCGGAAGAATGAGAAAGCCAAAAGTGAGTGTCAGCCCCAGAACCTCCCCTCTGACCCCTCCTGGGGCCTTGTCCTCTTGTAAACAAATGAAAATGAAGGATCTGGCTCAAGGACAGGTGTTGTACTTGACTTTAAAGGGCAGTAAATGATTTTATGATGGATAATTTATGAAGTTGAGGTTGCTGTTGTTGGCTGTGCAGGTTGCAGGGGTGTAGTGTGTTGTAGGCAACACCTGTGTGAACTGGGGCCTTGCAGTGTGAGGTTTGGGCTCTCCCTCTCTGGGATTTCTCTGTGGGATGAATGCATCTGCCCAGCCCAGGGCATGCACACAGCCATTAATGAGCTGCCTGCTTTTGTCATTGCAGTTTCCATCGACTCCATCCAGGAGGTGTGTGAGGGGAAGCAGTCGGAGATCTTCCAGCGCTATGCTGACGGCAGCTTCGATCCCAACTGCTGCTTCAGCATCTACTATGGGGACCACATGGAATCTCTGGACCTGGTGTCCTCCAGTGCTGAGGAAGCACGCACCTGGATCACAGGGCTGAAGTACCTGATGGCAGGGATCAGTGACGAGGACAGCCTCTCCAAACGCCAAAGGACCAGAGACCAATATCCTTCCCGTGCTGCCTGGGAGTGTTTCCCAGCAGTGGAGAGCTATGGATAAGCTCGGGATTCCTTACAGTATTTGCTTTGCTGCAAGTGAGCACGAGGCTCAGAGCTTCAAAGCAGTTCCCATTGTATTCCCTGTTTCCAGAGACAGAGAAGTTCCTGAAGAGGGTTGTTCTGGGCAAGATTTGGAGGTGAGTGACTGAGTGGACTGAAAAAACACACAGGTATTTTCTTTCATATCTTACTCCTGGTATAAAACCATCCATTTAATTTGGTGATGGAACACTGAGATTCACTCAGAAGCTTTTCTTCTGTGCTGTTAAATCGGCCCAGAGCATGTGTGGCGTGTTGAGCACAGCAAGTCTCGAAGCTGTTACTGAACAGAGTAGAGTTAGATATTAGCTTGAATTTTCATTCCCAGTCTCATTTGCAGTGTTTCCTAATGTGAAAACAATCACATATCCATGATGTCCAGTAATACCCTTCAATATTCCTCACTGTTCCTTAACTCCTGTTCAATGTGGTTGAAGCAGACATTTGATGAAGCAGATAAAAATGGGGATGGCAGTCTGAGTATTAGTGAAGTGCTCCAGCTCATGCACAAACTGAATGTGAACCTACCCCGACAGAAAGTCAAGCAAATGTTTAAGGTAAGAAAAAATATTTATTTTTTTTCCTGAAAAAGCAAAGGTTTAACACAAAACCCAGTAGGAGAGATTGCAAATACTTCAGCAGCTGGTTTGTTTCCACTCTACTGAGAGATACTACACAGTCCATTTGGTAAATTGAAAAGAGCTCCAAAAACACGTCACAGATAAATTGTTATGCACAGAAAAAGGCAATACACCAGGTACCTTCTGGTGTTACATAACATGAAGACACACAGTACCAAGATTGCTCTTTTGCTATACCTTTTTATCAGAAACTCAGCCACGTTTCCTCCTCTGATTATGTTCTCTCTAATAAATATTATCTAATAAAGTATCCAGTATCCTATGATAGCTGGTAGTAATAAAATATCCAGCATGCAAACTTCTGTATCTGTCAGAAATTTGCACTGCTAAGAGCTGTTTGTTTGACATTAAATTCTGCTGACCTTGGCCCAATTTAGTGAGCAACAATGGAGATGTGTAGCTTTTGTTGTCACAATGTCCCTGCAGGGACCAGCAAGCCTTTATGTGAAATCCCTGATGATTTTTTTCTTTACTTGCAAAATTAGTATTCTTCCAGATCTTATTAGTTTATGGCCTTGGTTTAACAGATATCCTCTCAAATCCTGGATATAAAATTAATTTCAAGATGACTTGGGTTCCAGTGATCTTCTGAAGATGTGAGTGGGTAATTCTGCCAGACACATGCATGTTGTTGGAGGGTACCTTGTCTTTACTTCATTGCCATAGACAGAAGAAATCCTCCAGCAGGGTTCCCTGTGGAACAATTAAAACCTTCAAAGTTGTTTTTTGGCTCCTGCACTGATGTATCCATGGGAGAGGTTCAAAGCTGTGCAGAGCATCCCTGTGATAGATCAGTCTGTTCTAGCAGCCATGTCAGGCAGCTCCAACCTGCATTTAATTCCAGTGTTTCACTCTCATGCAGGGGTTTGTTTCTTTAAAATTGGTGCAGGCAGTTGGGTTCCTGACTGTCTCATTGCTGTGTGCTGCAGGAGGCTGACACAGATGCCAACCAGGGCACGCTGGACTTTGAGGAGTTCTGTGCCTTTTACAAGATGATGTCGACCCGGCGCGATCTGTACCTGCTGATGCTCACCTACAGCAACCACAAGGACTACCTGGACACCGATGACCTGAAACGCTTCCTGGAGACTGAACAGAAGGTAGGCCCAAGCCAGCAGCAGAATTCCAGCTGCATGCCTTCCTGCTTGGCTTTGGGGATGAATTCCCATTTAAAAGGCGTGGGGACTTTGATGCTCTGCATGTGAAAGACAGACAGATGTCTCTTGATTTTCATCTGTAGGCTGGCAGGACTATTTCTTGAATCTTCTTGTTCTCACTACCTTTTTTTTCCTGTAGGCTCTTTTGTTGTGCCCCTAAATATAATCTCTAGAATTGCTTTATTTTTTCATGTGTTCCCCTTGAGCAATTCCATCAGTATCTGTCTGTTCCCAGTATTCAGTACCTTGGAGCAAAGCTGGTGTTGCTGGCTCTGCTTGTGACCCAGTGCACAGCCCATGATGAAACACTGAATTACTTTGTCACACTATCTCAGTGTGTAAACTGGAAGATTATCTTTCAAAGAGCAGTTGAGAAGATGATTAATGTATAGGAGAGTTTTTGAAACACATTGTAGTACCTAAGAAATTGTCTCTGAGTATTTGACTCCAGTGCTGCAGGAACAAATGCATTGACTTATCTTTGCCCTTTTCCTCTCATGGTCTCCTCTGAAGCTTCATGCCTGTAAGTCATAAATGTCCATGAGTTTCAATCATTGCCCACGAAATGAATGAATAAAAAAAACACCTCTCTGGCAGTTATCTTCTTAGATAAGTGGGATGTGTTTCCATTTCATTGGTCAATTGATCCTCCAGATGGTGAGAGCAAAATGAACACTCACCACAGGACGCAAATCAGCTCAGCTAATTACTGACACGGCCAAATCCTGCCTGGGAGGCTTCTCTCCCTTGCCACCCTTTCTCATTCAGCATGGACAGGGAAAACATCTTTACTCCATTCCAGGAAAACCTGGTGTTCCAGGGCTTTATCTTTTGAACCCAGCAAATGTATCATCGATGTTCAAATCCAGAGTTAGAGGGGTTTTTTCTTCTTCTTATTTTACTTTTATTTATTAGGTTTTAAATTACCCCCAGAAAAGGCATTGATCTTGTAGCAGATGTGCTGGTGGTTTCATTTTTCCCCCAGGCAAAGGTTCTGTGTTGCCAAATTGTTGGTCACTTTATTGCACTCTGATGACAAGGGCTGTGTTTTCATGCCATGTACAGCATCTAGTAGAAAGGATTTTTCTGGACCACTCAGGGGAGGAATATTAAATAGGGATAATAGTTGGAGAGTGCATCAACAGTTAAAAACAGGAGTATTAATTGTGTTAAAATTAAGTTACTAAGACATTGCATTATGTAAAAAAAGTTACAGCTCAACATTAATAGCCCTGGTTTCATAAGTGACAACATTTACAGATACATTTTTCCCTTTGTAATCTTTTCTTTTTCAGTCGAGAATGCAAAGCAACCTTGAAGTTAGCAGATTTCCTGAGAACATTATGTCCCGATTCTCTGTTTCCCTGCTACTAACAGATTTTTCTGTCTGCTGCATAAAGATGAGCCATTTTCTTGTTTTATTTTAAAGTAAAAAACCCTTTGATAATGCAAACTAATCCTTTAATCCTACAAGGGAAGAAATCCCATTGGTTTGTGACAAAGCTCGTTCTGTTTGGATGCTCTGTGGTGCCTAACAACAGATCTGACCTACAAAGCAGAGCTCTGTCATCAGGCAGCTGCCAATAGCACAGAAACTTTTCACAGAGTGCTCCCCTTTTGATCTGACCTGACACTGATTGACAGGAATGAGAATCCCACTGGGGAACTGGAAATCCTGAGTCCCACTATGGATAATCTGCCCAGCTGTTGGAGTGGAGACAGAGGAAGGAGCTAAGAGAAGCAGTGATTAATAGTTAACACTGCGTTTTTGCTGCTTTTACAGATGACAAATGTGACTAAAGAACATTGCCTGGAAATCATCAGCAAGTTTGAGCCATGCCCGGAGAACAAGAAGGAGGGAGCCCTGGGAATTGATGGTAAGCTGGCTGGTGCAGCTTTTGGAGGGAAAAGGGTACTGTCTCAATGCTCAGGAGAATATTGCTGCTGCTTGCAGAATATATACTTGTAGAATTTTGTCATGTTGTATAGAGAATGTTTCCAGTCTTTTTGCTTTTTTTTAAATATCTACCATTTGCTGAGAAACCTAAAGGGAAATCAGATCTCTTTGGAGGAATTTTGAAAGATACATATCATGATGAAGCAGCAGTCATTGAAAGTCAGCTGGAACTGGAGGTGTCTTTATTTGTGCTTTGGAAAATACAGTTGAATTTAGTTGCATCATTCCTGCAGGCATTTTTGGAAATCATTTAAGTCTTAATAAGAGGAGTGATGTGATCCAGAGTAAATGTCTGAGTGGGATGATAGATGAAATTGGTCCTGCCTTCCTGACCTTTGCTGCTGAAGCCTTCTCTCTAAATATGTCAATGCTGTACCACCAGGCTGGTAGCTGTTATTTTGGGGACTGACTGTAAGTCCTTTCCCCTAAATAGTAAATCTTCAGCCGGATCTTATTGACTCTGAGAAGAGAGTACATTCCTCAGGAATTAGATTCTGTGCAAAAGTTCTTGGACCTTTAGCAAATCAGTCTTGTCCATTTCTGTGGGTGTGTTGTCATCCTGAAAAGTGGCAGAACAGAAGTTGTTTGGTTTCCTGCAGGAAGAAGTGGGTAGTTTCTGGTACAGTGTGTAAGGTGCTTGCTTAGGATGGGTCAAGGTCTGTTCTACTTCCAGACTAAATTTTCAATTTATTTTAAAGCTTATGCTAATGCCAGTGAGGGAGCAGATGACATTCTTTTCATTTTCTGGTCTTTACAGGCAGTTGCAGTCACATAAATAATGAATAAGCAAGTTCAATATCTTGCCTTCCTCATATCTGTAAAAGTAAGAGTAGGCTTTTCAAACTTTTGTAGGTTTCCATAGAGGAAACTATTCTATAAAAAAATCTATACAATTGCTTTGCCTCAGAATGGATGATAAAAGATTAGAGAGTTTATGGGTTAGGATAAGAGAGTCCAGCATGGTGACATTCTGCTGGTGTCTGCTACAGATCTCCTGACTGGGGGAAGCAGAAGGTGAGGTCCTTTGGAGACAATGGGAAAAAGCTTCGTGATCTTAACCCCTCCAGTAACTTGCTGGAAGTGCAGCAGAACAGAAGAGACCCAATCTAGAGCTTAATTAATGCAGGAGATTTCAGGTAACATCCAAACAGAGGTGACTGAGGAGCTGACAGGGACACAGTGCTGGGCTGGTGCTGACAAAGGAGGAAGAACTGCTTAAAAATCATAGATCTGTGTCTGCATGTACATCACGTATGAACGTGTGCGCACACACACACACATAGGAGTTATTCTTTTGTCTTTTGTGGAGTTGAGACCTTGGATGTCTCCCGTCTCCCAGAAAACAAGTCCAGTGTTGCCCTGGGGGCTGAAGTGCAACAGCCATGGAAGCTGAGGCTGCCTGTTTATTCCTCAAACTGGTACTGCCCAGACAGGAGCATCCTGCCCACACTTGGCTGCACTTCAGTAGAGTGAAATAATAGTGCAGTGTTCTTTGTCCTTTTGTATTCATTCATGTGCCTGTACTGCCTTGTGTCCTCAGCTGTGCTGGCTTTTGCCGCGGAGCACCTTGGACTGGCCTGTGACAATTGGCTCATTCACAGCCTTGCAAAGAAACCCTTTACCTTTGTCTGCTGATCAAAGTGACACCGTGCCAGTGCACCTTCCCTGAGTGTGAGCACTGGAGTCCTGTGGGACACACTGCTGACAGGATCTTCCTTCATTCCTGTTTCTTCCTTGTAGGACTGATAAATCCAATTGGTGTGAACTCATTACAACAGTCGTGACATCATATTTTAACAAGAGCTTAAAGCAAACAATGGTGTTGTTGCAGCAGCTGGGTGGAATTAATCTTGCAGCAGCTGATTTGTTTGCAGGAAGAACTGATTAACCTTCCATGAGTGGTTGGCTGTGTGTTTGCTGACACACTCTGCTCTATCCATTTTCCACGGTGGTTGCTCTGCCTTGGTTCATCTTTTGTTTTCACCCTGGCTCTATCACTGATTTGCTCATTGATAATGATATGTGCTCCAAGAGACTCCAATATTCAGCTGGGCTGAGAATTCCCTGGCATTGTGTCCCATTGTATTGTTCAAAAAGTTCTGGCTGCTATGTGTATTTATCAGCTCTTTTCCTTTAATAAAACTTTCATCAACACCAAATGTACAGCCTAGGAGAACCATCATAAAGGTGACATTTTATCTTGTCACAGTCAAAGTGTGTTAAGACCTTTAGAAGTTTGGCAGGATTTTTACATGGGCACTGAGTTATTTATGGAATGGGTGAAATGTCAGGAGAATCAGAGGTCTTGAAGCAGAAACCTATTGGCCAAAGGCATCATTGCTGTCAGCAAAGCCAGGGTGTGAATGGGAGTCTGAGTCTTTCCTCCGTGGTGAAAGGAAAATGTTTGGGGGATATTTGAAGTGCAAGTTACAGCGTTTCATGTCAGCCTGGATTGTGAAAATATCTGTGATATGTGCACAAATGTCTGCTGGAGGTCTGAGAGCAGCAATTTCACACAAAGATAAAATCATAACTTGCTAAAACTTTGCTTCTGAACAAGAGTGGTGATTGCGATACACAGAGGGCCCGGGCGATGATGCCTGCAGGATTTACAGGCGTCCCACTGCTCCAGAAAATAAATTCTTCTAGTAGCGTCACCGAAGGCCCCACAGATATTTCATTGAGTTGATATTTCAGTGTCAAGTCTGGAGTGAACATCAGTCTCTGAGGCAACATTAGTGCAGTACTGCAGAGCTCCCCACTCCACAGGCATGTTTGTGGTGTCATATCCAAATTGGAGACTGTAGCTTGTACAAGCCAATGTGTGCTGTCATTCTTCTGGTATTTTTGGGGAAAATACTGAAAGAGGAGAGGAGAGTATCTCCTGTTGGACCACCAAAAACTGTGTCTAGACAGCCCAATACTGTAAATCTTACAACATTTCACTGAGGAGCAACACCGGGATATGACTGCAGATCTCTGGAGGCTTTTATATACCACATGACCTAATGTCCCAGCAGAATCTTTTGACACAAATTATAAGCCTAAAAGATTTGGATTAAATAGATGTCTTTTTCTCAGGAAAGGCAGAGTGGGAAAACGTACAAAGCAATTAGAAAGGCAGTAATTGCACTTGGTCATGGTGACATTTGGGATGCAGTGGTGCTATTTCTTTATCTTAAGTGTGTTGGTGAACACAGGGATGCATTTTAGGCTGGTTTTAGGAAGGTTACAGCAACAAAAAGGATGAAACTGCATTATTTATAGTGGTGTTTGTTCCCAGGTTTCACCAACTACATGCGGAGTCCATCAGGGGACATATTCAACCCAGAACATTACCAAGTGAACCAGGACATGAGCTACCCTCTGAGTCACTATTTCATTACCTCTTCACACAACACCTACCTCATGGGAGATCAGCTGATGTCCCAGTCCAGGGTGGACATGTATGCATGGGTGCTACAGTCTGGCTGTCGCTGCGTGGAAGGTAAAGAGCTAAAAGGAGCTGTCAGTGGGCTCTGTAGTCTTGTTTCTCTTCTCTGAAGAAAGATTTGTGACTTCTGCAGAAGACATGATAATTGGGGAGAAGAAATAGCCTGGGAAAATGGTGTCTTCCCTTCATAAAGAGCAACAAAATAATGTGATAGAATGGACAAATTTTCCTGAGCATGGAAATAAGACAGACATTTGTGGAGTGGTGGTGTTGGTACTGATGAAAAGGATTGTAAACCTCTTGTTGTAGAGAGGGTGCTGACATTGGGCAGAATGCATTGGTGCTTGTCCTGCCTAGCCAAGTGTGTGACGATCAGATGGCAAATATGGCAGAGTTCTTGGCACACCTGAGAGGAAAGTGGATGTGTCTCCTAAGGGAAATAGGGAAGTATTCTGTGAAATGGTGACAGTCTCTGCAGTGACCAGAATCTCTTCTTGTGCAATCCCTTCTGATGCTTGTGCTGCCTTTCTGAGACATTGCCTGTTTCACAATCATCTTTAATGTTCTGACCATCAAAGTGTTTTCACAGTTTTTCAGAAGGCAAATATTATGGTTTGCTCAGGTTGGATGGTAGGTGTGCCGTTGGGTGCTTCAGAGGAGTAAAACATTTCATGGAAAGATGATTATAGACAAGTATAAAGTCAGGCAAAATCCAAGGTGGGCTAGAGATGGCCAGGTCTTGGCTTGGCCTGTGCTGTGAGCAGCTTGGCTGAGAGCCTCTGCTTTCCTTTTCAGGTTCAGCAGTAGCACAGTGAAAGCAGTGCTCTGGTCTGTCATCTCTCTCCCTGTCATAACACTCCTCAGCACTTGTTTGAAGAGTTCCTTTGTTTGAAGAGTTCCTTTGCTTGGGGCTTTCTCAAACAATGGGAACAGTCACCTGGTCCCAGCAGAAAGTCAAGGCCAGGAAGTTCCTTCCAAGGGAGCCAAAGATGAAGGGTGGGAATGAACCTGTGCCTGGCTTTGGGGCACGGCTGGCTGGGCTGCTGAAGGGAATTTCAGGGTCTCATGTTCCCCTCCAGATGGTGGCCCAGGTGTTCCTGGTCTGATGGCTGTCGTTGTTTGTGTCCTACAGTTGACTGCTGGGACGGGCCGGATGGTGAACCAATTGTCCACCATGGATACACCTTGACTTCCAAAATCCTCTTCAAAGATGTGATTGAAACTATCAACAAATATGCCTTTATCAAGAATGAGTATGTATCCAGCCTGCCAACCTTTGAGTCTCAGGGCTACGATTGGGAGTGTTCCCTGGCATCCTTGTACAGGGAGTGAAGATCTGACCTGTTCCTGCAGAGAACAGAATTCCAGACAGAATTTGGAGTTGTTTTCTGGGGGGAAATCCTTCAGATCCTTCAGAAAGAAACAGCAAGGCAAAGATGAGTAGGGACATTCTGCCTAGAGGTGTGGGGCTGGCTTTATTGAGCTTGTACAACGCCTGAGGAACAACAGGTTTTGCCAGTGAATGTTTTTATTGAAGGACTGACAGCTGAACCACTGTATCTCTCTGGATGTGCACTCTGGTGCTGCCAAGGATACACCTGGGTGCTCCAGGGATAGGAAACAAGTCAGGGAATAAAGAATCCAAAGAGACAGTAACCTGATTGTGGACAAAGCAGACTGTTCAGGGGAAAGAGGTTATTTTCCCTACAGGTACATCGCTCAAAAAATCAGTATTATTAATGGGAAGTTTCATATACCTTGGCAGTTACTGTTCTCCTCCTCCACACACAGTCAAAATGTGTGTGCCAACCTTTGGTTTTTTTTTAAAGAGAAATTACTTTATCTCTATAAAAATTTTCCAGTAGCTCCCCCAAAGCAGCCCATCCGCCTTTATAAATAGAGCTAAACTTGAGCTAAATTTTCAGGCAAGGTAAACTTCTTGTGAGCCTGAGATTTTTTGCAGTTTGCCTGAAGACATGGTAAACAAATCAAAGGAAAGCTGGCCAGAAGAATATAAGGCAATGCTTCTGAAATTGTTCAGTTTTTTAAACCTTTGCAAAAATGTTAACTGGGACCACATCCTTAACTGGGAAAGTTTTGTCCTGCAGGCATCGTCTGGCTGAAAGCTTTATTTTTTCTGATGAGGAGCTAATAAGGGCCAGATGTCAGGATAGAAATAACTGATTTTTAATTAATGAATACCTGATAGTTTAGTCCTGCAAAACTCCTTTATAGACTGGCTTTTGTGCTCATCTTAAAGTGCATCCTCTCTAAAGAGAAATCCCATCTTCAATGTGGTTTTGCACAGCACTGACCACACTGGAGTAGATGTTCCACAAGTCTTCCCTTCAACCAACCAGGCATCGTTGTTCCTTGGCCTCAGCCTGGAAAATCAACAATAAATGACAACAATAAAACTTAATCTAGAAGTAACACTTGCTGTCTTTGTAGGAGAGGCTTTGTCTGCAGGCTTATCTGCTCTGTTGTTAGTTGGAAAAGACTTCATGCTGTAAAAGCCAACTTTGCAGCTGATACTTGCTTGTCTCTGCAGGTACCCTGTGATCCTGTCGATTGAGAACCACTGCAGCATCGTGCAGCAGAAGAAGATGGCTCAGTATCTTACAGAGATCCTGGGAGACAAACTGGATCTGTCTTCTGTGCACAGCGATGACTCCACAAAGCTCCCTTCCCCAGCAAGTCTTAAAGGCAAGATCCTGGTTAAGGTAAACACCTGCTTCATGTGTCCTTTCCCGACTTCTGTTTGTGATGATGATGATTTCTGCCTGGTTGTCACTGTACCCGAACTTAAATCATTTCACAAAAAGCAGTCCTTAGGAAACTGCTACTTAAGGTTCTGAAAAAGTGTCTTCTCATTTAGTAAGAACCTGGAAGGAACATGCTTTGAATAATTTGGGGTTTTTTCCAAATGTGTCATAGCAAGAGCTGCATGCTCCCCTGCCTCTGTAATAAATTTATCTTCTAGGGCAAGAAACTTCCAGCCAACATCAGTGATGATGCAGAGGAGGGAGAAGTTTCTGATGAGGACAGTGCTGATGAGATTGATGATGACTGTAAACTAATGAATGGAGATGTAAGTGAAGTGCCCATTTGAATGTAAATGTTTGTCAAGACTTCCCATCCCAGTGAGAGGAAGCCTTGTAGGAGTTCTCTGGATTGTGGATGTGGTCTGATCTTTGGGATTCATCACAAGTGGTTTAGGTTCTAAATCTTCATGGGGGCAGATTGACAAAAGAGCACATGAAGCAGCAGCAGTTCTAGGGGTTATATTTCAAGTTTAGAGTTTTAAAGAGTAATATCTCATGATTCTTTATTACATTACAGTGTGTTTCCCCTCAAATGCAGAAAAAGAGAAGAAAATATTCTACTTATGTTAAATTGTGGACATTGTTACAGAGCATCCCTTTGCTTTGCTGAATGCTGGGCTTGGTTGATTTTTACTGTAAGGAAAATCTCTGCTTGCTTCAATCTGAAAATCCCTTATTTCTTCATCCTTTTTAAAAGTTCTATTTTCTGTCACTTTAATCTTCTTGCAAGTTCCATTGCACCTTGCAGAAACAATACAAAACACAGCAAAATCATTTAATGACATAAACCAGATTGCCCTGGAGAGAGTTTGCATTCTCAGTCCTCTCTCCCTCAGGCAATTTCCTCATTTTGTGTTACGGATTTGATCCTTTTCATCTAAAAGAGAAACTTCTTTGTGAATAAGACTACCAAAGGAGAAAAATAATTTCTTTGCTTTTTAAAGTTATGACGTGTTAGCATATCACTTTGCAATATTTTACAGCACCTTCTCTGTTACTAACAGTTCACTTTGCTGAGGTTTACTGATGCTTTAAATCTGGGATTTGCTACACCTGGTTTGCTTTCCAAAATGAATTTTTGAAGAGTTCAGAAAATCAGAGCTTGTTTCATGACAAATGTAACTGGGAATTCTTGAGGCCTACTGAGAAAACACAATCTGTCACCCCTTAAAATGCCTGAGTAAAAAAAAAAACCTCTAGATTTTTATTTTTAGTTTCATTTCCCCACTTCCCCCCATGGGTCATGGTGCCCACAAAGCAGGGAATGGGAATTCTCTTGCATTTTGCCTTTGATCTGCTGAAAAGAGGATTCTAAAGCATCTCCCATCCATTCCATCCAATAGATCTTGCACCTGTTGGAGCTGCAGGGTCAGCCTGGACACGGCATGGGACTCACATGAGACTTTTTTAATCACTGCCTTGTTTAATGATTTAATGTTTTGTTTGCAGGCATCTGCTAACAGGAAAAGAGTGGAGAATATAGCAAAGAAAAAACTTGACTCGCTGATAAAAGAATCCAAAATCCGTGACTGTGAAGATCCAAACAATTTTACAGTTTCCACTCTACCATCTCCAGGAAAGGCTGGGCTGAAGTCTGATAGTAAGAAGGTGAATTTATGTTTGTATTGTACTTGTGATTCATTAGTTTACTAAATGTATCTTATATTATTGACTTCAGCTTCATAGCTGATTTCATGCAGTTAATGATGATGCCAGGTGAACATCACTGTCAGATTCACAAACTATTTATCTTGCTCACACAGCAATTGGAGCATGAAATGTACTCTGAAATGACTTTTCAACAGAAAGAATTTGATTTTCCATTTTAAAAACTGCTTATGAAAGTTGGGCTCTTTTTGTTCCTCAGTTCTCTATGTTCTATGCATTTTCATTGTATTTTAATTTTATGTTAACTCTAATTTATAAAAATGTACTCAGCCCACAGACTACACTTCATGAAGTTAAGATATTTTCATTTTAGACTTTGTAATAAGCCACAAAAAGCTTGGGAAGATTGTTCCCTGCAAATGAAAAACAGTGGAGATCTGCCAGTAATAAGCAGGTGTAATAACCAGGGGTTAAAACTAAATTAGGGATGAGAACTAAAAATCAGCTTCCCAAAACATTCTGTGGGCTGAGTTTTGGATGTACTTTAACCCAATGCTTTACACAATGTATCAGAGAGTTCTTGTGAGAGCCACTACAAGGCCAAGTCTTGAAAAACCCTTTAGCAGAGGTGCTACCCAGAATAGTCAGTGTTAAAAACCCCTCCTGTTTGTGCTGATACCCAGATACTGTTTGAGCTCCTGTATTCTTCTCTCTTTGCTTGCTTCAGAGTAAACTTGAGGATGATGTGGAAACGGGGGAAGATTTCAGTGCCAGCAAAAGGCACAGCCGGTCACTCATGGGCAGCTTTTCCAAACGCAAGGTGAGGCCCTGGCAAGGTGAGGTCTGCACCAGATCGTGGATTCTTGGAGGGTTTTTTTTTGTTTGCACACAGTGGAGAGGAATTTCATAACTGCAGCATCTGCAGCACCTTGCTCTGAGGCTGTTCACTGAATAGGCAGGCTGGGGAGCAGCTTATCATTGTGCGTAACAACACAGATTCAATTTACATGAAGGTCTGAAGGCATCCAAGATCTAACTGAGAACCACGGAAATTAATTTACACCTTTTATCTGAGGATTTGTGCTTCCTTTATAACAAGGCTCAGACCCTGGGCTGAGTTTTCCCTGTGTGCAAATTCTGCTGCAGAACTGAGTGTTACGAAAGCTGTCATTTTCCATTTTCTCTAAGTAACACACTCATTGGCATAACAAAGCACAACTGTAGCCAGCTGCTCAAACTTTGATCATGCAGTTATGATACTATGGTTTTATTTCCTCCTGGCACAGAAAAAAGGAAGCAAATTGAAAAAGGCATCAAGTCTGGAAGAGGGTGAAGATGATTCGGATTCCCAAGGGAATTTAGCCAGGAGCTCTGTACATTACAGCAGGTTTGTTAACAAGTGATTGGACAACTTTGTTGCTACAATATGCCTACATAAATGCACTCACTCAATTGGTTTGCTTCTGGTCCAGATGCCAGTTTGTTGATGGCTGCAGGCATGTGACAGGAATATGGGGAGATGCAATGTCTGCCACAAAATCACCAGAATGATCTCTTGGTGCTGTTCAGACTAATTAGCAAAGCACAGTGGACCTTTTATGCATTTTGAGCTCTTACTGTCTCATATATTTCCTTACCCTGATTAATTTTTAAATATGAAAGATAAAAATTACCCCTTAATTAGCGGAAAGTTAATTTGTTTTGTCTTTTTAGGGTAAACCGGCAGAAGAAGACAATGAAGCTGTCCAGGGCCCTGTCTGACCTGGTGAAATACACAAAGTCTGTTGGCATCCATGATGTTGAAACTGAGCGTAAGTTGAACCAAAAGCTTGCTGAAAATAATTGCTACCCAAAAAAATGGAAAGGTTTATGTTCTTACATATCCTTTTATTAAAAGAAGACTTCTTAATGAAATTCAGGTCATCATCATATTCAACTTCATTTTCCCAACCATAACTGCTCCAACAAGCACAGTGTCTGCTGTAATTTAAGGGAAACATAGCTCCCTCTGAGTGGCACGTAACGAAATGACGCTTGATAGCTAAAAGGGACCAGTGCTATGTGCTTTTGAAAGCTTTATCTAGATAATAAATAAATGAACAAGGAAATTACTTCTAATCTCCTCCTCTCTGCCCTGTAGTCTCTTCCAGCTGGCAGGTTTCATCTTTCAGTGAAACCAAAGCCCACCAGATCCTGCAGCAGAAGCCAGCACAGTACCTACGCTTCAACCAGCACCAGCTGTCCCGCATCTACCCCTCCTCCTATCGAGTGGACTCCAGCAACTACAACCCCCAGCCTTTCTGGAATGCTGGCTGCCAGCTTGGTGAGCAGAAAGGAAACTTACTTATTTTTGTTCTCTTTCGGGAGGGATGTTTTAATAGGAGTGCTGGAACCACCCCTTAGGACACTCAGAGTTCTCTGCTTATCCAGGTTTGCTGACCACTGAGTCCTCCTTGTTACTGTCCCTGGATTGATTACCTTGAACATGTGTCTTACATGCTTGTAAATGGAAATAAATGAACTTCTCAAATGCAAAAGGGCTTCAGAGTTCAGCTCTTTTGGAGAGCTTCTCTCCCTGAAGCTGTAATATAAGAGTTATTTTCCATAAGATACCTGATTTTTTGCATCTAAGAAGTCAAATTTGAATCTGATTTTGTTTTTTAAATAGTTGCACTAAACTACCAGTCAGAGGGGAGAATGCTGCAACTCAACCGGGCCAAATTTAGTGCCAATGGGAACTGTGGCTATGTCCTCAAACCAAACTGCATGTGTCAAGGTAAGGAAAACCAGCAAAACCAGTGGATCACTGGTTGCATGACAGGATTGAGTGTGGGGCCTTGTTGCAGTTTGTTTAAAGATGCATTTCTGATGCTAGAAACAAACGAGCCAGAAGGTATCTGTAATTAAAGTCATGTTGCACTTCTTTCACATTATGTGGCTCTTCATTCTAACAGGTGTCTTTAATCCAAATTCTGAAGACCCCCTGCCTGGTCAATTGAAGAAACAGCTGGTTCTAAGAATTATCAGTGGTCAACAGCTTCCCAAACCACGTGATTCCATGCTGGGAGACAGAGGAGAGGTATGGGACAGCTGGTGATCGTTCTTGTGTGTTGCAGAAGGTTTCTTTCCATACTGGCTGGGCTAAGGATGAGGATTTCACATCCTGCAGTTCTTTGTCAGGGGGCACAGAACATGAATAACTTAGGTCATGAGCATCCTACATCTTCAGGTGGTTTTCTTCACTTTTAAGCATCACAGAAGTGGTTTGATGATTTTCCTCCATTTGCCAACACAGTACTTCCAGGAGGAGCAAAAAAAGGGAAAGAGATCTTATCAATATAATAATCCACTCCACATGCCTCAGGACCAATAATTACTCAGACATTCACGTACAGTGCCCATATTGTAAAAGCCATTTGCTTGGATTTCATCTTTGTCACTCTTTCTTTCCAATATTTGTTGGTTTTTGTTTTTCAGATCATAGATCCATTTGTTGAAGTAGAAGTTATAGGCTTACCTGTTGATTGCTTCAAAGAACAAACTAGAGTAGTTGATGATAATGGTAAGATTATCTGGGATTTATGGTTTTTTATGGCTGAAACATCCTCTTTCTGGCAAGTTTTGCTCATAAGGATATGAGTAGATAAGATTTGGTGCCTATTATGACAAAGCATTGAAAATTGGATTTTAGCATTTTTAATGTTAATAAGACTTGAATCTTGAATTGTTTGACTGAGTTGACATAAATGTGCTGAAGGTCTTGGTGTAAAACAAGACATTTGTCTTCTCAATGAGTGTGAGAGAAGGGTGTTTTGAGCTTGCTGTGGCCAAAAGGCAGGTTGACCAAACCAAATTTAAGTAAGACCCAACTCTGTTGCTTGCAAATCCTTGTGCTGTTGTGTCTCCTGGGGGAGTACTGGATTTTCCAAGAACAATGATCAATCTATGAGGAAAACGAGAATGACACTGCAGTTAAGCCATTCCTTATGCAGGCAGGCTTCTTGTTTCCTGTGAATGAGATACCTAAAGGCTGATTCCCTCCTTGCAAGGTTTTAACCCCATGTGGGAGGAGACGTTGGTGTTCACAGTCCACATGCCAGAGATTGCCCTGATCCGGTTCCTCGTGTGGGATCACGACCCCATTGGGAGGGATTTCATTGGGCAGAGGACAATAGCCTTCAGCAGTATGATGCCAGGTAAGAGAAAGGTGACATCCCAAATTAGTGGGCTGGGATTTTTCCTGTGATAAATGAAAATCAATATATCTGCTGCAGAAATTTCTAGTTAGAACAAGAGACTGGAGTCTGGGCCCTGAGTTGTCTGCCTTAGTCCACTGCTGACTTAAATGGTGATGAAGACTAAATCAATTAACTCTAGACTTTTGGGACTAGATTTGGAAAAAATGGGTAAGATTGTTACGCAGGATGGGTAAACACTGTGGGCTTGGCAGGCTACTATACAGAATCTTTACTCCTTTACTGCTTTTTCCTCCATTTCTTCACACCAGTTTCTGAAAAACCACTGTGTTTTGCTTACCCTTATGACTATGAGTAGTGGTTTGACACAGAACAGAAAGTTACCTATTCTAATGATGGGATCCACGTTATTAAATGCTGTTTTCCGACAGTTTCCCTTTTCTGTTTTCAGTTCAGTCTTCTTTTGCATTCAAGCTTCTTCTGTGTATGCTTTTCTTTCCTTTCAAAGCAAAGAAAAAAATTTTTGTTTAAGATTGAAAACAAACATCCAGTCTCAATAAACTCACCTTGGATGAAAGGATTGCAGTCCTAATAATGGACTGCAAGTCCAGAGGAGAGAATGTGGCCAAGTTTAAATCATGGATTGACAGCAGCAATAACGGATCCTGGACAAAACAGGACATGGCTGTTCTCTAAAATCATGACAAAAATGGGGGTGAAGTTTGTAAGTGGTGTGGCTCAGATACCTGAGTGTGGCAAGGTGATGCTTGAGCCTGGACACTTGCTGTGAGGAGGAGCTGGGCAAAACCTGCTTGATCCCCTCTGCTGCTCACAAAATGAAAGTCTCCA
This sequence comes from Corvus moneduloides, assembly GCF_009650955.1. NCBI lineage: Eukaryota > Metazoa > Chordata > Aves > Passeriformes > Corvidae > Corvus > Corvus moneduloides. The sequence continues at coordinate 2,786,134 of NC_045497.1, forward strand.
GCTGCTCCTTCTGTGACCTGTCCCAACCCCGTGCCAGCTCTGCTCCCTCTGTTTCAGGTTACAGACACGTGTACCTGGAAGGCATAGAAGAGGCTTCCATCTTTGTGCATGTGGCTATTAATGACATCTGTGGTAAGGTGAGTGTCTCTGTGGTGTGCAACACACCCACAGGAGCTGCCAGGATCTTGTATCCACCCAGGGAAGCCCAGTGGGTGAAGGTCCAGGCTGGCATTTTTGTTCACTTAGAGTAAAATTTATCTCTGTGCTTGTCATGGTAGCCCGAGATCTTTCTGAATATCCACAGAGATAAAAGCAAATCATAGGGAAAGTTATAAAAGAGATTCTTGCAGTGCCTTTTCGAGGAAGCCATAGGGGAAGGTTTTCATTGCAGCACAGATTTATACAAATAATGTGGTTGTGTCCAGTGCTGTGAGTGCACCTTGCTGAACCAAAGGTTACACACCTTAACCCTGAGCACTTGCTCCCTGCAAAGCTGGTGCTGTAAAGGCTCTGCCTGATGTTTTGGCATTTAAAATTTAATTAAATTCTTCAAGCTTATTTGCTTCGGATTTTTTGCCATAATAGCACTCTAAAATGCAGAGGAAAGGTGATGCTGGTATCAGTTATTGGACATATTTACACTCCTTGTCTGTTGCTAAGAGTGTGTTTGCTTCACATGAGGGAAATAAACAGCTCTTGGGGTGCCACATCTCAATTTCCACGAAAGTAAAGCCCTAATTTCAAACTCTTCCTAGGCCAGCTAAAAACGAGACTCCTGCCCTCTCAGCGCACTGTTGTGTGCTGTTAATGTCAATGAAATTCAGGTACGAAGCACCGTGCAGAGCCTTGGCGATGTCCGTCTGTCCTGCAGCGAGGACGGAGCCTCCTGCAGTGGCGAGGTGCAATATCGGCATCGCGACAGCAGGAGGAGGCATCCAGCGGGCTGGGAATTCCCAGGTCCCCTCGGACGGGCAATTCGAGCAAATCCGGAGCAGGAAAACAGCTTTTTTTAACTGCTAGGCTTTAATCACCGCTTAGTTGTTTAACTCCATCAGCTTCCACGTCACTGCCCTTGCCAGCAGTGTTTGATGGAAAGGACAATGTTCATCCTCTGTGAATGTTTGAAGTATTTTCAATTCAAACTTCCTTTGGCAATATTCTCTCTCTGTTTAGCCTTAATTTCCTAGCCTTTCATAATTATTTGCTCTTACTAACTTCTTCATGAGTGACTGGCTGGTGATAGTTTGCAGAAGGGCAACCTGTCCGTTTAAACTTGGGCAGTTTTTTGAGGACAGAGATTTTCTTGGTGTTCCCTGATTGCTGCTCATTGTCACTGCAGTCTCTCTGGGTTTGCTGGTGTTAAGAAGTGTTTCTGTGCACTGACAAAATATAAGGATTTGGAAGGAAAGCCTGTGTGTGTTATGTTTTGGTTTTGGTTTGGTTTGGGTTTTTAATTTATAATTTTTAATAAAAAACGGGTGAAAATGTGGAACAGATATTACATGTCCCTTTCTGGTTTGGTCTCTCTGAATTACTTTCTGCTTTGATTTTCTGTTAACAGAGTGCTGTCCAAACTAGAATTTTTTCTGTTTTCCCTCTCTTAATTTTGGGCAGAAAAATCACCCCAGTTATCAACCTTTTACCCATTCGTTATTAATCCAGAGATTCTAATGCAAACATAAACATTTTGGGACTTTTTTGTAAATGGAAACATTCCACCTGCTCAGTAGCTTGGTATTACTAAAACAGTCTTAGATTTATTTTTTTTTCACCTTAACTTGTGTGTGAAATCTCTTTCAGATTTCTCTGTTTCCTGGAAAGGCTTTTTTTTGTTTCTGTCTCTTCTGTGGTCTGCTCATGTATTGCAGAATTTCTTGTGGTTTTTCTAGATGTGCCTATCTCTGAGATCCTCCCTCACTGTTATTTTGCCTTTACTCTGTCTGTTTGTGATTTCAGTGGGCTTCTCTATGTCAAAAAAGTCTCCTTTTAGAAGCAGAGCGTTTTTAGACGCCTTGAAGGTACCCCTCCTGTCTCAGAGAGGTGCAGTGACACCACCACACACCTGCATGCCTTGAGCTGGTAGCTTCATTAGCATCAGTGTTTCTTTGTTAGCATTTTCGAGCTCTTCAACTCATGGAACATGAATTGTGACATTTGACTTGGTCACTCCTGTTGGGTCATCGACAGCCAGAGAGCCCTCCCCGTGTGAAGCAGATCCAGGATAAAAGTCCTGCCATTCTCCCCCTTCTCTGAGTGTCTCCCTCTCCTGCCTTTTCTCTTGAGGGCTATAATTCAAACCTCTTCTTTCATACAGAAGAGAACATTGACAGTGAATCATTTGCGAAATTGTGGGAAAGCCTCTTGTGCTGTTTTTCAAGTCTGCTTTAGAGAATGAAACATGCCTGTAAAGCTGGGCTGGAAGCTGAAAGCACAGTGTCCTGGATCTCCCTCAAAACTGCTCTCTTTTATTTTTTTCCTTCTTTTAAAACTTTTTTTTCCCCCCAAGTTGACCAAATCTGCCTTTGGGTTCTTGAATCACTCCATTGATTCAAGCAACAGTGTCCAGCTTAACAAAGCTGCACCAAACAAGCCAGAATGACACCTGGGGCCCTGCACTGCGTGTCACCCATTCCATCAGTGCTTCCCTTTTCTTTTTGGTGGATATTATTTGTGTGTGTTGTTTGTATGACGAATTTTCCTGGGTTTTGCAAATATTTATATTGTCTGATTTTTATAGCAATAAACTCATGTACTTGCCAATTTGTCTCCCAGTACTCCAAGCAGATTGTTCAATAGTCTGGCTCTCACAGAATATTTACCAATATTTAATATTTGCCTTGCTTAGGGAAAATCCATCCCTACCATCTTTGTCTTATCCGAGAGGTAATTTTTGATACTGTCCTACTCACACTGGATGTGTGGTAAATAAACTTCAGTCAATTATAATTGACTAAACATTATATAAAAAATATAATATTGAGAGCACTTTTATTGGTCCTGGTGCCAGCCAAATAAACCTTGATGCCACATGGCAGCTTGGGCAGGACACTCGGGGTAAAAGCAGCTCTTAGCCCAGGCTCAGTGCACAGGGCAGCCAATATCTGCCCATTGAGTCCTGCACAGCAGAATTGGAAATGCATGAGCATGCACTCAAATATTTATTTGGAGGTGAAAGACCATTGTGATTTAAATGAGACACTTCTGTGCCGTTGTTTGGCACTGCAGAAATGTGACCTCACATGACATCACAGGGCAGAACTGGAACTGACAGCGAGTGCCAGCAAGCGTGGCTGCTGGTCAGGTTCTGTCACAGGCTTCTTAAGTGCACTTCAGTCGTGATGTGCCCTGGGTTTATTCATTCTTGATGCTGCAGCTGCTCAAGAGTCTGATTTCACTGGGAAATAAAGAGGACAAAGGGGGAGAAGTAGATTAAAAGAGAAATGCCTTTCTGTGCTTTAAGTAATCTGTGTTACAAGGCTCTGTGTACAGAGCAAATCAACGCTGTCTCGGGCATCAGCCTGCTGCTTAAAAAGTTGGCAAGTACACCTGGAATGTTTGCAGGAATGCTGGAACTCTGTTTCATTGAAATGTAAATCAGTTGTATGGTGGTGGGAGATTTATGATGGTGAATTTACGTGTTTAATGCTTAAATAACTACTGAAGACTATGGAGAACTGTATCATGACACTGACTAACTTCCCTTGTTTATAGTGTGTTTCCTCAGTGCTGAAAACATACACGGGTGTCTTGGGATAAGTGTTGTATGGTAGGAAAAATTACCAAAATGTAATCACACAGGTAGAAATTGAAATACGCAATGATCTTTTGTGTGTGTATAGTTAACTGCTATTCATGACAGTGCTCAATTCAATTAAAGTGTAGATCTCCCCTATACTGAAAAAATATTCTATTTTATGGCCAGTGTTTATTTCCCAGCAGTTCCTAGAGAATGCATTTACAACAAGGACTTAAAATACATCTGCTTTGGGTGAAACTGAGAAACTCTTCAGCTTTCAGAATGATATTCTTGTAGACAGAAGTATTTCCCTTTTTTCAATCTTTTCAATAGCTCTAATGTTTATGTAGATGTTGTAAGTAGCTACATGCTAGAAAGAAAATGATGACAAATACAGAGATAAGTGTGGCTGGAAAATGTTATCTAAAACCATAGCTGAGAAAAAAAAAAAAAAAAGAGATGTGTTATTTTGCAAAGCTGCTGTTAGTGATTTTTTTCATTTTTAATGCCTGTCCTATTTCTGGGTTAGTTCTCATGCTAATGGTAGGAATATAGCAGGAGACTCTGTATGTGAATAATCACTTGTTCATGAATTCCTGTGCCCAGAGGAAGAGCCTTGTGTTTCCTGTTAGGAACTTTTTATATATTTTTTTTTTATTTCTTTTACAGGCCAAACAAGCTCTAGGTCTAAAAGGGCTGTTTCTCAGAAATCCAAAGCAGGCCTCTCTGGACAGTCATGCTGCTGGGCAGCTCCATCGCAAACATTCCTTTAGCAGCCACATCCTGAGACGGACAGCCAGTGCACCCACCAAGAGCCAGAAGAAGAACAAGAAGGGCTTTCCTGAGATTGCTTTTGACACAAAGGACAGCAGCTCTGCAGGGGCTGGAGAAGAGCAGGAAGTGGAAGCTGCCTCCCAGCCTCGCTTTGTGCAAGAGCCAGAAAGTGCTTCCCCAGCCCCAGCTCCCCGAGATGGTGCCGGTGGGGAGGCACCTGGCAAGGGCTTGAAAGGTAAGGCCCAGGGCTCTCCCAAAGGGCCACGGCAGAGCTGTGCCCACCCCGGGGCTCCTTTCAGCGAGCCCTTGCCCAGGGCACACAAGGTGAGGCTGCAGGAGCCCCAGGGCGAGAAGCAAAGCGTCTTTGCCCGCTGTGCCATCAACAGCTCGGGCAGGATCGGAGTGGCCACCAACTGCATGAAATGCATGATTGGCTCCAAAGAGAGCCCTGACCCAGAGGGCCCGTGGAGTGACCACCCTGGCAGGCCCATTGCTAGAGACCCCCTGCACCCTGAGCAGGGCAGCAGTGCAGAGGAGAGGGTAGAGCTCAGGACCTGGGTTGTCAGAGGGCAGCCCAGGCCACACTCAGATTTGCAGCCTTGCAGCAGCCCTGGAACTGCAGATGATCTGACAAGGAGCACTCAGTCTTTTGTGACCCCAGGGAAGAAAAATGTTGACTCTAAGTGTCACGGAATAAAGGCTCATTCCCGGCAGCGGTGGCAGTGCCAATCAGGTGGCAAGTACGGAAGCACTGTCAACTTGGTTGCAGCCAGCAATGGCTCCATATCCTCCAACTCCAGCAGTCTAGAAAGCCTTGGAAGCCCAGAATTCCCCAAGCACTGGCCTGAACCTTCTCGAAGGCAAGTGGGCACCCTACAGAGGGAAATGAATGCCTTGTTCGTTCAAAAATTGGAGGAAATTCGAAGTAAATCCCCTATATTCTTTACTGGTAAGACCAGATTTTCTTCACCATTCTCCACTGTAGATCACATCATTGTCTCAGCTTCTGCGTAGCATCCTTACTTAGAAGCTCCTCTATGTTGTTTGGCTGTCAAGAGCTCTTTTTTTTTTTTTTTAATTTTTGCAATGACAGAAAAAAAATCTGCATAAATATTTTTATTTTCTTTTTGTAGGCGTGTCTGGTTTAGATTAGTCCTTGCCATGCCTAGTTAACCATCTGCAGTAGTGACACTGTCAGTAGTCCATGAATGTTTGGGTTGTTTGTTCAGGCTCTTTTGTTTCCTTGGTTTTCTTAGTGAATGTGGTATGATACTAAGTAAATTTCAAGATCCAAACCAGAGCATTAAGTGAGATTGAATATGGAAAACCCACATCAACAAACAATATTTCCATTATCAGCCTTTGTGTTTCGCTGAGGGATAACCACATCAGGGATGATGTCTAATGTGCTCTCTGATATCAAATAAACCGGTTCCCTCCTCAAAGATCTTGCAAAGTCACTGCTGTCAGTCCAGGAATTACTGAATGGAATTCTCTGCTCTGGGGTGTTCAGGAGATCATATTTTATAAACACAGCAGCCCATTCTGGTCCTAAATGTGTATGCAAACATTTCTACTGTGCTGTAATGTTGCACACATGCTCTGGCTGTGGCCTGAGGGCAGAGCTGCACAGCACAGAGCAGCAGAGTGTGTGATCTGATGCTCCCTGACATCAGCCAGGCTGGGGCACTCCTGGCATTCCCCATTGCAAAGTAAAATGTGCCCACTTGGAGGAAAGCTGCTAAAGCTGCAGCATTTTGTGGTTGTTTCAAGCCAGAAACAGGCGTGTGGTCAGTGGGAGCGTGACTGCACCTTTACCGTGAACTGGGGGTTTGTAAAGATGGGAAACAGAAGCGGAGGCAATCAAAGGATATCTTTTAATATGAAAAATGGCATTTTTCCTCCTGATTTGGCAGGCATGGGAGAGAAGGAAAGTGGTTTTGACAAGAATTTTCTGTTTCACAGAATACTAAGGAGAGAGTATGAAATACAGCTTTTGGCTGTGATTGCAAGAGCTCCTCTTCAAATCCCTTGTTCTCTTCCTTAATTGTCAAAGGAATTTGGACACTGGTGGTTACATTTTCAGGAGCAGTGGAGTGACTTTGGTGCTTTTCTTAAGATCTTATTCAGTAATAGATTCTGACTGCCTATCTGTAGTGGGCTTCTTTGAAAGCTTCATACATAAATTTGAGATATTTTATTTGTTTTACCAGTTTCATCTGGTTGGGTGTCTGCAACTTACCTTCTATTTTTTATACCTTTTTTGGTTTTTTTAATGTATTTTTCCAATCTCTGCTTTGGGTATTTAGGAAAATACCAGGACAATGGGAGGGGAGAAGTTTGCTGGTTTCCGTGACTTGCAGTTAATCCAAAGCAACAGAACTCTTTCTATGCCTAAATTATTGGCACTGGGCTTTTCACAAACTCTCAGTACTGTGACATATGAAACCATTTCCCATTATCAGTGCCAGCTCCCCTGCCAGCCCCCCAAGTCACTAAACAAATATTGTGATATGCTTGAAATTTGATTAAATCCATCTGACTTCCCAAGCATGGAATCAGCAAACCCTTAAAATGGTGAAATGGTGCCTTGGACTGGCTGCTGCTGGTCCAGTGACAGCCCCTCTGTTTGCACAAATAGCTCCCTTTCCCATCCTCCTGCAAGGCCGTGCCTCGGGCCAGGAAACCAGGGAAACCAGCTCCATGGCTGCACTTGGGAACTGGCATTCTGCTGGGGGAAGTGCCCCCAGGATGAGACAGGAAACTATAGCCTCTAGCTGGCCCTTCATGGCACCAGCCTTACATTTTCCAGTGATTTTCCTTCGAAGTGTGCCCCAACCTGTGCTGGTGGATGGGGAGAAGGAGGGCTCATTGGTCTCATCAGCTCTGGGCTCTTCCTGACACTCCTGCAGATACTGAGAGTCTGGGAATGTTGGATTTGGCTCATGGGCACATGTGCCTGTTTCCCTTCCGACACTCCCAGCTAATGCAGGACAGGCCAGGGAATGGCTGCTCCCATCCCTGAGCTCCTTCCCTGGGCTGGAATTCCTGGTGCCAAGGAAGGGCCTGGTATTGCCTGGGCAGGTTCTGGGGGTGCAGGTGATGTTTTCCATTAGGAGAGGGCTTTGAAGAAGAGGAGGCCAGCTTCCTCTGAGCAACCTGCCTATGTCAGGGCAGTTGAAACTTGATGATTTTTAAGGTCCTTTCCATCACAAACCACTCTGTGATTCCATTCCCCTGTCCAGTGGACTCTGCTTCTTCAACACTAACAAATACTGCTTTTCATTCTTCTATGATTAAAAAAAGGAATTTAACATCTGTCCATCTGTGGATTCCATTGAGTGCTCTGGTTGGTCAGAAATTCTTAGGATCCTACAAGCATGTGTGAATATTCCTGTATGTCTCCCTTCCCTCCCTCAGCACTAATTTATCCTGTTATCTGCACCTGCCTTCCCTACATTAACTGGATTTTTCCTCTGTTCTGTCCTATTATTCTACATGCACACTCCCTCTCTCTAGTTAAGAACTGAAAGGACAAGCAAGTCAAAGGTAACTGTCTGCTGAGTGTCCCCGATTCGAGCACCCTGTTGCCTGTAGTCCTGGTTTTTGCTTGTTTGCTGCCCTATAATTACCTGCTCCTGTATCCTTAAGGTCGTGGTCTGGCTCAGTGGTGCTTTGTTAGTTCTGGAATGCATGTCTGCACTGTGCTTTGGAGATACGGGAAATAATCTTTTTGGCATGATTGCTTTGGCTCCCAGGGTGCAGGTGATAAACGTTGCAGTGAATAGAACATTTTCTCCAGGTAATTGGTGGCTGCAGTGATTCTCCAGGGTTGTACTCTCAGCCTGCTGTTCATGACCCATCTCTCTGCAGAGATTTTTTGAAATAGAAATTACCAAGTTTTTTTAAGAAGAACAAAGTCTGTTTAAAGCTTTTGTTTTGTTTTTCAAAGTCCCATTGCCAGCATTCCACTGTCTGTGCCCAGATCATTTGTAATCTGCTCCACAAGTCCTGTGCTGCTTCTCTTCTGAGTGGTTGGTCACTGGGATCACATCTGCTGGTCAAACTGGTGTTTTGATTAGTGTACATGCTCTGGTTGTGCTCTGATACCCTGACCTGTCTGAGTGCTGGAAGGAAGGAAAACTGCAAATCAAGGGGTTCTGGATGGTGGAGAAAGCAAAGTTAGTTTACAAAAGGGGACACAAAGGGCACAAATTGCTGGGTACTGTTGTTGTTGTTTGATAAGAAAACCAGAATAGTCACATGGTGCTGCTGTGCATGGACTGAGGTTTCTTGAAGCAACAGGGCTTTGTGCAGCTAAAACTGAAAGTGCAAAATGTTTTGCTGCCTTTGGCCAGGCATTTGAAATCCCAAGTTATTTTTAAAATCATGATTGACATATGCAACTAGTACCTTGAGAACAAAATGATAACGCATGAGGAATGAATCTTAGTCTAAACTGTAATTTGTAAGAGATAACTAACCCTGTATCTCTGTTTTTCTTGTTTCTTTCTTTTTCTTTTCATGCCTCCCAAGCAGACGTCTGCCACTTCTCAATCCAGAGGTCAGTCACTTCTTTATGCAGCCTAGAAACGATCACAGAAGAGCCTGTCCCTGCCAGTGAGAACCATCACTGCAGCCTTTTCTTCCCTCTGCCTGTTACCCCTTACAGTGATTCTGAGGAAGGGTCTGGGTCTGACCACTCCACCGAAGCTCGATCAGAGGGAAGCAGCACACCCAACCAGCCTCAAGAGTCCCTACCCTCCAGGGAACAAAGAACTAATCTGGCTGCAGAAGACCAAGGGCAGGATGTCCCAAGAACAGCTGACACAAGTTTAGTAGCCCCAGAAGATGGGAGGACAAGCGTGGCAGGCTGTCTCAGGGAAGGAAATGGCTGGACACAGATGTGCAGTAAAGCTGAAGATCAGGGTGGATCAGCAGCACATCCCCAAAAAGCCAGGCTGGTAGAGGCAGCAGATCACAGGGCTGGCCAACCTATAGGAAGCTGCCAGAAGCAAAACAGCCAACTAGGTCAGGTATTAACAGACATGAAAAACACCTCTGAATCCAAAGGGCAAAATCTGGGTGCAGCAGCTGTTCCACCCCAGCAAAACAATGTCATTAACAGCACACAGGCGGATTGTCCCCAGAAAGCCCGGGCTGCACAGGCTCTCCCTGTCTCTGTTTCTCAGATGAGCTCTTACATGTTGGCAAGAAGGGCAAAGAGTGAAGGACTGAAGACGTCAGACTCCTCAGCCTTAACAAAAATTCCAAGCAGCCAGTCTCCAGCAGCAGAAGTGTACTTTGATGCCACTGTCAATGACCGGATCTGGAGCAAGCTAGACTGCAGCAGCCACCGTGACAGCATGTCCTCCTCGTCCAGCATGTCCTCCAACGACACCGTCATTGACCTCTCTCTCCCCAACCTGGCTCGCAAAAGCCTCCCGGACCTGGGCATCCGCCAGGACAGCCTGGAGCCCCTGGCCATCAGGAAGGGGATGCGGCCACGCTCCGCCACCACCTGCAGCAACGAGATGCCAATGGTCAGCAAGAGCAAGTCCAACCCCAACCTGAGGTCTGGCCAGCTGCCAGCTGATGAGCTGTGCCCCCGGCCCCTGGCCAGGAGCCCTCAGGACACGTTCTCGTCCATCCCTAGAAGGCACACCTGGAGCAGGCTCTACATGGAGAGTCTCAGGCAGTCCTCCAACAAATCCAAAGCGCATGACACGGTTGGGAATAACCAGACAAAGTCCAAAAGCCTCGGGGACCTTACCTCTGACGACATTGTGTGCACTTTTGAAAGCAAATACCGCAGCATCAGCAGGAGCTTTGTCACCCGCTCCATGCGGGAGCAGCGCCGCTCCTCGGGCCTGAGGCCCTCGGCCAAATGCCGGGATGAACTGACTGAGCAGCTGAAGAAGCTGACAGCCTTTCAGCAGGAAAACGATATCACCTCCCCCATCAGCCTTGACCCCAGCGAGTCGGAGGAGGAGGGGGAGAGCATGGGGCTGCTGCGCCGGTCGTCGTCGCGCAGCCAGAGCCGCGTGCGCTACATCGCCAACAGGGCCCGGCAGGCCCAGGAGAGGCAGCGCCTGCAGGGCCGGGCACAGCTCGGGGGGAGCCCCATCGAGGAGAGGGGCAACCCCGAGGGGGCCTGCAGCGTGGGCAGGGCCGGCTGCACCGACCCTGCCGCCCACACCGCCCTGCCCTCCTCGCCCAAAGCCCAGACCGACTGCGGGGTGGACACTGAGGTGTTCTTCATGCTCAAGCTGTGACCCCGGCAGCACTGGGCACTGTTTACACTCCTGTCACAGCAAAACTCGGCGCCCTGAGAGGCACAAGACATCCTCCCACCACTCGGTGCTTCCTGGCCTTCCCTTGAGCCCAAGGGTGCTTAATATCAGGACTCCAAAAGAATAGATGAGGATTCGTTTTTAATTGCGCTTTGCCCAGCCTCCGATTTGGCCTCCTCCTTTGTGTGTGACCACTTCTTGCATTTGCAGTTTGCTCTTGGTCTTTACTAATTTCAATAATTCTTCTGACAATAGGTAACCTTGATGTTTAATAGTTCAATGTGATGCTAACGACAGCTAAGGTAAATTTTGCTCTTACAAATTGTGGATCCATGTAAGGAGGCTGGACTTAAAATCACATTTTATTTTCTGGAAGAGTTTGAGGGTGTGAATTAATAATGCAGAAGGTACAGTCCATCTTCCATCGTGGACCTGCTTATTACAGTGAAAATCCATATTTTCTCTTTGAATAAGAGCTTTCTTGTTCCAAAGCAATGCTTTTATAAACCCAGCCTGTTTATATATCTATATATATACATATATATGTATATACACCTGTGTGTATGCAAAGATATGTCTGCACATGTATGTACACATGCACTCCCTGAAACTGAGCTGTGACTGTTCCTTGTCTCAAGGCATTGTCTGAGGGAATTGAGACAGGAGAGGGAAGGGAATGGCTAAAAACAGACAGGAAATATCTTCTGACTTTACTTCAGAAATGGCTAAGAAGCATGTTAGTCTTTTCTTGAAAGAGCACTGTCCCTTCTTATGGTATTTTAACAATGCTGCTGTACATAGCACTTTTTGGATGAATTTTACTATTTCTGTATTGCACTGCCATGCAAAATTTTCAATGATATGTTTAAAAAAGAGAGATATTTAATTTTTTTAGATGGACATATTTAGAATTGAATAACAACCTAAACAGAGTAATAATTTTTCCTCTGCCCTTTTTTTTACGTTTTATTTTTAGGGATGTTGTCATGTGTCCCCCCAATTATGATGTCATTTATTATAGATGTACATTTTATCAGTGATGGAGAAGAATGTTTACTGAGATGCATTTTAAAGAGAAACAGAGGTTTAATTTTATTTCAGGCTGCATAGAGTCCCTATTATTGAGAGGATATTTTGCCTTTGTAATGATTCTTTTGTGTATATTGCAAAATTTAAGAATTTGTTTGTAAAACCACCTTACACTACTAAAATAAACATACTTAACCTTCCAGCTGGTGACTCTTTAGCTGTAACACAACACTGGGGTCTGTGATACACAAACATGGTTCATTCTGCTTTGTTTTTCAACTTCCTTTGTAGATAACATTTAATTTTACTCTTTTTCAGAGTGGTAGCCAGCGCAGACCCAGCTCAGATTTTCTCAGGTCCTCCAGAACATGTGCAAGGACTGGCAGAGACTGACATTCTGTGGTGTGAGACAGCTCAGGGACTGGGGCAGAGCCCTGGCTGGGAGGATGGAAATTCTGGGGGAACTGGTGTGATTAGTAGCCAAACAGACAGAAGGAGCTGATCCATTCTGGAGCAGCTGTACAAGTAACACAGATGGCCCTGTTTCATCACTGAGGGGGTTTAAAGTCTGGCTGAAAATGCTGCAGCACAATTTTGCTTTTCACCTGTCACTTGACTGAAAAATCACTTCTATTCCTGTCCCAGCAAAGTGCACAGTGAAAGTGCATCTTGCTTCCTTCACACTTCTCCTGGAAGGGTTGTCACTTGTGGAGCTGGGAGGGGGTTCTTGGTTCTAATTTTAGTATCACTTGGCCATGAGAATTTAAACTCTGAGATACCAAAACAGTAACAAAATTGAAACTCTGAGATATCAAAGTGTAAGGCTGACAGTGTTAGCACCGTAACACTGGGGAGGGGGCTGGAGGGGTTAAATTTTCTGATTCATTCTTTTCAAATGCTCTTCAGTATGTTTTGTCTGAAAATATTCCCTCAGTTTCCCAGCCTGGCTCAGATCTTCACGGCTTGTCTGCAGGTTTCAGATCCTTCAGACCCCAGGAGAGCTTTGTGCAGCAAAGGTTTGGAATGTGCACTGAGGTGACCCGAGAGCATCACTGCAGCCTCTGAGGGAAAGGAGGTGAAGCTGCAGCAGAACGTGTGATCTGCCAAGAGGAGCCTCCCATTGTGTCCCAGCACAAAGCAAATTTCATTAACATTCTCTGGACGAAAAATCGTTCTTGTAATAACTTTAATTTCGGGCTGAAAAGCTGCAGGGAGCTGCTGCTTTTGTAACTTTAATGCTTTTTAAACTTTAATGTCAAGTACATGCGACTTGACAGCTTCGGAAAGTTAATGTTTAAAAGGCGTATTTGTGTCTTCTCAAAGACTGAGTCTCATAATCAGATTATTTTCATCTTTAATTGATTAAGCAGTACTTGCTAATGCACCTCACAGGAGGCAGCATCGTGTAGCACTTCAAAACATTTATCTTTGTTCAGATTTTTAACCAACAGTGTCCGGATTTAACTCATTAGGGTGCATGTGAATTTTGCCCTCTTCCTTCCAAATTAGTAGCAACCAGCTTTAGAGCTTGTTTCGTGACACTACGTAAGACCATTCATCATGTATTTATTAATTCCTATGAGTGGCATTTATTCCAGCGTTTAAGAATTATTTGGAATTTAAGTCAGCAGAAGGTCACAGTTTTGCTCTTCATTCATTTGCTCTTCCTATGCATCTGCAGACTCCTGTATGTGGATTTCAGTTCATTAAGCTGTAAGATCCGAAATCCAGAGTCTCCAGATCACAGCGGTGTATCGGACACGGCTGGACATGGCATTTGTGGTCTGTATTCCTCCAGCCTGCCATTCGTTATGACACTGATAATGAACATTCGATTGTGTCTTTCTAAGCTGATTTTATCTGCGTGAGCAACAGGCAGGAAAATGGGCACAGCTGCCAGGGACAGTTCCAGAGGGAGGAATTTTACAGGAACACCACGGGCCAGTAATAGAATTTTGTGAGCCTTGATGTAGCACCCAGCTGCTGCACTCAGCAGCTTCCAAAGCCTGTCCTTTGGTGTGGTCTCCCCCTTCCGCAAAGCTCCAGGTGCCCCCGGTCCGAGCTGGCACGTTCAGAGGCCACTCCTCCTCCTCCCTCGGGTATTTAACCCAGCACTGGATGCCTGAGTCCGTGGGATTTCCACTCCTCCTGTGCCGGGCATCCCGAGCTGCTCCTGCACAGACGCCCGGACGGGACAGACGGGCCAAGGGAGTCGCTGTAAGTGAGGAACTGCTTTCAATTTGCGCTCTGGTTCTGGCAAGGGGCAAAGCCTGGTGTCACAGCCTCCTTGCTGGCTTTTTTACCCAGCTTTACACCCTATTTGTGCTCTTAGATAAGCAAGCAGTGTGTTTAACAACTTTCTTTCCAAGGTGATGCCAGCAATGTATTACCAGCTCTGATTAGTTTGGGGTTTTTTTAAAGGAGGCCACTTGAAACTAAGATGATTTTGTTGCATTGGAAGGGAAAAGGAGCAGGAATTTACAGGTTAAACCTACCAGGAAAAGTGCAGCTCCTGTCTGGCTCAGCCTGAAGGCTGCTGCTTCTTTTCCTTTATTTTCCCCAGTGGGTGATGCAGCTGCTCTGGCAACAGCCAAGAGCAGCAGCCACTTTGTCTAAAAAGTGGTTGTAGAATAAAGTCAGTGTTGGTTGATCCATAGCTCAGATCTCCTCTGTCCCTTCACAACGATCAAAATATTCCCATTTGGAAGCATTTTTTAACAGCAGCACCAACAAAATCAGCTTTGAAATTTAACCCGGAAAGAATCTTCTGTGGAGGTTTCAGTTATTTCTCCCATTAGGTGAAAAACACAGGGAAAAGAAGTGAGGGAAAGTACTGAGCTGTAATGCCAAGAGTTTTCATGGGAGTGCAAGACTGGGGAGATTTCCTAAAAGCTGATGAGGTAAGATAAATAATCCAGTGTTTTCTGAGCATCAGTCAGCAGCAAGTAATGCCACGTGTAGTATATTTTTGCCTACACACTCTCATAAATGGTAAGTTTTCTTGGGCATTTTTAATTTGTTTTTTAAAGTTTCTGGTGTCATAATGGTGCCCTGATTCTTGTTTGACACTTGGACAACAAATACAATTAAAAATATTGCTGCTGCTTCCTCTCCTCCCCTTTCCCTGGGGAAGAACCCACAGGGAGAGAACCACCAGTGGGTAAATCCCCTTTTTTAGGTTTGTCACATCCTTTTTGCTGCAGTGGGGACTTCACCAGAGCCTTTCTTTAGTATTTGTTCTGGCTGAGCTCTGCAGTGACTGTTTTCAGCTGGAGACTTTGTTTGGAATCATGGACCTACAGGAAAAGGTGCAGAAAATCCAGGACAAACTGATCTCACCCAGTGATGAGGAACTGTAAAACCAGGTTTAACTGCTTGCCTTTCACCTCCAGCAGGAAGGTTCCTTTAGAACAGCAGGAATCTCTGCTCCAATGGATAAAGGTCTTCACTTCACGATCTGTGTGGTTACAGCTGTGCTGCTCCTGAGGGAATCAAGCCAGGCAGGTGAGGAAAATGATCCCGAAGTGTTGGCTGCACCCAAATCTGGTTTTGTTCTTCAGAACATTAATTTGTTCAGTTTTCACCTGCCAGTGCTTGCAGGATTTTATCTTAATCTCAGAATTTGCTTTCAAATGGGTTATTAAGAGATTCCCCAGGGCTCACCTTGTGACTGGCTTTGTGAGTGCTGCTACCAAGTGGCTTTGATGTCACCAAGTGGCTTTGCTGCTCCAGTTGAAAACCAGATGACAGAGACAGGGGAGATGAAAAAGCCAAGAAAAAGGGTGGGTTTAGGTGTGATTATTGTGGTTAAAGCTGCACTTCTTTGAGTTTATGTTCCCTTGAGCTGCAGCAAGATGTGCTGAGGATGGGGGAGAAAACTGAGGTGAGGTGGCCAGTCCTGACCAGTGCCAGGAGCCTTTTCCCCAGGAGTTCAGCAGGAGCAAAGAAGGGCAAGCTCAGAGCAGCAGGAGCAAAGGAAAAGCTGATTTTTGCAGCCACAGTCGCTTCCTGCAGCCACCAACCTACAGGGAAGGGAGGGATGAGCCCTTCCCCTTGTCCCGTGCTCCTGCAGCCTCTCAGGAGGATTCCCAGGACGGGGCCTCGCTGCTGGGAAGTGTCCCTGCCCTGAGCTGGGGTTGGTGCTGCAGCCCCATCGCCCCTGGGCCTTTCAGGAGGGCTCACAAAGGGGCTTTGAGCTGGGAACTGGAGCCCTCAGAACGCTCTGCTGGCTTCCAAGGAACCCCACAGGCCCTCAGAAAGGGGCCTCCAAATCCTGCTGCTGGCTTTAAAGGGTTTCTAAAGGGAGACAAGAGAACTCCTTTGTGAAGGTTTCCAGCCCCCACGGAGAACTGTGGTGGAGAGGGAAAAAACAGGTTTTGTTTTACAATAATGTGGAGTTCAGCACAAGGCCAGAAGATGCAGCACCAAAGAAGGAATAATAAATACATAATGAATGAATATGCTGTTATATTTAGTGAAAAACTCACAGCTTTTGCTTGAAAGAGTGAAAACACCCTGCATTTTTTGGTTAACCTTGAGGGATTTTTGGCTTTTGCACTGTGAATTCTCTGATTCCAAGGAGCAGTGCTAAGCAGATTCTAGAAAAATTATTCTGGGAAATTAATGAGCCATATATTGACAAAATCGTGGTTTTAATTCTGCATCTCAGATAGAGAACCTGTCAGCAGTAGGGGGGAAAGGAAGAGTAAGGAAAAACAGTGTCTGGGAAGTGGGTGGTGAGGAACTTTAGGCTGTTCAGGGGGCTTCTCCTCAGGGGAAAATGGGGCTTGGCAGGGATGGGGGCAAATCTTGGCTGTGTGAGGAAGCAGCAGAGCTGGTGCTGCCCCTCCTCAGGGATCGATTGGCTGTGCAGGACCCATCCCTCGGAGGGTGAGTGACATTAAGTGACATCATTGAGTGACATTAGAACCTCCTGCAGCCCCACTCCTGTCTCTGCCTCTCTTTGTGCTCCGGGGGAGGAAACAAAGGGAGTTTGGGAGTTGAGGGTGATCGTTCCGATTATTTCAGTGCACTGTGAAATGAGGGCATGAAATGCCACTTTTGAGGAGCTGTAAATACAAGCCCCACACAAATCTGATTTTTTTGTTGTATTTTTCCAGGAGCTGGGAGGAATGATGATGCTGTGAGTAAGGTATGTTTGAGTTCATTAGTGCATGAAGGCATAGGGCAGATGATCTTACATTTTAAATTCAGAAGCAGTGGTCAGAGTGCAATGATTTTAATCTGTGGAGAGTTATTCTTTTAAGTACACTGTTCATGGCTGACTGGGTTTTTGCTCGTTTGTTTGTTTGTTTTTGTGGTTTTTTTTAACTGAATTTTTTGTCCAGAGCTCAAAATTCAGTCGTGCCCCAGGGAAGAATCTGTCAGTAGCCCTCTCTTACGGCTGGTAGAGTTGGGGAACTTGTGATCACAGCTTCCAAGACAAAGCTCATCCCTCAAACCCTTCCATTGCACAGAGAGAATTAAACCAAGATCATTTGGCTCCTGGAAGGACTGGAGCTTCTTTGGCAGATCTTGTACTGGATAAATATATTTATATATTCACACACACATGTACACATTCTCTCTCTCTATCTAGAAAAATCACCCTGTAATTTTACAATAAGCAGATACGTTTAAGACCAACAAACCTCATAGAATTTGACCTTTCACTGGCAAAAGCTTAAATTGCCCTGAAGTGGCTCTGATGAGGAATCCTCTCGAGCTGGGTGACTCTGTGAAATTGGAGGATGTATCTTTAATTCACAGAAGTGAATCCGCGTTTTCCTCTCCTCCTCCTCTCAGGTTTCCAACTGTTCTGTGTCTCCTGGAATTGCTCTCTAATGAGACCTTAATTGGCTGCTAATTCTTTTGTCTGCAGCACGAATTGGTCTCTTGGGAAGGCTGTGCACACCATCTGAGGAACTGCAGCAGCGTTTGAAGCGATTTTTGTTTGCACCAGGCAATAAAGGGAAAGGCTGTGATTCATTAATTAGTTAGGAAACAGCAGCAGTCACTGCAGCTCACGGGGCAGGTTTAGGGCTGGTTTAACACAGGCACACCCCCTGCACCTCCCAGGTAAGGCCCAGCCTGGTGGGGCCACGCCTGGGACTTTGAAATCCAACTGTTCCTTCATTTTCTGCTTTGCAGGGCACAGACTCACGGGGAGCAGCCGAGGGTCTTCCAACCCTGACTGTCACAACGATCCTGGTAAGGCCGTGACAGCGGCAGGGCACAGCTGGAGCTGCACTTTGCCTTTTATATCCCACCCATTTATGTGCAGGTGGTGTTTTGGACTGGCTTTGACAGTGATGGCCCCGTTCCTCGCAGTGCTTTGGGGCTGGCTCAGGGGTGGAGAGGTGCCAGCTGTGGGCAGTGGGAGGATTTGGGGGCTGTGGCTGGGGGCACAGGGCTGTGTCAATGCTCTGGGGAGGCAGCCAGGCCTCTCTGCTGAGCTACCCCTGAGGGGCTCAGCTCCCTGAGTGTTGTTTCTGCCCTGACTTGGGAACAATGTAAAGGTCACAAGGGACAAAACCAGGCTATAAAATCCCCCAAATGCATCACCAGGTGCCCCAGACAAGCAGGACTTTCAGGAGAAGCTGCAGCAGTGAATTTCCTGAACCTGATGTTGGGCCCTGCCCAGCCTGTGATGGGCCAAATGAGAAGTATTTGGCTTTTAGGCTGAGAAGAGGTTTTCACTCATTCCCGTGGTGCCTGCGGGATGCAGCTGCCCTGGTGGTGGCTCATGACTCCAGGGAATATCTTCCCAGTCTGGAAGTGTTATCCCTGCATTAACATGGAGAGGAGTAACGGGGAGGGTTTACCAGGGCCGGGTTTAACTCCACTGGGTGTCAGTGCCCTGTGGGAGGCTGCAGCTGTGCCCGTGTCCCTCTGCCACAGGAGGATCCGTACGTGATGGTGCGGGGAGCGGAGCTGGAGGGATACTGCATGGACCTGCTGGGAGCCCTGGCGGGAATGCTGCGCTTCCAGTACCGGGTGAAGGTGGTGGGGGACGGCCAGTACGGAGCCGTGGCTGCCGGCGGCAACTGGACCGGGATGATCGGGGAAATCCTCCGGCGGGTAACTCCCAGTTTGTGTTCCTGACCAACTCTGCAGGGACAGGACAGCAGGAGCAGCTCTTGGGCTTCCTTAGGATTTGCTCAGGGACTGAGGAACTCGGGGTTCTCCTGCCTGGAGTGTAGAACTGATGAGCAGCAAGACTTGGAGTTAGGTTTGGCCTCCAGAGATGGAAATAAGGCACAAGGAGACAACAGCCACAGCAGGAAACCCGTGTTACAGCCAGGCACTCCCAGGGCAGCACTTGTCTGTCTCAGTGTTGCTCTGTAGCTTGTGAGACTGTGCAGACACCTTGGCAAAATTTACCCTGAGCTTAACCTCTGGGTGAGACTCATTTCATTCAGAATGGCCATGCCCAGGCTCCTCAAGAGCTGCTCGAATTCACATTTCACCCCATCAGGTGCATTCCCTGGGGCTGATGTTCTGCCGTTTGTGGGGAACACTTCAGTTAAAGCTCTTTGCCCCTCTGAGCTCAGTCTGTGCCCAGCTCTCAGCCAGACTCAGACAGGAGCAGCCTTTTGTTCTGGGTGAGCAAACCCAGCTCGGCTCCTGCTGCAGAAGGAAACCAGAAGCCCCAGATATCAACCAGCACCTCACTGTGAAGGATTCCATTGGGTGGAATTCCATTCCAATGATTTCCATAGGAAACCTGTCCTGTTCCTTGGGGCTCACATCCCAAGGCTGTTGACTTGGGGAAGTGATGCCATTTCAACACCTGCCCACTCAGCCAGGGAAGCACCTGCTTGAGGGACAGAAATGTTTGAGGGACTGAAATGTTCCCTGGGCTGGGTGGTTGATTGGTTTTCATCTCCTTGGCAGGAAGCTGACATTGCAGTGGCTCCACTGACCGTCACCTCAGCCAGGGAAGAGGTGGTGTCCTTCACCACGCCCTTCCTGCAGACTGGGATTGGGATCCTGCTCCGGAAGGACACGGCCTCCCAGGACGTGTCTTTCTTCCACTTCCTGTCTCCTTTCAGCAAGGAGACCTGGACAGCCCTTTTATTCGCTTACCTGCTCACGTGCTTCTGCCTCTTTCTTGTTGCCAGGTACAAATGCATTTGTTTCACAGATTGTGTTCAAGTCAGTGGATTTCTCACCTATGAAGAGATTAGAAAGTCCCAGGGAGCATTTTGCTTTGAGGAGCCCTCTGTACAGGTCCAGTACAAGGGCTAAGAAAGCTTAAGTCCTGTCAGGTTCAGCCAGCATCATGAGTCGGATCTCCCCATGAGGAACACCAGATCTCTTGATGAGGATTATTTTTGTTTTTTCCCTCTGAATGTCTGGTTTTATCCTGTCATTTTCCCACAGACTGAGCCCCTGTGAATGGAATGAGCCAAAGAATGAAGAGAACCACTTTACCTTCCTGAACAGCCTCTGGTTTGGAGCAGGAGCACTCGCCCTGCAAGGTGAGCTGGGAGGATGCACCAGAGCAGCGCCAGCAGGGTTTTTAAACTGCTGGTACACCCAGCTTCTTCTGTGACTTCTGCGATGTGCTCTTGGGGGAAAAGGTGTCTCAGTAGGGACACTTGGAGCACTAAACCAGTGTGGGGAGGTGTGATTACAGACCTGCTGGGGTTGTACATGTGATTGCCTCCAGCTGGGAAATGTTTTCTGCTGTAACCACTGCTCTGGGCAATGCCCAGCTGACCAGGCTTGGCTGCTTTGAACAGAGGAGTTGTTTGTGTAGCTTTGGGCCGCTGCTGCTGCTCCAGCCCTGCACTGCGGCGTTGGTGCCACTCACCAGCACAGTGGGGCTCTCCAGGCTCAGGCTCTGCTGCAGGGCAGGATCTGCAGTTTGCCTTTATTTAAAGGCAAGTCTCCCACTCAGGCTGGTGGATCTGCAGTTCTTGGTGTGTCTCTGGCCACACATCCCCTCCCCTGTGGTTTACTGTGATTTATTGTTTCCCCGTGGTGCAGGTGCCACCCCCCGGCCCCAGGCGCTCTCGGTGCGGGTCATCGCTGTGGTCTGGTGGCTCTTCACCCTGGCCCTGCTGGCCGCCTACATCGCCAACTTCACGGCCCTGCTGAGCTCTGGTAGCGAGCAGCTCCCCATCCAGACCTTTGAGGACCTGGTCAAGCAGAGGAATCTGGAGTTTGGGACACTGGAGGGCTCCTCAACTTTCTACTACTTCAAGGTGCAGAGAATCTTGTGGTCCCCACACACAGGGGCTGTAGAACTGCTGAGCTGGGGCTGAGTCACCCAGCTCAGGCCTTGTAACCCCTACAGCACCCTCATCATTGTTGACTCTCTCAGTTTTCCTATAATACTTCAAATAATATGGTTATTGTTCTGGTCACCCCTTCCTCCACCTCTTCTCACAAGAAGGCAGGCACAGAACTCTATTTTTATTCTGTATTCTTTAAAAATCTCTGTACTCTTCAGGGGCTGCCCTTGTGTACCTCGAGCAGCAGGTGCCATCTATGACACTTGTACCCCTGTGTGATGCCTGTCCCCAGTGTTGGGGACAATCTGTGCTTGCAGGGGTTCACACATGGTTTAAGTGCTCTTCTCCAAATGTTTTAGAACCCTTGCACATACAGGCAGTTTTTTATTTTTTTGGTGTTGTCTCACACGTGAGTTTGACACTTGGGATTTTTGGGCTGCAGAACTCCAAGAACCCCATCCACCAGATGATCTATGAGTACATGGAGAAGAGGCGGGAGCACGTTCTGGTCAAGACCTACCAGGAGGCCGTGCAGCGCGTGATGGACTCCAACTACGCCTTCATCGGCGAGTCCATCTCGCAGGACCTGGCGGCCGCCCGCCACTGCAACCTCATCAGGGCCCCCGAGGTCATCGGGGCCCGGGGCTTCGGCATCGCCACCACCCAGGGTGAGTCCCTGTGCTCCTCTTCTGTCCCACTCCTCCCTGGGATGGCAGGGGCTGCAGGAGTAGGGACAGAGCAACGGGCCAGAGCCAACACTGCTGTCGAGGGTGACCAGACTGAAAAAGCTGCAGGGTCCCTGTTCTGTGGGGAATTATCACTGGCACTTACTGGCTCTCACTTTGAACTCTAATCCACAAATATTCCATCTCCCAGGGGTGTCCCTGGCCCCAGGAATGCAGATCCCATAAGGCAATGAGCAGGGGACAGTTTGCTCATGTCCTTCCCTAAGCACCCTCGCTCTGCCCTTATCCCACAGGTGTTACCCCCTCTGTGGGCAGGACAGGGGCGCTGTTAGCCAGGAAAAGCCCTTGGCAGGGGCTGTTGTGTTCAGTGACACCCGACCCCACACCCATTAACAATGTGCAACCAAACCATGGCTCCTCTCTCTCCCTCTCCCGCTGCCCAGCATCCCCCTGGACCAAGCCTCTGTCCATCGCCGTCCTCAAGCTGCGCGAGTCGGGCGACCTGGATTACCTGCGGAACAAGTGGTGGGAGAGCAGCTGCCTGCGGCAGAGCCGGGACCGCTGGGGGCCCCTGGAGCCGCCGGCGCTGGGGGGGCTCTTCCTCACCCTGGGCATCGGCCTCGCCCTCGGCATCCTCGCGGCCCTGGCCGAGCTCTCCAGCAGCAGCCGCCGCGTGGCTGCACACGCCAAGGTGGGCCCCGGCTCCTGCCCTGCCTCCCCGTGTCCCTCCTTCCACCAAGGTGGGCCCCAGCTCCTGTCCTGCCTCCCCGTGTCCCTCCTTCCACCAAGGTGGGCCCCAGCTCCTGTCCTGCCTCCCCGTGTCCCTCCTTCCACCAAGGTGGGCCCCAGCTCCTGTCCTGCCTCCCCGTGTCCCTCCTTCCACCAAGGTGGGCCCCAGCTCCTGTCCTGCCTCCCCGTGTCCCTCCTTCCACCAAGGTGGGCCCCAGCTCCTGTCCTGCCTCCCTGTGTCCCTCCTGCACCAGCCAGGCCCCACCATTTCCACCCTGACCTTGGTTTTCCTAAGGAAAGCTGTGCAGTTACTCCTTAAAGCAGCAAACTTTCACAGCTTGGGCATGTAGCCTGGACAGCAGAAAATGGGTTTGTAGCCTGAACAGCAGAAATACAATAAAATAAAGCCCTAGCACCCAGCCACCTCCCCCCCAAAAAAATTAAATAACATTCCCTGTAATCCCAAGGCAGCCAAACTGCATTCCACTAGTCTGGGTGTTAGAGAGGACAGTGAATGATCCATAACGAGTTTCTTCTCAGTGGTGGCTGTTCTTCAGTCATTAGACAAGGGAAAGACACAATGAAACTGCACCAGTGCCCTCCCAAGGCTGTGCACATGGAAAAGGTGGATCCACAGAACAACCCACCCCCAGCTTTCTCTCCCCCTTTCTCTTGCAGAAATCTTGCTGCTCTGTTTTCACAGAAGAAATCTGCACTCGTCTACGCATTAAAGGAACCGCCAGACAAAACCAGGAGACGTCAGGGAAAGCAAATGCTTAAGGAGTCTTTGCTGCAGGAATGGGCCTGGGTTAGGGTTGTACCACATCCTAGGAGCTGTATCAGTGTAGGAAGATGTTTTTCTACTAGGCTAGAGTGTTAGTTTGCTAATTACACACACACAGAGCACTTCTGGAGTGGTGGTGGAGCTGCAGACACAAGGAAATGAAGTGGCTTGGAAGAATTTAAATTGATAAGGGGTGGAGTGGAACTGTGGCAAATTGATAAACTGGAGCTGAGCTGGCCAGGATGATGGATCTGTGTTTAGAAGTTCACCTTGTAAGTCCATGAAGGCCTGTAGGAGGAAGTGACTGGGGACAGGTTTATGTGAAGCCTCTGCTACTAATTCCTGTGTGAGGAACAGGTGTGGAACATTAAAGCTCTTGTCTGTTTGTGGTAATCAGGAACAACAGCTTAAGCATTGCAGCTATAAATAGCCTCATCCTGCCCTGCCTGAGCAGGAGGTGTTGGTCCTTGGGAAGGTAAACCCTGAATCAGAACTGACAGTGCTGCTGTTTTACCCCAAACAGGCCCTCCCTGCCCCCCAAACCTGAGAAAGGGAGCCCCTGCCACCAAGGAACCACTGGAGCTAAGAAGTGCCAGGCAGGGCTTGGCCTTTGTCCCTTCCCATCACAGAATACTCCATCAACACTGTTTGGTGACAGAGAATGTTTTGTTCTTGTTGCCCAAGTGTTGAGGACTGACAGTGGAAATCTATCAGTACCAGAGCAGGGGATGAGTCAAACACAGCCCAGCCCCAGCTCCCCTGCAAGGGGAGATGTGAGGGAGTTTTGCATCACTCTCCTGCTCCCAAAGAATGCTGGAAGTTCAGGGGAACAGTTTTCTCAGCTGCATGTTAAACACTTTCCTCATTAAGCTGTTTTTCCTTTCAGAGCTGGATGACTGAAGCATGTGAATGTTAGGGCAAATTGCTGGTTAGATCACTCCACTTATGTACTGCACAGCTGAAGGAGGGAAAAAGCAAATTGGGTTCCTTGGGAATGGCTGTAATTGCACTGCAGGAACAAAGACTCCAATCCTTGTCAGTCCCAGCAGGGAGAACTGAAGGCAACAGAAACCAGGGGCCCTCAGGCTGGCAAGGTCCTGGGTGATCCTGAATCCAGCACTGCAACGTCCCTGTGAGGACAACTTAGTGAGACTCAGCTTCCAGCTGCTGTGAAGGAATTCAGTGTAGCTGCAGGACTCCTGCTAATGGGAACAAACATGGGGTAAGGGATTCCAAGGGTTGGGAAACCAGGCCTGGTCCTTCTCTCAGACTGCAACAGCTCTGCTCAGACACAGCCTGAGCAACGTTTGTGGGGTGAGAAGGTGGATCAGCCCTCCCATCAACTGAGCTGCACAGAGCGGGAGAGCTGTAGGTAAGTTTAAAAGCTGAAAATGCAACATCAGGCTCACTTAGCACTTAAAAACTATTTGGTACATGCCGTGTCAGTGCTGGCAGAGTAGGCAGAGATGTATAAAAAAGGTTTCATTGACATTTAAATATATTTCTATATGAATGTCTCACAGAACAAAAAAATAAAGTCTTTTCATCACAAATACTGCAGCATTAAAATAAACACTTACCAAAATAAACAATGAGTGATATACATATATATATTTGAGTGTGTAGACTATAGAGTGAATCATATTGTCGCTTTTTAAGTCACAAAAGCACAATATAAATATGGAATTTCCTGTGAACTCTTTTCCCTGTTGTAATAAAAATACATTCTTTACAGTTAAAGTAAAACTAGTGCAAGTCCATCGGCCGTGCCAGCTCCATCATTTACAGGGCACTTCGTACTTGAAGATGACGCTGAAGATTTTGCCCCCGAGGCGGTCAGCGAGCCACGAGTTCTTGATGACGGCCAGCTTGAGGCTCTCACACCTGAGCACGGCGTAGTAGTTGGTGTGGATGGCCCTGCCCATGCCCTCGATGACCACCAGGTCCGTCTGCCGCTCCCGCACCAGCACTGCCAGGCCCTGGTCCAGGCGGCTGCAACACAGCGTGGTCAGAGCGGCCACAGCTGCCCCTCCACCTGCAGCCACAGCTGCCCCTCCACCTGCAGCCACAGCTGCTGCCCTGAGCTGCCAGCTGGGATTCTGCACAAAGTTACTGGTGCCCACTGACAGGGGCACCTGAAAGCCAAGGAGATTGATTGTAACGTTGTTTTAAATGCACCCAGCGTGGGGTTTAAAGTTCTGTCCCCAAGAGCAGAACTGAGCAGGAGGAGATAGGTTAAATAAGGTGAAATGATGCTTCTGTCCCAGGGGGTTTTGGCCACCTGCCAAAAACAGGATCTGCCATCAGCCATAACCTGACCTGCTCCTGACCCAGCTATGGCCTGAACACAGACACCTCACTAAGAGCCAAAGGCTGTAAGGCCTGAGCAGTGTCACAGGTCTGTAAATCCACACGATGCAACTCCTGATGGGTGTGCAGATGTGATTTCCAGCAGGAAGGCTGGCTGGGATGCTCCACAGCCAAACCTTTGACCATCCTGCAGCTGAGGGGCACAAATAACAAAGTGGCACTTTGCCCACATACCTCAGATCCAGGCATGGAGAACTGGAGCCCGTCTGAACCAACAGCAGCTTCTCATCCCTCAGTGCAGAGCTGTTCAAAAAGACAAAAATAATAAACAGCTGCTTCAGCAGGGCCTTGCACATCTGGGAATGAGCCAGAGAAGCAGGAATATTGAAGCCTCTTTCACAAAGGCTTTCTTTGCTGCAGGGACTTCAGCAGGAAACACAATGTTTCCTTGAGCACAAGGATTGCTCAGTCAGCCCTGCATCCTCTCTCAGGGACACTCTGTGACATACACGGATTTGCCTCTATTAGCATAGAAAATTCCTGGTGGAGCAGCTGGAGTGCTTGTCAGGGAAGACACAACATGAAATAGAACTATGGGTGTGCCAGAAAGACCCAATTTCTCTATTTTTCACTTGAATGAAAGTAAAGCTCTGCCTTGGGCTGAGGCTGCAGGTCACAGATGCTACTGAACAGTGCAATACAAAGGCAGGCTGTGCCCAGGATCTGCTCTCCCCAGGGAGGTGTGACAGACTGGTGCTTACTGGATCACAGGGTCCATGGCCGCGATGCGCTCGGTCACGATCAGGGACTCGCTGTAGGTGACGTCGTTGAGGGCAGGGCCAGAGTTACAGGCCAAAATCACCTGGGGGAAGGTGCCAGGAGAGGTCACACAGTCAGGCTCCGGCATTCCAGGCTTTCGGATTATTCCCAGTTTGGCAGAGAAGTTCCTGCTGGTGGGCAGTGACACCTTCCAGCAGTTACCAAAACTCCACAGGAATGCACAAGGAAACCACTCACCTCTGTCCCTCTAGAAAGGAGCTCTCGGACAAAAGGAAAGACTCCTAAAATTATGTCTATCCCACTGTTATCTGCGAAAATTAAGGCACATTTATGAGGGGGACCCTCCTGCAAGAGAAAACCAATGCATTCAGGATGGAGCACCACTCACCTCAGGGAACAGTTTGTTATTCACAGCCACTCCTCCAAACCCCCACATTTTATACCATCGAACGCTTGAGCCTTTGGGTCTGGATTGCAGCAAATTCGCAGCACACACCAGTGACAAACAGGAGTTATGGGGCTCCCTGCTGGTATCTTTGCACAGGGGTTTAAAACGGCCTCGAGTTCCTGTGCTGTGTTTGAGACAGGGCTCTCAAACTCCAGCAATAAAACCTCCACCTGCCAACTCAAGCCAGGCCTAACCCCAGAGTCAGGCTGTGATCCTGAACGTGCTGGGTGCCAGCTGGACCTACCTTGGAGAGTGTTTTAAGCCAGCCTGGTGCTGGCTGAACAGGACTCCCTTCTGCCAGAGAAGGGCAGGATGGACTGTGGGGGCAGGGACATCCTAAAATGAAAAGACAGTGCCTATTCTCCATTAACCTCCTCATTTGTTCTCAACCTGTTGTGACACTTAGTTCACTCCAGTTCATACCGGCAGAAGAAGTGAAAAATGCTTAATTCCTAATAAAAACTGTCAGGGCAGTGCTTGTAGTTCCCTAATTATCCCTGTTACCCAAGATTAGCTGGTGCTTTGTTTTAGGATGGAGCATGTAATGATTTGCCATAGTCTGCTCATCCCCAACCTTTAGGCTGTGATTTCCAACAGAGAGATTAACACAAAGACACAAAAGCTTTTCAATTAATCTTAAT
This sequence comes from Corvus moneduloides, assembly GCF_009650955.1. Taxonomy (NCBI): domain Eukaryota; kingdom Metazoa; phylum Chordata; class Aves; order Passeriformes; family Corvidae; genus Corvus; species Corvus moneduloides. The sequence continues at coordinate 2,813,586 of NC_045497.1, forward strand.
TAACTGGTAAAAGAGATTACATGGGGGAAAAAAAAAACAAACCCACAACTCTGCTAATTGATAAGTTAATTACTTCCAGCAAGCTCCTACATTAATACCAGTTTTAGTTGGCTACTCAGGGAGAGGAACAACTCAAAACACTACATTTTGGGTTTCTAAATTCAGGAGTCTGGGTGTATGGAAGTAAGTGCCCTGGTAAGGAGGGGAGGCTCTGGAGCAGCTCTGAGAGCAGCTGGGCTCCAGTGGGAATTCAGGGAAGCAGCTTGGGAAGTAACCAAGTGTTAGACTAATTCCTTTATTCCTTTCTTTATGGTGAATTATTGGCGTTTGTTTTGGGCTGTCTGAACAGAGTTCTGTTCAAACCCCACGATTCCCAAGGTGGTTTGTTGATTAAGGTGTTTAATTAGTGGGTTTAGGGCCACCCATGGTCGTACCTTCAGTCGCTCCAGCCACTGGCTGTAGGAATCTTCCAACCAGGGACGTTCTGTGGCACAGACAGAGCAGTGTCAGCATTTCTTATCAACAGCCACTAACTCTTATCAGCAGTCAGTCATTCTGCACATGGTACAAGCAGGAAGTTCATGCTACACACACTGAAGCATTTGAGCTCAGATTTGGAATGTTAAATGTGTAGGTTCACAGAGTTCCCGAGCTCTCAGTTATGGGAATGGCTCCATGAGAGCAGGCCTGGAGTGGAATTTTCACACTAAAGCTCTGGAGTGGAGTGAGCTGGGCCCTGGGCTGGGGGTGCTGGACCCCCCAGGACGCTGTTTCCTGGCAGGGACACAACAGTGAGTGACCATCTCTGTGTTTAAGGAGAGAGTGTGCAGGTTTGATTCCTTTGGAGCATTCCACCCAAACTCTGGATCTGCATTTAGATGACTCTAACAAGCCCTAATGATTCCTTGTCATCATCTGGGGCAGCAGAACCCCCCAAACATTCCCACTCCATTCCCTCATTAACATCCAGCTCCAACCACCAGCACGGATCTCCCCTTACCTTGGAGTTTTGACTTGGCTTCTTCAAACCCAAACTGTGGCTCAGACTCCAGGACACTGGAAAAGGAGAGAAACAAAGGGCAACACAGTTCAACACCTCCATCTCACCAAGTGGAATTCCAACATTTCTTTAGCTGGTGCCCAGCAATTTGACTGCACTGGTTATACTGGGGGTGTCTGTGGGTCCCAGGACTGGGAAATGTATTTTGTGCTCATGTTAAAAACAAAAGGCTCATCAGGACATTAAATCAGAGCTCTTATGCTAAGAAGAAACAGCCTCAGCAATGTACATGTTTGTAGATGTTTGCAGGCAGTAGGCTACAGGTAAAAAAGACATTTTTGGGTCTGCAAGGCACCATGAAATGTCATGACTTAAACCAGCTGCAGGGTGTAACAGCGCTGTACAAGGGTTGATGGGGAGATTGGGGAACTTTATTTTTTAGAAAAAAACCACAATTGGACATTCTGTAGCTTGAAGGGTGCTGTTAAAGGATGTAACACCTACTCTGAGACTGCCTTTGCTCCCCAGTCAAAGACATTCCCTGCCAGAAGTCCTTTCACCAGTGCAAACTGCCTCTCCTCCCAGCCCAGGGAGTCCAGGGACTCGATCACGCTCTGGAAACACTTTAAGGCTATTCCGTTTTCTTTCTGCTTTACCTGTAAGACAGTCAGGAAACGTTGGATTTACAGACCAAAATTTCTTACCCATCCTTGGCTGTCTCAGTCCCAAGGCCACGTTCAAGCATCTCCTCTGTGTTCATGGTCTCTCATGGACCAACCAATTACCGTTGTCAGCGTGCTTAGGACCAAGAAAAATCTTTCCTGGATTCTAATAAAAAGCTTCATGAGTGCCAGGATATGATCTATAGCCCAAGAATTACTTTTCTTAGCAAGTTAGAGGCGCAACAGATCTTGAGCAGATTGGGAAACAGATCTCAAGCAAGCTGGGGAATGGGAGAGTGGACACACACAAACCTTGTAGCAGTAACATGATGCATCAACCCCAGGAAATCACCACCAGCAGTGCCACAAAATCTGAAGGGTGGTTTTGTTTTTGGGTTTTTTTGCATCATCCCAAATTCTCAGCAGCTCTCCCCTTTTTTTCTCTGCTCTGTCTTTGCTGAGATCAGTGTTACAGGGTGAGTTCTCTTAGGAAATTTAAAACGATTCTGGGTACCAAAATCTTGTCTTGGCAGTAACTTGTCTGAATTACCAGAGGGAAACATAAGCAAAGGGCATCTCACATGTGTTCTACCCCTTTTTCAGAGTGAAGACAGTGCAGCCACGGAGAACTTCCTCTGTATTTTGCAGAAATATGTCAATAGTCAGGGAAAAAGTCTCAGACCAACCACTGGCACTGTTATTATTTGTATGTCACATAAACCGGTGGTGAGGAACGGACCTACAGAAAACTGTTTTTGAGAAATACTGACTGAAATGTCCTCTCCCCAACCACTTCATGTCACAGAAGAAAATACAGAGAGAAAACAGCTGCACAGTGGCAATGAATGGTTTTAAGAGCAGGAGGTTGTGCATTGTGTCCACTCCAACCCAGTGCTGAGCATCTCACAAGTGACAAAGGCAGCCACAGAGGAGTGAATTAGAGCAGGGTCTGGTGACAGCCTGGTGACAGCCACCACACACTGCTCAGCAGGGCTGGCACCAACACTGGCTCCTCAGGGCTATCAGGCAACTGAAGCTGGGGATATTTTGGTCATCATCCTCACCAGGAGCCTGTTCAGGTGAAGGGATTTATTCCCCAGTGCTCTTTCTCCTCCCCCAGCTGCTCACAGCCAGTGCAGGAACTGGTTCCTCATCCCTCCCCTCTGAGCCATCCATCACTTGTACAGTTTCAGAGTACTGGAAAAGTGTCTTGAACTCACCTTGGAATAGGGATCTGGAAAATTGAACTCATTCAAACAGTGTTCCCTTGTATCCAAGAGACTTCTGACTGTTAAGGTACCATATGCACTTTAAAAAGGGAGAAGGGGCAAAAAACAAATCAATTACTTCAAACAGAAAACGTTATTTTTGCCTCTGTCTCCTCCATAAGTCACAGCCCCTCACACAAGCACTACAGCTGAAAGTCACAGGTGCTAAACCCTGGCTCTAAGGGGTAAACCTACAATAAGATTATTTAAATACAGGGAGGGAGAATGTTCAGAATTAACCTGCTGCTATTTTTAATAACCATATACAAATTTTTAATAACAAATTTTCTGCCAAGATCTAATTTCTCTGTTCAACTCCCAACACATGAAATCCAAAAGCTCTGTGCAGAGGATCTGATGTTTGGCACACCAGCTTGCTTGAGCCTTCAGCCTGCTTGGCTTTGTTTGCTCTGCTTCACAACCTGGTTAGCTTTTGGGTGGGCTTTCCCTGTGCTCTGCTCAACAGAAGCAGCAAGTGATGCAAAAGGGAAAATAAAGACACTTACAAGGGCTGCTGCCTGAGTGTCTGCAGCTTATTCCAGTATTTCTGGCGGAATTTCTCAGCTCTCTCCACTGCATCCACAGAGTCTGGCTGACTGGCTGCAGCTCGCTTTGCCACCTGGCACAGAAATGAGGCAACACTGGAGTTACCAAATTAACTCTTCCTCCTTGTAACTGATGTGAAGTTCAGTCTGAGCAATAACCCCTCCATCTGCCTTCCTGTTCTGTGCCTGCAGCCCGGCTGCTCCCTCCCACACAGCACCTCCCAACTTCCCTTCATTCCAAACAGTAAACAACAATTTTAATGTGTCTTTTCATCCCAGAAGATTTAAAGTTTGTTTTCCAGACTGTACTTTCAGAAATTAAGCACAAGTTCTAACTACTTAGAGGAGGGGAAAAAATAACTGCACATAGACCAAAGGAGAAAGAGGCAGAAATTTAATGGTGCACATCGACCCCTTGTGCTCTCCTTTTGTTTACTCCAGTGAACTGCCTGAATCAGCTTCAGTGCAGAAAAAAATAACTTGTGTCTGATTCAACTGTGCTCTTCCCGCGAAGACTGACTGTGAGGCAGCAGGACTGCTCCCAGAGAAGGAACAACCCAAGGATCTCTGGCCTTTGGTTGTGTAACTGTCCTGCTTGAAGCTCTGTACAGAGAGGTCCAACTGCCATTCAATAGAGAAAATGCTTTGAAAACACCTTTCAGAAGCTAAAAAGAAGCATCACAGAAGAACATTTCTGCCTTTGAAGGGGCCAAACCCTTCCTTAAGGGACTGGGACAAAGTCAGGTGCCTCTGTTACAGGGAAAGAGGGGCTGCACTTCCAGAGGGGTGAAACAGCAGGAATGTTTTACAGGACAAACATGGTGCTTCACAGAAGATCTGTTTACTAAATACCTGTGTCACCCAAACAGGACTGTTTTGTGACACTCACCCCATCCAGTGCCTCCTCAAAGCAGGTGAGCCAGTATTTTCTGGCCATGGCATCATCTGTGAGGTCAACAGTGTCTGGGATATAGGTGGAGGGGTCTTTCAGCAGTGGCAGGTTAACAAGTGGTCTCTCCAATCTGTCCATTTCCAGCATATCAAACTAGAGGAAAATGGAAAGAGATGGATTAGAACTCACTCAGAAATTAATTCACAATGAATTAAACTAGCACAAGGGCTGCAGAAGTCCAGCCACAGTTAAGACTGACAGATTTGCAGACAATTATAGGTCACCATAAATAATCCAGTTCCCTCTGTGGATTATTTTATCCATGCCCACCCCATAGACAGAAATCATCCAGTGTGAAAATATTACCCACTGAGAAATCAGAATTGCTGCACTGTCAGTGAATTTAAGAGATGACTGGGCTTGTGCTCTTCTGTCCAATCTTGTATTTGTCCTCTCATAGGAAGCTAATTAACGCTGCTTAATGATGGTGGAACATGAAATTCCAAATTCTGAGGTATTTCAGCTGCAGCAAAATCCAGCTGCTCCAGAGTAAGAGACAAACATTCCCTCCACTTTGGTGAAGGAGAGTAAGACAAAGCAGCAGCCAGTCTGTTCGAGGAGACATTCCATCCAACACCACACCAGACTGGTCACTTCTCTGGGCACACAGGAGTCCCAGGGGCAAGAAGCAACCAGCTGGAGAATAATGACCTATTTCCAGGTCACCACTGCTAAGAGAACACACACAGGTGTAGGAAAGACAGCACATACTGTACCACTCCGTGTTCTCTGCATGGGGTAAACATCAGGGGACGTGCTCATAAGCCCAGAACTCCCAGCATAATTCTCTCCCCAGCTGTACTGGTTTGGATCTAGAAAAGAGAAAGACACAGACACACATAATCTGAAAATAAAACTGAAAATACTCCTGTGAGTGAGTCTAGAGCCAGCATCCCTCTGAGCAGCTGCTGCACTACACAAGCCAGCTCCCCTTGTCTTTAAAAGCAAACAGAATTTTTCCCTCTAACCCCCAAAAGAGATGTTTCAACCACTCAGTGAATTACCTGCTCCAAAGAGCTTCAACCTGAATGAGACAAGAGACAATTTAAGTTCTAAAATAATTCTTTTTAACCCCCTTTCCTTGTCATTAATCAGCATGCCTTCAAAGCACTATTACTGAGCATTTATTTCTAAATCTAGATCCATTATTAACAAAATAGAATTACAGAACTCTCAAAGCACAATATAAGTTTCAGAGAAACACTAAAGTTATTTCTAGATTTGCCTTATTTGAGAGAAGTTTAATGAGCTCAGATGTACAGTACATGCTGCAGAAGCAATGTCTTTAATTCCTCAGTAGCTGGTTCCTTGCCCATCTCTATCAAATGGGCAGGAAAGAAATTCCAAATCCATTTTTTGGAGGTGTATTTGATACTTACTGAACTAAGTACCCTTAGCAGCCTGTGGCTGTGCCACCATAATCAATGTACCACCTGGCTTGCCAGTACATCAACAGGGGAAAAGGAAAACTAAATAGGCAGAATTCCACCAAAGCACCCTGGATCCAAGGGATCTGGACAGAAGGGTCTCCTCTGTGAGGCTTTTCACTCTCAAACAAATACAGTTTGGAGATGCTGGTCTTCTTCAGTACATTAAAAGAATTCAGAAGTGGCTTCTTAAAGAGGGGAAAACCAAACCCACGTTTCTGCATTTAGAGCTGTGACTGCTCTTGGCAGAAGTGCAGAGAAGAGAAGAGCCCAGTCCTGCTGACTTCTCAAAGGTGAGCAGGAAATCCAGTGAGAAATTAAGATGTCCCTGCCAGAACGTATAAAACCAAAGCCCAGCATCTGTGTTTATTAGTGCCAAATGGATTTATTTAGGCAACAGCTTACATGCAGCCTCTTAAAGAGAAACTTGGACAGTACACTGACATTTCAGAACACAGCATATACAGAACAGAGCAGTGCTGTACTTACTGTCTTGTTCAGCTCCTTTTAAAAATGCCCCAATGGCTCCCAGGTAGCCTTCATGTCTCAGGAACAATGCCTGAACCTCTCCCTGCCACAATATGAAACATTGCAATTGGATGGTCCCTGAGGGCTAACAGGCACTTCTTTTGTCACTAGTTTCACACTTTAATTTAATAGAAACAACTAGAAGATGGTAATAGTCATTTGTGCTACATTCTCACACATTCAGCAACTTTAATGGTGCTTCTGGAACAGCTCGGGGAGGAACTGCTCACGCACATCATTCCCCAGTTATCAAACAGCTGGAAAACACCCATGCACCAGTGGTGTGTGCTCTAAGGCCTTCCCCAGAAAACACCACTGCATCATTCCATGAATATTCAACTCCTCTTGCTTCAACAGGCTGGAAATACAAGGTCATGTGATTCCCAAGTGAAGTGTGTGCCACTGCAGCCAACACGTTTGGAACACTGCTCATTGTCTTTATTTCATTCCACGGCTCTTCAACACCACTCAGACACTGCATTACCCACAGGCAAGCATTCCCCCACCCAAATAATTCAATTATTAATGTAAAATACAGGAGTGCTGGGGAGAAAAACCCTACATCCTCACAGCAGCGCCCCTCAGCTTTCCTAGGCTGGGTGAGACAAAGCCTTTTCCAAGGAAATCAGCAGTGACTGTGGGAACAGCTCACCCTGAGGGGAGCCACAGGGAAACAGCAGCTCCAGCTCACATTTGGATTTGAATCCCTGGCAAAGTGTCTCTTACAACAACCTAAAGCTGCAGTTTTGCAATAGCTTTCTTGGAACTCAACAAAGTTTTACAAAAAGGGACAACGATGGTGAAATAAAGAGGGGAAAACACAGCACACAGGAGCCTCTTGCACGAAGCACTGAGATGAGAAAAAATGGTGTCATCTACTCTATAAAGTTCCTAAAGTGCAGGATTAATCTACCTGTAACAACCATTAATGAGCTTGTGGACTGGACCTTTTTCCTAGTCAAAAATCTTCAGTATTTTCCACAGCTTCAAAACCTGCAAAGAACTTCAGCTTGGTTGATTTGGGGTTTGATTTTCTCTTTAATAACAAAACCCCACTGATGCCAACTGTCTCAGCAGAACAACCCCACACTGCGTGGCCTGGGGGTGGAAAGATGCAAATCAGCAAGAGGAATTGAATAATGATGGTGACTATCTAAGAACACAGTGAAAACTCATTACTTGGAGCTACAAGACAGACTGACAATCAAAAAATTATAATAAAGAAAGAGAGGGAGGGAGGTAGAGAGAGAGAAAAAGGGCCAGACACAACTCCCAGGCATTTCACATTGATTTCACCCCTCCCACAACACATCCCTGCCTTACCTACCTACGGAGCAGCCTTCTAAGCTTACTTCATGAGCAAATTCTTTTATTAAGGTATCCCAATAGCCTAGAAAAATAACTAAAATGTGACTTTGCTGCAGGGAGCCCTGTGTTTTCCTTACCTTGGAGAAGAAGTTGATGCTGTAGGTTATTGTGCGCATGGTGACGGGGTGGCCCCGGATAAAGAACCCTCCAAAATAGATTTTATCCAGGTTGTGCAGTTTGGCATAGAGGCAGGCCAGCTGACCAATGTCATTGCTGATCATGTGGAGCAAACTTTTGGCCATATCTTCTTTGGAAAATTCTGAAAGGGAAGGAAGAGTAAAGAAAATTGCACACAGCTGAGGAAGCTGCAAGGGACCGTGCTTTTCTAACTGAGCCTGCAGTAGGGGAAAGAGAAATCCAGGGTTTGAGCAGCTTTCTTTATGTGTGGAGATGAAAACTGTTACCCCCTGCAAAAACCTCACATTTAAAATGTACTTCAAACAAGGAGGAGTGTGATTTGATTGAAGATATCAGGAAAAAAAAACCCTCACTAAGCCTATGTGAAACATTTATTGAAAAAAACTCCCTGGATGGCAGGAATCCATTTCTTCTCTCTAGGAACCACGGGTGAGGGTTCATCCATCTCTCTTGGCCTGAGATGCACTGCAAGTATTTCACTAAGATACTGCAAATAAACTGCAAATTGTAATAAAACACTGCCAAAAGGCGCTTCTGGAGCCCAGAAGGCCACATCTATTTCCCACAGGAATCAATTCACCCCGGGCTAACCAGACAGCTATTTTTTAATTTTCCCTAGGCTTAGGCAATCCCAAACTGAAAATTTAAATGTCTGCTTATAAAGCAGACTGGAAAATATTTTTAATCAATATTCTGCAGGCAAAACACAAGATCATGAAAGAAGCTGGTGATTATTTTAAGCTCTACTTGCTAGATCAGTATGAAGTTGATTCCCAAGGGCCAGAGGAGATGTTTGGGTAGATCCTTTCCATCCCAGTACCTTTGTCTGCTGTGGTGGACTTCCCAAAGCTGCTGGCAATGAGATTCCCGCTGAGCCCCAGGGTCTGGTAGGCACCTCCATACACGTCCTTCACCAGCATGTCCACGTTGGTGTGCTGGCCCTTTGAGGCCAATTGCAGCAACTCATCAAATTTCTGAGGGTGAGAAGCACAGTTACTGCAGCTGACCTGGGCCAGAGTTCACTGACCAAAACCAGTCTTAGAATTAACCCTGCCAGCCAAAGACAGGTTATTTCTGATTACAAGGGTGTATCCAGAGTCCCCATCAGATCAAACAGACAGATCTTAAGTGGACCTCCTTCAATGATGAACACCACAATCGACCTCTTTCTTATCTGCAGATATTTTGTTGAATTTCCCCTGAAAATTAGGGTGGGTCAGCACATATAAAACAGTCAGAAGCCTCATGGAATCCCTTATCTTGGAAGTCAGGAACACAGGAACTAAGAGAAAACAGAATTATGTCTTCCTGAAGCACAATAAAAGAGAAGATTGAGAAAAAAGTCTCAGTGTGCCTTTACTGTTACAGGATGTGTCAACGTCCCTGAAGTTAAACTTGCAGGCAAGCTGCATTATCCCAATACTTAATTTCTAACTCTGCTAACCCGAATTTCTTCTACTAAACCAAGAGAGAATTAAGAGCAGGCACTGTCATGTTCCAAGATTTCTTCTTTAGGAGCATCAAACAAAAAGCACAACCCAGGTCGTGCCCTCCCTTTGACATTTTCTTAGCTGGGGCACATGTAACTGTAGCTTTTCCTACACTGCTGACATGTAGGACACTCATTTAAGCCACATGGCTCTTTGGGAAGCCCAGCATGATGCAAGAGTCCTGCTCAGGCCAGCCCAGCTAAGTCAGGCCTTATTCTGGCAAATCATCAGCTCAGGATTTAGATTCACATTGGCAACCAAGAACCCAACCACGAGACAAAAATCCTCCTCTCTGCTCCCAGGCATTTTGCAGCAATTGTGTGCTCCCTGCCTTCTTCTGCAGACAATATTGCAGGAACTGGGCTGGCATTTGAAGTTGAAAAGAGAATAAAAAATTACCAGGCCACTTTGAGGAGGCTCTTGTCCATCCCTTGTCCTTGAGCCCCAAGCAGGATTGCTTTTGGTCACAATAAGCATCTTCTAATTCTTGTCCCTATATTCCATTAGTACCTTTTGACATGTAAAGCTTCCTTTTGTGCATCAGAAGAGTCAAAAATATGAACACAAGTCCAGGACTCAGCCTTGTTACCTAATATTCCAACATTTCAGGCTCCCTCCCAGCATTTGATTTAATTCCACCCTCCTTAAAAGAGACATGTGGGTACCTTTGTTTTGGTGAGCAGAGCTCCAAGACCCCAGAAGGTTCCACCTCCAATTGAACTGCCCCCAATCCATTCGAATTTGTCTTCTGTTTCTACCTGTCAATCACACAAGGCAGATTTATTTACAAAGTCCTATTAGGATGTTTAACAGAGATTTAAATGTCACAGTGTGCAGGGTTTTGGAACACCGGAATCAGTGGAGGCAGAAAGCTTCCACTGTGGAAGTGGCAGGTGAGAAGGGCACGTTGCACACAGTCACACCACAAGAAGTGTTGGAAATCTTTGTATTTAATTCTTAGGCAATAATGCTAAATATAGACATTACACTTGGTCTGGTCAACGGTGTGACAAAACAGACATCAAAAATCACTTTGATCTGACAGCCTTTGTCCTCATCAGGTAATATAACCACTTTCTCTAAACACCAAATTAAATGTGATTAAAAAGACGTTATTGTGGTGAATGGAAAAGCATTCATAACTCCGTAATAAATAGAAATAAATTTGTTTAAAAGTACTATTTTCTTTTTAAACCTTGCATCGAGAAGAAACAAGTACAAATCTGAACCAGTGAGAGGTTTCAGATCACCTTTATTAAATCTCCAATAAAGCATTTTAGCTACCACTCACCTTCACTATGGAGACCCCCGAGCCAATGTTCACCAGCAAATAAGGGAAAATGTTGGGGTGGTTTGCCTGGAACCGGAATTCTGTGTCTGAATCCTTCTGGTACACAAACACCTCGTGAGGGATGTTCCTCAGCACAAAGTTGCACCCCTTAATTAGGCAGGTCATTACATCTTCCTTATCAACTCTGAGGGGGAGGAAAAAGCCTTAAATAACAGTGCCAGCCCTCCTGATAAGGCAGTTTGCTTTTGGAGCAGCAGTTTACACAGACTTTGCAGACCGGAATTTTCACACCACGTGGCACAAGCCCAGCTCCCTGGAAACATGAAACCTCCATCTGCACATGGTCTGCTGCTCCCCTCCCATGCCAGAACTGCAGTCTGGAGTTCTGTTACACAGTAACTGTAATCACGTTGTCATTACAAATAATCCTGTTTGCTTGTTTACACTGCTCTTTCCTGCCCTGCTCCTTTCATGGTCTGTGCACCCCTGCCATAAAGTAGGTCAGGAAGCTTAGCTGGAAATTAACCTCAGAAAACAATTTCCCAACATGGAATAATTGTCTGTTGTTCCACCCCTGCCTCCTAATAAAGCACAAAAGGCCCCCTCAACATTTCAGCACTACTTGTTTATGACAGATTCAAGGGACTGGGAGGAGCCTACAGCTGGGATTAGCAAACACAGAGAAAGAGACTTTTCACAAGAGTAGCAGGATTCACAACAGGACATATCCCCAGTGTGGAGTCTGGGAATGTGACACAAAACTTAGATAAGATGATTGATAAGTCAGCTAACACACACTGACTTCTGTGAGCTTCTGTGTCTCTGTACTGTTACTGATTTATGGAAATTCTTACAGGAAATATCCGGAGGCCTGTTGGAAACACATAAACAAGGCACAAACTCATCTCAACTACTACAGGATGATTTGTGTGTGCAAGGATGGAGAAGCTCCTCTGGGTTGGACCTGGGAACCAACTGAGTATGTCAGAACCAAATAAAAACCAAAACCAGGGGCACCACATGAGATAAGAGTGGAAATTGCCTCTTTGTCTTGATCAATTGATCATTAGTAACAGCCAGTAAGGTACTAAAGGGGGCTGGTGTGAAAAACAGATAACAGAGTCCAGCTTATCAGGAGATGTAAGTAATTTGCAAAGACAGTGTTAAAGATGAGCACAGGCCCTCAGGGGTTGAGGAATGTACTGCACAGATCACAGCAGCAGAGGTGCCTTGAAGCTCTCCTCAGTGATGTTTAATACTGGGGTAAATTAATGTTTTTGTAAACTTGCAGCATAGAAGGTGTGAATTTATAGGCACCACCATCTGTGGCTTTGATGGCTTTTGTATCTGCATTGATAAGATGGTCTTTGATGAAATCTAGGCAGCTTTCAGTGTAAGCTTTTTAGTATTTGGTGTTTGAACAGTAAATTTATGAGGCTGTAAATTCATGGGACTGCCCTTTGTTCTCCTGTAAGCCTTTGCATGAAGTTTAGGTAGGAGCTATACAATAAGTGACTGTCACACTAATTACCTCTGAGCATGCCCAAGAAATGATAAAAGCTTTTGGAGTAGGTGTAAGTTAATTCTTTACAGAAAAAAAAAAGCAGTTCCACTTACTTCAACCCCAGTTTCTTCTCAATAAGGTCTTTGAATTTATAGGCACCACCACCCGTGGCTTTGATGACTTTTGTCTCTGTATTGACAAGATGGTCTTTGATGAAATCTAGGCAGGTTTCAATGTAAGTGTTTTCAAATTTAATGAAGTGAAGTCGAGCTGTAATCTCCTCCTGAACAGATATTTCATACAAAGGTTCATTTTCTATGTCCTTTAAAAGAGAAAAGGATTTCTTAGAGAACATTCTTGGAGATACGAGGTTAAATGTTGAACTACTGAACATCAATACTTGTGCTTTTTTCCCCTTGAAACTGTGTTAATGCCATTAAACAGAACACCTCAAGCTATGTCAAAGAAGAATAGAGTTTCACAGGTCTTAATTCTCCTTAAGCTGAGATAATCAATTCTCCCATGCAGCAGACATGCAGGAAATCCCTCTGTGTGAGCAAAGTTCTGTCTGCATGGGAGCAGAGTTTTTTTACTAAAGTACCACACCTACTGTCTGAAAAAAAAATATTTCAAACACTACCTGGCAATAAAAACACTTCCCAAGAAGTTTTATATAGAACAAGTTATTAGATGGGTTTGGATACAATTTCTGTTCTACACAGTCCAGAACCTCACTCCTGTGAGTCAATCACATGCAGATGATCCCTGATGGAATTCTCACCTTTCCAGAATGATCAAAGGATCTCACTCTTGCCACTTTGTGCTGTACAGTTGAGTAATAAGCCAACTTGGTTAATGAACCACCTGTTCATAAAGAGATGACAAGTTATGATTAATTCCTCACCTTGGAGCAAACAATAGAACTTATGTTTATGTCAGCTCTTGGTTCTCAAGGTCTCCTCAGTAAAAGCCAGACAGAATTAAGGGAAATGCAGAAAGAACCTTTGTTGAGGACCTGCTTGGTGTGGTTAACCCCAGAGCACCATGGGACAGAAAAGCTCCATAAATTCAGCTTGTGCCCAGCTGATGTGGGACGAAGATGAGCAGTGGAAATTCTTAATTAGCCAGATCAGTATTTATAACACTGTTATTTACCTTGTTTGGAAACTTTATGGAACCCCCCCCCAAATCTGTACCAGGATTTTCTCAGCTGCTTTGCCACCACTGAGCAATGCCCCCCACGTGCACAGAGTGTTTCAGCAGCAACAGCTAACAAATATTCTTATCCTGCTTTTAGGGACAAGTCTGCAAGCTCATGGCTGGTTTGAAAATGACCCTCTGTACTCAGTAACTATTTCACATGACTGGTCTTGGCTTTGAGGTAAGGAATGCTCAGGATGATGTTTCTCAAGCACACAGCAGCTGGAGGTATTACCAATGTGCAAGTCTGAGCACAGCAGCCTCATCACCCTCTTCAGGCCTCCAGTCTGCTCACAGCAATAAAACTTTCAACTCTCCCCTTGAAACACAACTCAACCCCTTGCCTTGTCTTTGCATCTGACCTGCAAAAGTGAATTTCTGGGGTTACACTGAATAACTTCACTGTTTTCCACCACACTGTTCAGTGCTCCAGGTCTGAAGGTAACTTTGACTTACTACTGGGTTAACATTAAAAGTCCTGAAAGGAAATGAAAACCTGGCAATGTTAAATCCTAAATAACGGCTAAATTCAGTGGCACTGCACTCTGCTGCCTAATAATAACCAAGAAACGAAAGCAGCAGAGGTGCAGGATCGTCCCTAGAGTGTGTAGCTTTGCCTTCATAACAACACTGTTAGCGCTTCCACAGTGCTCAAGTCTTTTTGTTAGTAAAATATTTGCAACCTGTAGGAGAAAAACAGGCAGTTTACTCCAAAAATTTAAGTGAGGTCAATGTAGAGTGACCATGGACAGACACTTATAGTAACAAAAGCAATAACGCTTCCCTGACCTTGGACCTGATTTCAGTGTCCCAGCCAGTGCTTTGAAGTTTCTGGTAAACATAACCCACAGTCTGTTCTGCTAAAAAGTGAGGGTTTGGTGCTTAGAGGTGAGGGGTTGCACAGCTTTTTATGGAAAAGCTTCCCTCCACACTGGGGCATCACAAAGCCCGTGCTGGAATGTCACGTTCTTTACACTGCCAATGACACAGGTGCAGCAGGAATTTATCACCAGATCCACGGTATGTAGAGCCATGCTTTATGCATTATCCCCTTCCTCTCCCAGTTTTTAAAGACTTAAATCCATTCAGAACACCAGCTGAGACATGTAACGAGGTTTTATAACTAATCCCACGACTCTAATTCCCGGCTGATCCGCACAAAGGGCCAGTTCTGGCTGTTACTTTAACAGGCATGGAACCAGCAGTTTCTGAGGGGCTGAAGTAACTGGTGACACAACAAGATTCTCTGTTATGGTGCAGGTTTTCTTCCCACTGCCCCTGAGTCTCCACCACACAGAGCCATGTTCACCCAAGGAATAATGGCTTGGTTTTCTTTCTCCCGGCTTTTCTCCTAAAAAGTTCCACTGATCTTGTGACGGTAAAACGGGAAGGAAAACGTGTGAACTGGCACTTTTGGCTTAGTGGGTGTCCACAGAGCGACTGCTGATCGCTGCACGGGTGAACTGGGAACAGGCTCAGCCTGTCCCTGCACAATTCCCAGCTGTGGCGCGCAGGTGTCACCCCGACGTGTGTCACCCTGTCCCTCGGCTCAGGATGTGGGAAATCGGGAATGCTGGGTGCTCGGCTGCATGCACGGGGCAGCGGGTGTTTTTGGGGGTGACTGAGGCAGCAGTGACAGCCCCCGACCCACGCCAAGCCCTGCAGCCGCCCTGCCCTGCCCGGGCAGCGCCACAGCCACCGTCCCCGGCCCTTTTTGCTTCTTCCAGGCCGGTTTCGGGAACCGGAGGAGCACCCACAGCATCCCGCGGGCCGCGGCCTGGGGCGGGGAGCGGGCGGGGGGCTCCGCACTCGGGCCTGGCGCACTGGGGCCGGGTCCGGCGCGCTCTGAGGGGGTGCAGCCAATGCCCCCCAGCCCCGCCGCGCCCCGCCCGGTCCGGCCGAGACCCTCGGGCTCTCCCCCGTCCCCCCTTGGCCGCCAAGGGCAGCCCCGGCCGGGCCGCCCCGCCCGGCTCCCCGCGGCCCGTTACCAGCGCGCGGCCCACCGGGATCTGTAGTGCCGCTCCCCGCCCGCGCCGCGCCGGCACCCGGCAGCGGGACTACAATTCCCGTCGTGACCCGCGCCGCCCCCCACACCGCGCAGCCCGCCGGGAACTGTAGTGAGCCCGCGCCCACCCGCGCCGGCCCGCGCGTCCCGGGGGACTACACTTCTCAGCGTGCCCCGCGCGCGCCCGGCCCGGCCCCCCGTGGGTCCCCTCACCGGGGCCGGAGCCGCCGCCCGTTCCCCACAGCCGCCCCCTCCCCGTAGGCCCTCCCTTCCCCGCCCGGTTACCGATGTCTATGGCGAAGCGCTTGGCGTTCTCCAGGTTGCGGAAGATCTCGTCGGGCGGGAGGGTGATGCTCTTGTCCAGGCTGCCGTGACCGCTGCCGCGCCCGCCCCGCTCCGCCATTTTGAACGCGACCCACTCCCTCCCTCACCTCGGCCTTATCGGCATGCAAATGTATGCGCATAAATCTGCATGGTAACGAGGCGGAGGCGCGGGGGTTAGGCGGGGAGCGCGCGCGGGCCCCGCCCACCGACGGGGGCGGGGCCTGGGGGATCGGGGGGGGTGGGGGGCGGAGAGACCCCGGGGGGAGCGGGGGGGAAACGGGGAGAGATCCTGGGGAGGGGTCGGTGAGACCCCGGAGGGGGGGACTGGAGAGGGGGGAATGCGGAGAGAAGCCCCCGGCGAGGGCAGAGAGATCCCCCGGGAAAAACTGGGGGGGAAACGGGCGGAGAGACCCCCGGGGGAAATTGAAGGGTGAACCACAGGGAGGGGGACGGGGAGAGACCCCGGGAGGAGCGAGTGGGGGGACAAGGACAGAGCCCTGGAGGCGTCGATGAGACCCTGGGGGAGGAACTGGGGGGGGATGGGGAGAGAGACCCCCGGGGGAGCGGGGGGGGGGGTCCCCGGTAGCCCACGGGGGGCCGGGGGTCCAGGACACCGATGCACATACACAGAGCTACTGAGCAGCCCCACGCGTGCTCCCTGTAGGCAAAGCCCTGAATTTTAACCGCCTGCGTGTTTCCAGGTGTTTTGTGACCCGGACACATCCCCAGGAATGTGAAATGTGCCATGAGGTGCCTTGGAAAACTTTATCTCTTTATCCGAAGTACTTTCTGTGTTTGGTGTCCCTCCCTGTGACAAGGGATCGGAATGAGATGATCTTTAAGGTCCCTCCCAACCAAACCATTCCACGATTCTTTTCGCCCTTGCAGTGACCTTTCTTGGCTCTGAATTCCCAGAGAATTGGCGCTCGGGAGCGCTGTTATTTTTGTCTCACATTGAGAGAGCTGGGGTTTGATATTCCCGAGCTGTGGAAAACAGCATTGCAGGGGGTCCCGATGGACACAGAACTGCTGGGGAAATTCGGTGTCAATTCTGAATGTCTCTGCTTTCACTGAAATCTGTCTCATGTCTGTTGACCACAGGGAAACCAGCTGTAAAAACTACTTAAAAAAAAAGAATAACTAGGTTTATTAACCAGATTTTTATTTATTTTTGACCGTTAAAAGTTTCTGCAACTTCTGACGTTCAAGATAATTCTGGCACAGGTCATACATTGATGCAGCTTGCACAGAACACATCATAACATCCTCCAAGGACAGTAACAAATTCCCATTTCCCCTGGCAAAAGGGTACCAAAAAAGCAAATAAAATTTATACACCTGCCTTTCATGAAAGACTTTGATAAATATTTCTCGTAAAATCGGCAGCACAGCCGTAACTTTCAGTCCTATAAGGACATAAAAACGAGCTCTTGCCTTTACAAAAGGCACACACGCATCCTGAACCTCACAAACAGCCCTGGCTCGTGAGCAAGACATCCCGAGGAATTTCCTCTACATAGTTTGGGATATGGTTTAACCATTCTCAGAGCATGCTCAGTACAGACTATAAATATTATAGAACCCCTTATGGCACCGTGGGAAGGCCAGATTCCCAAATGTGTCCGGTCAGACCCCAGGGCATTCCAGGTGTGGATACCCTGGGACCCCGAGGAGTCAGAAGAAAAGGCTCCTCCCACAGGGACATTTTTGGGTATTCTGACCATCCCAGGGGTTACAGCTTTCCCAGCAGAGGTACAAGGACAACCTCGCAGAGGTTAAGAACAGCCGTCGTTCCCCTCCGAACGACCCCTCCAGCCCTCCCAGCAGGGGGATACAGCTCACATTCCCTCAGAACAACTTTCTCTCCACGCGGTGGGATCGTTCCAGTCCTTCTGGGAGAAGGGGAGCTCACATCCAAGCAGAGCAATGCCCTGCAAAGGGGAAACATTCTTCCCCACTCATGAGAGGAGTGGAGGCGACTTGTAGAGCAAGTCACGGTCTCCTCTGGAATACGAGCAAATGTCCATGAATCACGGAACCTGAACTGCCAAGGCCTGCCGAGGCTTTGGAATCGCTTCGGTGCTGCTGGTTTTGCAGGAGGCTGGTGGCTGGAGGTGGGTGCCGAGGAAGATCCAGAGTCCCCAGGTGCCACCTGTGACCTTCGGGAGTGGCAGCTCAGCTTCCCCCGCGTTCCTGCGCCCGTGGAACGGGAATTGCAGAGCAGCTCTGGGGCACTGCCCGTCAGGATAATCCTGCTGCGGGCTCTTGGCAGGAGCTGCAAAAGCTGGGAGGGCAGGAGAGGAGGAAAGTGTTACACGGGGAAGCGCCGGCTGGAGTTTGTCCCAAAGGAAAAGGCAGTGAGAGGGATGGGGGATGGGATGGGGAGCACTCACCTCGCCCGGATTCCGGGGCGCTCACAGCCATCCCCAGGATGTCGCCTTTCCGCAGCTCGGAGTTGGGCTGGTGCCTCTGAAATCCCTTCCCCAGGGGCAGTTCCAGCTGCTGTAAATCCGATCTGGGATTCCCGGAGCTGTAACACAGAAGGGGAAGGAGGGAAGGTGAGCAGCGAGGCTCTGACCGCCCGAAAGGGTGCGGCCCTTCCCGGCTCTCCAGCAGATACTCACTCTGTGCTTCCCTCTGGGCGATGGGATGTCCAGGGAGAGAGCGTTATCCCAAGGGCTGCTTTCAGCTCGGAGTGGAGAAGGCAGCCGGGACCTGCCCTATTTATACGCAGGGGCCGCATACAAAAGTCTGGGTCCGGAGCGACTCGGAGTTTCCCACAGTCGCCAGCCAATCCATGCGTGCCCGGGACAATGGGAAAGCATCCATTACAGCATGGCAAATTGACTGTGAATTGCCTGGGGATAATACCCCGCTCCCAAAGGAGCAGGTGGGCTGGGGAGTGTGTGACACAATAGGGTTTGGCATCGCGGCGCTGGGCAGGGAACGTGGGAAAGCGTTCGCCGTCATTATCATCCAGCTTCTGCCTGATGTTGGGAACGTCAACATCTCAATGTGCTGCCTTTTCCCAGGCTGTGTTGAAATTAAGCACAGAAGAGTGATCCCAGGAAGAGATAATGCTCTGCGCCCCAAAGAGAGGTTGAGAAGGGAAAGATGCAGAATTAGAGGGACTAAACCCTTTCATTGACATTAAACCGTGCTTAGATGAATACAGTACCAGATAATTTTCAGGCAACGAGAGCCTAAAATCGAGGGAAGAGCCCTTCAGACAGTCAGCCTGAAATATTTTCCTCGCCATTGTTTAAAATCCCTCTCTAAGTTATATCCAGAGCTTTTCCTTGCTTTTGTTCGGGTAATCTGGGCTTTCCTACGGCAGCCCGTGACATGTAATGATTGTGATGTCTTTCCCAAACACGTCCTGTTTAATTTCATGCCACTTTGTAAATGCCTCACTGTTCCTGAGTCTCCACCTAAATATATTTCCCATTTACAGACAACTGAGAGGGAGTGAAAAGTCAGTTCTTGCTATTCCTTTGCTGTATTATCCCCTTTGCAGGATGTCCCACAGGTGTGAGGCCCTCCTGTGACTCTGCTCAGCCTTGGGATTTCTCACCTCTGTGTGTAATGAAGGGGAAAGGACCGGACAAGATCCTGGACTGGAGCTGCCTTGTAGCAATATTTTTTTTCCCAGGCTATTTTAAGTTGCCTACCCAGGTCTGCTGCCCCCTCCCAGCACAACCCAGTACAAAGCCAGCCATGTTTAGGATCTGTCAGTCAGGCATGGGAGGCCTCATGCAGTTTTGGAATACCTGTTTCTTAGTATGACAACATTGATGAAAACCCTGCTTATTTCTTGTGTCTGCCTTTCAAAATCAGACAGGAAACCTCTCATTTCCCTGTCAGCTGCAGGCAGCCGGTTCCACCTGCCCTCAGCATCCCTCTCAGGGCCAAACCTGTGTCTGTGGTACCTGGACAGCAAAGTGTTCCAGCACACAAAGGGCTGGTGAATAAAAGGATATAATTCTGCAAAGGATGATCCTGTAACCTGTTATTAACCTGAAGATTTTAAAGCCCTTTTCACTGCCTGGATCCTCATGGATTTCCATGAGCCAGGTGTATTCCCTTCCCAGCCCAAAGACATTTTATGTTTAGATGGATCACTTACAATACAACAATTTTAATTCCTGATGGTTGTCAAAAACTATAATTGAACAAGGACTATGAGTCCTATTCAAAATCAGCTCGCTGAATTATTTTGTCAGGTAGTAATCTGCAGTATCCCTTGGAGCTGGGGCAATCCCTGGCTGCATGTGCTGGTGCTGTTAGTGCAGAGGGGAGCGAAGCCCGGGATTTTCTGGATCCCTCCCGGCATCACGTGGGATGAAGGGACAGCGGGTCCTGCCACGCACCGTATGGAAAGGAGGATGCTGGCGGCAGCCGCGGGCACGGGGAGAGGGGAGGGAAGCTCTGACCCAATTTTCAGCCCTGGAAATATGAAATGAGCGGGTTTAAATAATGCCACGCTGTCCGCAGCACAATGCCCCGGCCTCCAAAGGGCTAAACCAGCTCCCACTGATTAAAGCCTGATCCCTTCCTTGAAGGGCCGGGCAGATGGTGCCGCAGGCGTGGGCTCTCCCCGGGACCCTCCCAGGCACACTTCTTTTGTCGGCAGTTTAACACCGTGAATGGGAAATCCTGGGAGCTTCGGGCTCGCACCATCTGATGGGAATGGTGAAGCAGGCACCCTGTCCCGCTGCCAGCGCACACAACAGCCCTCAGCTCCCAAACTCCCGGCTCTCTGTCCCTTGGAAAGGGATCACAAATCTTCCATTCCCCCGTGCCTGCCTCATCTGCCCTCTGTATGCTGCTGCTGGGTGAGAGGAGTAAATATTCCCCCTGGTTGGTTTTGTTATTGAAAACTTAACGGCAACAGCATTTCCCCAATGATGCTTGTGAATAATAAATTGTCTAGACTTGGGCTGTCCCCACAGTATATTCCTTATGGAGTGCAGAATGTAATTCCCTCAAGAATTTCAGTACGGAAAAATCATCCTCTGCTGTAGGAAGTGCAGTTGGTCTTTGTTAGAAGTCTGTAATTAGTTTGCTCAGTTTGGTCTTTTTTAAAAATCCCACTGTTAGTGCACCAGTCTGTCCCCCTGCATCGTGTTTGTGATCCAAATCCTTGTCCCTGTGCTCCATATCCATGGGAGGAGTTTGTGCCTTGGACTGCTGCTGCAGGGCCAGAAAGTTGGGCTGTCTGAGGCTCAGAGCCACGATTTTCCCTGGTTTGGGAATGAAGGATTAAAAGAGACAAATCCCCAAAACTGCCAAACATGGAGTTGACTGAACGATGGGACACCATGATTCCCTTCTTTGGAGGGGGTGTGAGACCTGGAGATGCTGCGGGCAGAGGCTGCTCCTCTGCAAATCCCGTCAAATCCTGAGCTGCATCATGAAGATGCTGTTTCCAAAATCACAGCCTGCCAGGGGTTGTCCCTGTCTGTACTTACAGCCCTGGAATGCCAGGCGGGAGCCCTGGCTTTTCCCATGCTCATCATCTCCAACTGGAGCTGCTCCCCGGTGACCCTGAGCTGTGGTGGGAACCTGTGGGATTGCTCTGAGTTCAGGAACAACCACAGGGAACCCAGGAAAGGATCCAGCCACCCCAAGAGTGTCATTTTAGGTTGGTGTCCATGACAATCCATAAATCAGAACAGCTGGAGGACCTCTACCCTGAGGAATTGCTACTGGGCCTTTCTGCTCCTGGTTTATGGGTGGTGGTTTCAGCCCAGCTGTAGATTTACTACACACAGAGTTTTCACAAAAACTGCTACTGCTTGTAATACCAACTGGCAGCTTTCTTAGCCCATCTGATCCATAATTTTCCATTGAGGGGAATTCAGTGTGCTGCAATGGAGCAACAGGTCTGGAGGAGGGTGGGCTATCAGCAAAGAGTGTGGAAACCCAGAATTTCCTTGTCTGTGTCATGCAGATTTAAAAAGTAGTGCTCTGTACCTCTGTGGCTGTGCTTCCAGCACACAGCTCAACGGCTTGCACCAATTTTAGAGCATTTTTATTTCAGACCATTTCCTACATTCCTGCCAGCCTGTCTCCCAGATGCCATTGATGGCGTTTTTAAAGAAATAATTACGATTTTTTATGTTGTTTTTTTTTTTTTCTATGCCTTCCTTAAATGGTTTAAAATCTTTCTGACAACCCCTCTTGAGACACCTATTTAGTGTCAAAGAGCATAACGTTCCCAAGTTTTAAAAGGGCCCTCGAATAATACTGATCGATCAATGTGCTCCTTGGGAAAATAGCTCTCCAGATGGTCCATCGGGACAGGAATTGCTGGTCGTCACAATGCGGAGCCAAAAAGCGTCACTAATGTGGGCTGTTGTGAGGCACGCTTCCTTTGTGGGCCTCTGAATGCCCTAAATAGGGAAGAAAGTGTGGGAAACTCGGAGAAACTCAGGCCCACACTCTGAGGTTAATGGGGCTTTGTCAGGAGAGTATTCCTGAGCTGTGGGATCAGCATAATAAACAACATCTTCCCTAAGGGTGGGAATGGGTTGGGAGCAGGGGAGAGTCACCCCAGGGGCCGGAGGAGCCATAAGAAGCTTTGCGTTCAATTATGAGAAGTGATAATAATTAATAAATTGTAAACATAACCTTTGCTGTGCGGGGGCCGGGCAGGCCGGAGGTCTGGCTTTTAGCTCTGGGGTAATTGGGAAATTAAAGCCCAGAGGGGCAACTTTGTGCTTGATGAAAAGCAGAAGGGGAGCACTTGCACCAGGGTGGATCTGACTCCTTGCAGCAAAAAAAAAGCAGCTTTTCCGGTGGGGTTTGGTCCCTTCCCACTGCCCAGGGAGGAAGCACTCACTGTTGCTCTCCCTTACACACTTTTTTACACAGCCTGCAGAGGTGCTGCCAGCTGTGACCCTCAAATGTGGTTTCCTTGGGTGGAATCCCATCCCCAGAAGTGCAGCAGCCTGTTCCGTGCCACGTGTGACTCTGTTCCCAGTGGTGCACATCAGGCTGGGGTGGGCTTTGGGGCACATGGCACTCCAGCTGAGCCCGAGTTCCCCCAAACTGCCCTAATTAGGCTTGAATTAAAACCCCACAGGCATGGACAACAGCTGGAGTTTTGCTGGGATTCAGAAGCTTGTGCTAATTGACAAGGACAAGTTGAACACAGTGACTTCTTCGAGCTCGCTAAGCAACCATAAAGCCTAAAAATATCTCTTCTGAATTATTTAGCAGTTCATTAGCAAGAACAAATCTGGAGCACTGGTAGAGACCTGTACCAAACCCCTCCTTGCACTGCACTGGCAGAGAGGTGAAGAGCACTCAACCAGCCTGTGCACAAATTATAACCTAAATGATCCATGGTCCATAATGAGGCAGAGCAGCACATCCCTAACTCAGCTGTTTGGCTTTGGGGGCCTTTTTGTGTGGTTAACAGAGGATTTCACCACAGGCCAAGCGAGGCCTGGGCAGGTTCAGTGTTGGAGGCAGTTTGATCTGTGAGCTGAGCAGATCTCAGGTTGCTCCGTGCTTTTGACAAGATCAGGTGTTCAATGTTTCCGTTTGTTTGGGAGCAAAGCCTGTGTGCTTGAAATGCAGCTTTTCAAGGGCACCTCTCCCAGGGAAGCTGAGGAGAGTTGAATTGTTGACCAAATGTGTTTCATGCTGTTCCTGTATCTCTGGGAGAAGGAGAGGGTTCCCTGTCATAAAGCCAAATCAGTGAATTACTGTGGTTAGAGAAATGATTGTGACATGATTATTTGTGCAGATTTATTTTGAAGAGAAGGTAAAATAAAAGGAAATAATTTAACAGAGGAAATGCTTCCTCAGTCTCTCCTATCTAATTATGCTTTTAGCTATAATCTCACTTCAGTGAAGGGAGCAATTCTGTTATTGCCTAACAGAATTTGTGTCTTAAAATCAAGACAACAAAAATTCACCTCACCTGAAGTTCACCCCACTTCAGGTAGTTTTAAAGATCCCCAAGCTGAGGCAGGTGCCAAACTCTTTGGATGTTATTGGGCAATTTGCACAATACTCCCTCCCAAACAGGCAGAAAGCACAAGGCTGAGTTCAGGTGGGAAAATCAGTGGGGGAAATGAAGTGGCTGTGGAATGAGTGATTTGTTGAAGGCTGAATAGGCTGCTGTTAAATCTGAAAGGTTGACACCTCTCAGCACCTCACTTCAATTTCACTTCCATTTTCATTTTTGATAATTTTTCCAGAGGCTGCTTCCTTACAGGATCTGAAATCCTGCTCTGCCAAAGGGATTTCACAGATATAAGTCATGTACTGGAGGGAAGGGCTCAGAACTGACACCTCCTGATGGCTTCTCCACCACAGGAGAGTCTGCATGCACCCAGTCCAGCAGTGTCAGCCCTTTTAATCATTCCAAAGCAAAGGACTAATGACTAAAACCATTTTTATTGTATTGTACAGTGAAGACACGCAAGTTGAACATCACACAGGATGAATACATCACAACTTTATAAAAGCTTTTTAAGCTCCTTAGCATGCTCAGTGAATGATTATAAAGTACTTACTGCTTCCCTTCCTCCCCCTTTTCCTTACAGTATAGCACAGGTATTTCCTTTACAAAAGGCATCAATTATCCCTCAAATGAGAGCAGCACAAAGTGACATGAAGAGAATTGTCCCTAGAGCTCTCTGTGATCATCACAACTTTCTGTAAGAAGGATACTAAAAATAGCAGAGGAGCTTCAGAAGAATCAGCATTTCTTTAATAACATCTTTCACTCAAAAGGGAAAGGCTCAATCCTCTCTTTATGATACAAAATACATTCTCCAAAGGGCTCCTTCTTGAGGAAGGTCAATACATTATCTAGAGACAATGGAGCACTTGAACCAGTGACCCAGGCAGTCAGCAGAAAGATTTCCACTGACAGCCACAGGCTCAGCAGCCTGTGATGGAAACTGCAGGGCATTTACTCTCTAAATCACCACAGAACTTGGTCCTGTCTTTCGCCAGGAGCCACCAATAAAAGCAACAAATTTGCTGCAAGATACACCCACAGTCCTTCACTATGAAGGGAAACCACCCAGCGACCCTCATTTCTGGTGACAGAAAAACGATAACCGCCCCCTCCCACCTTTGGAAAGCAATGTTTCCTACTTCAAAGAGGAACTAATAAACCACAGGTCCCTCTAGTATTTGTAGCAAAACGTAGGAATAAAGTTCAGCAGGTCTACCAGGGTCTCCAGATGGTCGGAGCAGCAGCCACGCTCTTCTGGACAGGCTGTTTTCTGGGAAACACGCAGGGAGACAGGGGGGAGCCACGCAGAGCTGGAGAGTACGAGGCATCTGCGCCCAGCTGAGCCTTGCAGAAGTGCTTGATGAGCTGGACCTGGGTCTCCTTCTTGGGCTCGTAGTAGGACAGAAAGTGCATCGCTTCCTTGAGGCACCGCAGGTACCCGCTGTTAAAGTCCTGCTCTGGGTTCTTGTGGATGAACGCTGGAAGAGAAAGAAAAGCAAATGCAGCAGGTTAAAATCGTGACCAAAACATGGGGCAGTGATGATTTGTGCAGTGACTTTCATGTGCCTGGGGCTGGGGTGCTCCAGCCCCTGCTCGCCTCGGGGTGTCTGGGAGAGCACAGCCCTGGGAGCAGGTCCAGGTGTGAAATACCTGCTCTGCACTCACTTTTTTGGTCCTGCAGCTGGCTCTGCTGCTTCAGGTAGCTGACAGCCACTTCCAGGATGTCGGCTTTCTCCAGCTTGGAGTTGGGCTGGTGCCTCTGAAACTCCTTCTCCAGGAGCAGTTTCAGCTGCTCGATGCTGCTGTTAATCCGGTCCCGGCGCATTTTCTCCACCACCGGCTTCCTCAGCTGTGAGGGACAGAGCAGATCTTTAGGGATTTTGTGAGACCTGACCCGATTTCCCCTCTGATGCCCTGATACACCCATGTTCAAAGATGCTTTTTTTTTCTTGGCAGGAGAGCTGTGTAATGCTGCCCACCCATTTTAACTTTTAAAAATCTACATAATCTCCCTTATCTCTCTTTAACATATTTGCTTTCCCCCAGACCACTTCTCCCATGTCATATATATTTGCTAGGGTTAGGCCAGCCTTTCCAATCCTCTCAGGGGCTCTACTTACTTTATTCTTTTCCTTTGGCAGCAGCTTCTCCTCCATGTGGATCATGAGAGTGTTGCTGGGAGCCATTCCGAGCGCTCAGCCCTGGGCACAGACCCCACCCAGCTGCTGTGCCGAGCGTGAGGCGATGCTTTGGCAGCTCCCAAGTGCCTCTATTTATACCCGGGGAGCTGGGGCAGATACGTGAGTGTCGGGATCGCCGGTGTTTCCCACAGCCCCGCAACCAATCCAGGCCCGCAGCGGGACAATAGAGGAAGCATCCATTAGTGCATGGTACATTGATTGCCAATGCCCCGGGGAGAATAACCTTCTGCCCACGCTGCTGGTGGAGTGTGCGGCGTGGGGAGCTGGGAAAGCACTGACCCTCCAGCTGGTTGGGCTGGGATCAATGGCATTCCTGAGGCCCTGCATGTGCCAGGCACAGTCGTGGCGTGGAGGAGGCACACTTTTGGGGGTAGGTGGGAAAGGGAGGGCAGCCCTGCTAGGGTTCAAGTCAACAGCCCCAGGGACATCTCTGCCCATCCCAGAGCCTGGGGGATGTGTGTGTGTGTCTGTGTGGGTGACCCGAAGTGACCACAGGTTTCTTTGCATGACATTTCTAAATGGATGTTGGAGGAACAGGGAGAATAACTAGGAAATGGTAACCCCATTTTCTCTCTTCCCCATAACACACTAGGGTCTGTGAGCCCACTGAACCAGTGTTCCCATCATCCCCATTAAGGACAGCCCACACTGTCCAGCAGAGCTGGGCCATGCAGAGTCACTCCTGTAGCTCTTGCTTTTCCTTTTTCTCATCTGTCTCTTTCACAGAGACATTTTCAGGAATGATGGTTAAGATGGGCTAAAGGATAGCATCAGGCTCAACCCAGAATCCTGGGAAGTTTTGGGAAACCAGAGGTGGGTCACGAATGGGGTTTAGCAGCCGAGGCCCATCTTTGGCCCTTAGGTCCGTTCTGCTTCTTGCTGAGCTTTCACGTGTGTTCGGTTCTGACCTGGCCTCACTGCAGCCTGGCCCTGCTGAGTGTTCTGAATATCAGATCTCAGACACCATGTACCTGCCTCGCTGTGTAACCTTCAGCATATCATCCCCACTCCATTTTTTTATCTGGAAAATGTGCTGCTTGCTCGTGACTGCATGGAAATGCCAGGATGAATTAAGCCACCATTTCTTTTGTGATAAAGGCAAGAAAAAGAATGAAGCTTTGAGGGCACTGGAGGTCAGTTCTGATGTTGTGTTATGAGAAAAATCTCTGCCTGAGTACAGTCCTCGAGGCAGCACCAAAAATAACCCAGAAGCTACCTGGAGAAAGCTGTGCTGCATCCTGCCATGTGTGGGTCCAGCCCGGAGTGCCCCAGGCAGAGGTGTGCTCCTCCTCTGAGCATCTGGGCATGGCAAGGGAGGAGGGAAGTGTGCAGTGAGGTAAGAAAGCCAAAGAATTTCTTGCTTGGAAATGCTGTAATGAAGCCCGAGGGTAATGGGCAGTTGACAGGAAGGAGGGAGGTGTTGCTGGAATAGGCAGCGATGTGGGACTCATTGTAGCGGCCTGAATGGACTCAGCTCTTTGTGAAGGGCAGATGTTGTCCTTGGAGCCCTTTATTCCCTGTGTTGTGGGAAAGCCAGGAGACAAGACATCTCATGAACACTTTGAAGCAGTCAAACGATTATGATACAAAATAAGACACAGCTCAGACACCATGCCCCAGCTTCTGCCAGCTTTAATGAGGTGTCGCCTGTTTTCCTGTGGTCTTTGGCTGGCCTTCCTCCAGGAGCTGGTATCCCGGGTTATCCCTTTCCTAGCAAGGGAGCCATGCTGGCAGACCTTGCAGCCAGGAGCTGACAGGTAGGCATGGACCAAGCTGGTTGAAGACTCTTCAGTGTCAAAAACCATCTTTTTCCCAACTCCTGAGAAGCCCTGACCTTTATTGCTGTATTAGAACTGATAGCCAGATGGTCTTTTGGGAGTTGGATTCTTTCCCTTTAAATCATTCAGGCTCAAGCACCGTCACTAATGTCGGGAGTAGTTGCAAGGCACACTTCTATTGTCCCAGCAAGAAATGTTATCAATGGGGGAAGAGTATGGGAAAGGCAGAGAAATCCAAACCCACACAGCCTGGCACTAATAACTCCTTTGTGGAGCTGCGCTTCTGTTGGGGCGCCATGAACTCCGTGCCTTTTTCACCCAGGAAGGCTGAAACAGGCACGTTTCACCATCCAGGGGCTTCTCTGGGATCTGTGTGCACTGGGAGAAAAGGGTGACAAGGGGAAGGGACACTGGTTCACGCAGGGGTGGCTGCAGGAGCGCCAAGCTGAGCTGCAGCTCAGACTATCCCAGGGCTGCTGGTTTGTTCCACCGTGCCTCACTTTGCTCTTCTGGGAAATGGGAGAGTGGTGCTGAGCTCTTCCACAGAGCCCTCTTGGAACTGGGAGCTGACCTGTGCCTGTGGTGGGAGGCAGGGGCAGGGCTGATGTGGCCCTTGTGCTTTTTTGGCATCACCTGGGAACACCTCAGGCAGCAG
Organism: Corvus moneduloides; assembly: GCF_009650955.1. NCBI lineage: Eukaryota > Metazoa > Chordata > Aves > Passeriformes > Corvidae > Corvus > Corvus moneduloides. The sequence goes on from NC_045497.1 coordinate 2,841,903, forward strand.
AGTGGAGGAGCAGCAGTGCTGAGGGTGATGAGGGGGGGCTCTTCTCCTTGTCTCACAGAGGCGTTTCTGCCTGTTTGTTGAGAGCAGTACTGGGAAGGCTTTTTTACCCAGGGAAATGGAGGGAGGTCAGGATCAAGCCAGCTCTGATCTCAGTTTAATGGGGAATGTGCTGGTGGGAGCACCACTGAGGGACATGGCAGCAATATCACTGCCAGTGTCCCAGGCAGACATGCCCGAGTGGGAATTATTATCTTTGAATGCTATTCAAAATGATGAACCTTGAAGAGCTATTGAGTCTGTATGTGACTGCTGGGTGGACCTGTCCTAATGAGTAAGATTCATGGATTTCAGCACCACAAACCCCTGCAGTATTATCACATCCCTTGACCACCCTCATGTACTCACAGCTTCTTCCCAGGAGGTTCTTGTTCAAGGTGTGAAAATACAGGGAGCTACCTGTTTGAGCTGACCCCTAATGATCCTCTGACACTTCTTAATTGAGGAGCCACTGCTTCTTTTGGTGTCTCAGATGAGGATCCCTTCTTCCAGCCCTAACACTGCCCCTGCCCCTGCCCCTGCCCCTGCCCCTGCCCCTGCCCCTGCCCCTAACACTAACCCTAACCCTAACCCTAACCCTGCCTATCATGCTCTGCTCAGGGTCTTTCAGTGACATGACACAGAAAATAGTTTAAACACTATTTGGCTGGAAGGCAATATATAAAGAAATAACCATGTAAAACTTGCTATTCAGGATTGGCTTCTGTTCCCACAAGGGAATCATAACTCTGCATGTGAACCAATAGAGTGGGAGTGGAGGGAAATCTGCCTTTTCCAGGGGAAAAGGTTATGTTGTTATTAGACCTATTGTATGAAATATTCCATTAAATGTCATGGCATTATCTTGCCTCCTTGAGACACCAGAACCCCCTCAAAAATGGGGTCTTAATACTGTAAAGTACATACTTCACAGATTTAACCTTTTTAAATTAGTTTTTCTTCAGATCCAGAATGTTTAATATACTGCCATTCCCAGGTGCATGAATGAAGAAAAGTGGACTTTGATCATTAAGAAACATCTGAGACATTTTTAGGGTTGTTAGAGGCAAAAACAATTTCTATAGCTGCTTCTGTGGTGACCCCCAAGTAGTCATGCCCCAATGACATACTCCTTCTACAGTGAGTATAACAAATAATTAAAAATTAAGGAGAATTTATTATTTTTCTGCCCAGCTGAAATTCCCACAAGTCACCTCTCAGCATATTCAAGAGTGCACAAGAGGGATTTATTATTTCCTGGTATATTGACTCTGAAAGGTCTGGGGATTACAGCTGCTTTGCACATGAATAGCTGGAGTGTGTTGTACAAAAGGCATGGTCTGTGGGATAATGGGGTTGGATGTGGGAAAGCGCTGACCCTGGGGGAGAGCAGGCTGGTGCCTGATGGCAGGAATCAATTATGTCTCAAAGGAACACATTGCCCTGGGAGCAGGCTTGGCGGGAGCCACCATGTTCTGTGTTTACCACCCTCCTCCTTCCAAACCCGGATAAAACAACTACGGGATATATCCTGTCCTGCTCCTTCCCGGGGCTCACAGCGCTCAGTGCTGAGTTACTGGGGATTTTGGAAATGCTGCCGTTCCCCACCTCTGGAATGGGGCTGGGGGATATCCCACGTGCTGCCAGCTGGGTTTGAGGTTTCTCCCAAGCACCTCAGATAGTGCTGAGTTCACTGGGAGCTCCTTGAAAATCCTTTGGAACTTCCCATCAGTCACCTCCCCTGCCCTGGCCAAGGAAGGGAACAGCCTGTCACTGACAATGCAGTGGGGGCAGCAAACAGAAGCTGCTGGGTTCATGCACTTCCTTCATTGTTTGGTTTTGGGTGGGTTTTTTGGGAGACAGTGGCATTCAGCTCTTACAATGGGCTCTGCACCTCTGAGGGTCCGGCAGTGCTGCCAGCCTTTCAAGTGTCAAAATTTGGGCTTTGAGAAACCAAGAAACAGGCAGAACATCACAGGGATTTAACAAAAACAATTTGATGTTTCTAATAAAAATAGAAGCATTTTGATGGATTTTTTTTTTAACTGAGAACTTGGGCTTTGGATCGATATAATTAATTTTCTCTCTTACAGAATTATGAGACTTGGATGTGAAGTCCTGCTGAAGGCCTGAAGTATTATGAGTCTCCTGATAAAAGTCACAAGACTCAACAAACAGTGCTGCCAAGCTTTTGGCAGGGAGCAGGTATCCTGCAGAGAGGATATTTCAGCGAGCAGGTTGGAAATAGGGAATGTGGCTCCTGAGGTTTGGCCCCAGCAACCACTTACTGTCATTAACGAGGAGGGAATGGTGTGTCTGTGCCAGACAGGAGGGCAGGCACCTCTCCCCTGACAGCAGCAGCAATTAATCCCATCTGCATGGGGCAGACATTTAATCACTCAGAGGCCAGCAAGGGCAGCAGTGGGAGATAAGAGCCACAGGCTTCCTGGGTGTCCCCTGAGCCTCGATCGATTTTCCCTGCCTTGGGAACAAGTTTATAACCTGAAGCTGACTCTCCTGTATGTCCCAGTGGATTTCTCCCTTTCCCTCGAGCTCAGCCTGAGTTTTGGGGTGAGTTTTGGGGTGTAAGGTCCCACTGGAACCCATTTTCTTGTGCTTGGCAGCCATCAGTCACCAGCTGTGGAGGACAACGGACATGTGTCTCGGGAAAGTGTCCTGGGGCTCCTGTGAGGTCCTGCCCTGCCAGGCAGGTTGGTTTTGGAGACATCTTTGCCATACTCAGCAAGCAGCAGAATGAAGAGATAGTGTCTGATAAAAGCAAGAAGGGTTTTTCAGAAGGTAGAAAACCTGGTCCTGAGCCAAGCAAAGGACTGGCAGAGGGGCACACACAAGAGCTGCCAGGCCATGGGCAGGGTTGGATGCCCTCATCTCCACCCACAGGGCAAGGCACGTTGTCAAATTCTCTCATATTCCCTCAGGAGTCCATGTAATTCAGGGCACACTGCATCCCCTCCCCTGAGGAGCTCCAATCCCAGGATAACCATACCTGCTGGGAAGCAGCTGAGCAGAATTCCACGGTGCTGACAGACAGACTTGCCCAGGGCCTAAGCACAGCTGCAGGTCTGCAGGAGTATAAATAATCAAATTAAAACTTAGTTTACTTTCTGGAGATACGGAGTTATTTTCTGTTGAACACATCAGTAAGAATTTCCTGATTGGGGATTTGAGTGCATCTTCCTTTCCAGCTGTTTCATGGGCTTAGAAAAATTATACTAAATAACATTTTCAAACCCCACTGCTGAACTTGAGGGCAGAGGAGAACTTTGGTGTTTGCTTATCCGGGTGGTGCATGGCTGTGAGTGTGGTCCAGCCTGGAAATCCAAGTCCTCCCACAAGCAAGGGAGCATGCCCCATTCAGAGATGCCAAAGCTAATTAAAACAAAAGTGGGTGCTGAGCATTTTTGCAAACCAGATGTCTCAAACAGCCTCTTGGCCATAGAAGCCTGTGACCTGTAGGCTGTTTGAAATCTTGAAATCTTGGTTTTCTCCTCTCAGCCTCATTTTCCCGCCTTTGTAAAACATTGCTAATAATACATCCTCACCCACGGAGGAGGTCGCTGAGAATTCATTAGCTGGTATTTGTAAAGCACTTTGAAAATGCAAAGCCAGTGCATTATTCCTACTCTTCTGGATGCTTTCCATGTTATTAAAATCAGGATTTCAGAAAGGCTTATCTGGGATCAAAACAGCATCCCAAACTTGAAAGGAAGCAAGACTGTTAAACCATCAACTGTCGCCTCCCCCTCCAGCCAGATGTTAAGCCCTAAAGAACTGAAGTGGCACAAGGAATTACTTTCCCAAGTTCCCCCAGCTGGGCTGACAGGCCTTGATCAATGGTTTTCTCCACGGTGAGGGCTATGCAGATGGTCTGCCCAGAGCAAGGTTTCTGTTGAGTACAAAGGGAAGTCAAACACCATTTCTAATTCAGCTTGTAGCATGGCACACTTCCTTTATCCTGCGCCTGAATGCCCTGAATGGGAGAGCGGTGTGGGAAACTGGAGGGAACTCCACACTCACCACGGCTGCGGGGCTCTGAGACACCCCTGTCCTCACACCACATCTGCCTGTGACAGGCAGGGGGGCAAGGAGCGACAGATTGAAAAATCAGATTATAAAACCTGCATGGAGGGAAAGTAAACCATGAGGAAAAGGGAAAAAAAGGGAAGGAAGCTGTGCAGGAAGACAGAAATTGCACCAGGACAAGGAAGGACAGGGAGGAAATGCAGGGAAGGATTAGGAGGAAAAACAGGGAAGGGCTGGGAGGAAATGACAGGGAAGGGAACTGCAGAACAGTATCTTGCTCTTCCACCAGTCAGGCCAAAGACAATTATCCCACTGGAGGTGGCAGAAGCGGGTTAGATTGCACTGGGACTTCTGAGCCACGTGCCCTGTTTGCCTCTTTAATTGCCCAGTCTGTTCAATATGTCTCAGGAAACAGAGCAATTCCTGTGGACCATGAGGGTATTGTTGAGAGTTTCGTACAGCCCATGTGGAGCTATGGGAACTGAGCCTGGCTTTTAGGAAAACTCAGTCAGGTTTTATACCAGCAATACCAGGGGGATGGAAGAAATGGGAAACAACAGACCTGATTCTCATTTTGGTATCTGGAAGGAGAAAATTCAGTTTTTGATTAGGTTTTGATAAATTCTGCTGTAGGTCTAGAGGTAATTTGTATCTACAAATTAATAGAGATCAGGAAATAGTTCCAGAGGTATGAAATCTGCAGAGCAAATATTGGAGTCCAAATTGTCTGTTGGCCTCAATGGGGATCCCAGTAAGGCCCTTGGGATTGGACCCATTTTATTTTCCACCTCAGGATGCTCCTCAGGACTCAGCACTAACTAAATATCCCACATTTTGCTGTCTTTCCTGTTCCCAGTTCATCTCTGCCCTGCTCCCCTTTCTGAAGGACTTACTAACATACAACTGTGGAAGTTTGCGTACTCCAGAGTTTCCCACATCATTCCTTAACTATATTCCCTCCTGTCACAAAGGAAGTGTGCCCGACTACAAACCACATTAGCAACGGTGCTTGGCTCTGCTTTGTGTTCAGTGGGAAACCCTGCTCCCAAAAGGCCATCTGGGCAGCACGGACTGGGAGGGAAGCAGTGGGAGCAGGGAGCATCTCTCCAGACTTGGGAAAGCAGCAGCATCCTTGAGGCTTTCTAAAGGGCTAACATCTGGCAGGAATTCTGGGGCAAGGCTGTTGTTGATGCCCTGTTTGAAACATCCAGGTCCAGTATTTTGGGATCCTAATGAGCTTTCTGTCCAGTAGTGTGTATTTTTGGAGTAGGAGGTGTGTAATTCCAAATACATTCTTCTTAAAGTCCACAGACTCTGCAAAATTTATAATAGGGAGGAATTTTTGTTATCACTTTCTTTAGGATTTCCCGCCCAAGCAGAGCATCTGTTTTGGGCAACTGAGCATCTAATCTGAGTAACTCTTCCAACTCAGTCAGTAACTGGCTAATTTTTCCCCTCAGAGTTTGTGCAACCAAAGAGAAAATAAAAAGCTGTTTTAAAAACATGTTTTTATTTCAGATTCTTTAAAATTTGTCCGTGACACAGAGCGAGGTCATAAGAACCTCAATGGGTTTCCCACCCAAGGGAGATTTTGCTACATTCACCTCCCAGTAATACATTGAATACTGTAATTCTTACTATCATGCCAAATTTAAATATGTAGGGCCTCCAGCCTCTCTAGTGAAAGTGGAATGCCACAGAAGATTATTTTGCATTCAGCCTCCTCAGGTGCAGGCTCTGGATCAGTTTGAATGTCGGTGGAGAGGAAATTCTGAGCACTGACCCCTCGTCTGTGCCAGTGCACAACCACTCCCAAGAGCAAGGAGGGTGAGGTTGGCATGGCTGTTCCCATGGAATTAATGTAGTTTTTATCTGGGTGTTGAGTCGAGAATAAGAGGAAAGCAGCAAGAGGAAACAGCAATTGTCTCTAGCAAAACTGCTCTGCCCATCACAGGACTGGCACTTTTCTTCTTCGTGTGCTCAATTAACGAGCTGGAGAAAGGAGTCCCAGCTCCAGAGTTTCTGTTTCAGGGAATCTCCCTGAGAGGGATGAGCAGAGGGCAAGATTGGTTTCAGAGGTGGCATTACATGGGCTCAGAGATAATCCACGGGCTTTGAGGAGAACATGTGAAACGGTGTCACAAAAGCTTTCCCACAACTTGACATAAAAGAACAGCTCAACAGCTGCTGCTCTGTGCCGAGAGAAGGGAGCCCATTCAGGGCAGCACAATAGGGATGGAAAAGCAGAGCCTGGAAGAGGTCATTGAAGCCCTACCTGGTGCTCCAATAATGAGCTGCAGAGTGAGACAGAAATGTGTCCCTGCGCTCTGGGTGTGTTCACATTAAAGGCCCTGTGTGACCACACACACACATTAATGTAAAGGTGAACACACCTACACATATATTAATGGTATTTATACAACTGGTATTTACTCATTACAGTAAGAGCTCCCCAAACATAAGCCCTGACATTACTTGATGGATAAATTGCTGGCAGATCTGGTTCAAGTTTTCCAGCAGGAATCCCTGGCTGTATTTTTATCAGAGACTGTCAGCTCTCCCAGCTGCAGGCGCCTCCTGAGCACAGGCTGTGCATCCAACACAGGAACTGGCCGAGGGGAGAATAACAAGGAATCAGGAATTTGATTTCTAGTAAGTTTATGAGGATAAAAATCTCTTCTGCACCCAGTTTTCCTCTGTGTATAGACTAAATGAAAATAATTAGAGTAAAATACATTTTGGGGAGGAAGTGAGAAGCAGCATGTGATACTGAACTGATCCCAAAACACTCCCAAGACCCTTCTCCACAAGTATTTGTCTTGCAGGTATTTGGAAACATGAAGTGCTTATGACTTGACTCGAGAGTTTTCGAAAGGGCTGCTGAGGGAAGGGAACAAAGATCAAAGCAGAAAATGTTTACAATAATTGTGTGTACTTAAAATTAAACGTTTTTATTTGCAGTAAGTCAAAGTGGGAAAGCCGTTTTCTGTTTCCCATGGGCAAAGCTGGTGCCAGAGCCACCTGTGGGAGAACCACAAGTGGCTCACTGGGGAAAGCAGGTGAGTGGATTTGAGGAATTTCTGGACGCCAGGAGCTGCTCGCATGTGCGTGTGCCTTGTGCCTGCTCCAGCGTGTGCCTCGGCGCGCTCCCGGGAGCAGCATTCCCGCCATCCGCAGCTGACCTCCTCCTTCCTCCTCCTCCTTCCTCCTCCTCCTTCCTCCCGCATGTGAACCCCGGGCTGCCCCTGGAATGCTATTGATCCGCGGCATTAGTCAGCAGCCTTTCCCATCGAAGGGCAGCTCTTTCCCAGCTCCTGACACGTAACTCTGATCCCAGCCTTTCACGGAGCACACACTCCCCACCTGCTCATCTGGGAGAAGGTCATTATCCGCGGGCTATTCACTGGCACTGGAGCATGCAAGAATAGCTGCTTCTCCCATTGTGCTGCCCATGGCCCGGATTGGCTGGCGAGTGTGGGAAACGCCACCGAGCCGCAGACCCACACACTCGCCCCGAGCTCGGACAGTATAAATATCGGGCACAGGCAGCTTCCAGCAACACGTTTCTCCTGGATTCCACTCCAAGACCTCTCTCCTCAGGACAGATGGCTCCCAGCACCGTTTTCTTGGAGCCTGACAACCTGCTGACACCGAAGGAGAAAAACAAAGTAAGTGCAGGCACCGCAGAGCAGTTTACACCAGCTGAGACCTCGCCTCACGCTGTTTAGGAGCAGTGGTGGGCAGCAAACAGCCCTGCGAAGTGTCAGGGGGAACATCCTATAATAACAGGTCTCTTTTCCTTTGCTTTTTACAGCTGAGGAAGCCGGTGGTGGAGAAAATGCGCCGGGACCGGATTAACAGCAGCATCGAGCAGCTGAAACTGCTCCTGGAGAAGGAGTTTCAGAGGCACCAGCCCAACTCCAAGCTGGAGAAAGCCGACATCCTGGAGATGACTGTCAGCTACCTGAAGCAGCAGAGCCAGCTGCAGATGAAGAGTGAGTATTGGGTTTTCTTTCAATCTCCATTTTACTTCCAGTCTGTGACTGTTGTATCAATCTCGAGCCATGAACAACTGCTCTAAACTATTCTTTCTTCCATCTTTCTCTTTCCTTCCCATCTGTAGCTGCAGGATCCTTCCATAAAAGCTCCCAGTTTGACTTCAGAGAGGGCTATTCCAGGTGTCTGCAAGAAGCTTTCCATTTTCTCTCTCTCCACAAAGTCCGAACTGAAACACAGACCAAACTTTTAAGCCACTTCCAGAAGAGCCAGTCATCTGCTCCAGAGGTCTCCTTCTCCCCTGGGAACACCGGTGCCCTGAAGCAAGTGTCTCCAAAGGACAGCAGCCCTCTCTGGAGGCCCTGGTAGTTGGGGCAGTCCTCACAGCACGGACCTGTGACAGTCCAGAGGAAGGATCTGACTGCATCTGATAGTCCAGCTCTGATCCTCTCTCCTGTAGGGGATTTTATTTCCCCCTGTGTTTTATTTATGTATGAGAGAATGCCATGCTTTTGACTTTTTTGGGATCCTCTGGCAGAAGTTGAGGTGTTCTCTTTAGTGTTGAAGCTGTGTAGGCACTGCTGCAGTGCTGCCCGGGCAGGGGCGACGTCTTCAGAATGAAGGAGGGTGTTTGTAAATGTTACAGTTGTGATGGACAGGAATTGCTGTAGGAGATTTTCTCTAATATTCCCAGTAAGAGCCATCAGCTTTGCTCTGGCTTGACTGGCGACTCTGGTTGGCTCAGTCACTCCGGAGGATAAATTTATTCCCTTTGGTTCATGCACACTTGGTTAAAATCAATTTCTCTCTGTTTGCTTATCAGTTGTTCAGCATCAAAAATGGGTTTGGTTTTGGTTTGGATTTCTCCCTCATGGCCCTTTCATAGTCCTGTATATACAGTGTGAGGGATGACCAGGAGTTAGGAAACTATGTGGAATATTTCTACTATTTGATGCTTTTTTCAGTTTAGAAAAAGAGTATGTTATTGCTTTATGTTAAAGAAAAGTAGTAGGTAACAGGCTTGATTTGTCAATGTTATACATTTTGGGTGTAAGCTATGCTTTTTTAGCATTTTCATTATAATAATGATTTTTATCTGTATTGAGTGGTTGAATTCCTGGTGGATGATGTTTCTCCCAGTGCTGGGACTGCCCTATGGCTCACCTGCATACTGTGTATGCGTCTCTGTGTGTGTAGAGAGCAATAAAATGCATTTGTGTGCAACTTCTGTGTGGGTCTCTCCATCTGAAGGGTGTGCAGCCGCTTGCACCCCTGAGAAAGGTTAATGGCGCTCTGAAGAAATGGATTTTTTTGGAAAGCTTGAGGAACTCCCATTCATGTTTACTCTGTATATTTTTATGAATCCCACCGTGTGAGCCACCCTGAACCCCAAGGAGTGCTCCTGTCACAGATTCCCTCAGCTGAATCCTACTGAGCATTTCCTCGCTCACTGCCCCTCCTGTCCCAAAACCCCTCACCTGAGCAGCAGTGTCCTGCCCCTGTCTAGAACCCGAGTCCTCCTTCCACACCATTTGTTCACAAACTTGGCCCCCTAAGCTGGGTTTTGGGGGGTTGGTTTGTGCCACGTTTAGAGGGGTTTGTACCAGGATTTGAAGGCTTGGTTTGCCAGGTTTTGAGGGGTGGGTGGGTTTGTGCCAGGTTTTGAGGGGTTGGCTTGCCAGGATTCGAGGGGTTTGTCAGGTTTTGAGGGGTTTGCCATAATTTGAGGGGTTTGTCAGGCTTTGAAGGGTTTGTCAGGTTTTGAGGGGTTTGACACGATTTGAGGAGTTTGTCAGGTTTTGAAGGATTTGTCAGGTTTTGAGGGGTTTGACACGATTTGAGGAGTTTGTCAGGCTTTGAGGGGTTAGTTTGCCAGGATCTGAAGGGTTTCTCAGGCTTTGAAGGGCTGCTTTGGTATAACTTGAGGTATTTTGCTGATTTTGGGCACAGCTCTCTCCCTACCAAAGCCTTCCCCGCTGTGCCCGGCCGGGAGGGCGGGAAGCGCTGAGGGAACCCGAGCCGCATAGCCCGGCGGCTTCCCATTCCTTTCCCATTCCTTCCCTTTCCGTCCCCTTCCTCCACGCCTTCTTTCGCTTTTGCTTTGGTGTCCTGCGGGGACCCCTGCCGGGGCACCATGAGGATGGCGAGCGGGGCCGGGGGGAGACCAGACACCACGAAGGAACGGCCTCAGGGGCCGTGGGGGAACCGCCTGAGGGAACCGCCTGAGGGGCCGTGACGGGAAACCACCTCAGGGGTCGTGTGGGACCCGGTTCTTGCGGTATAACCCGGTCCTTGTGTTGCCCCGAGGTCCTCGCCGTGGTGTCGGTCACAGAGTCGGAGCGCTGGCTGTGAACTGGGCCAGTGCCCCGTGGGCACCGAGTGTGATGTGGCCAAGAGCGATTTATGCTTCTTCCCTTCGTGCAAAGGCAGAACTGTGTGAGCTGCTGCCTGTGGTTAAGGGTCTCTGCAGGAATCACCGGGTCACAAAGACTGTGCTGGGCTGTCCTTAGCCAGAGGTGCAGAGAGAAATCCTGTGGGTTTCTCCCTTCTAGGCACAAAATCCAAGAACAATGTGTGTGAAGTTTGCCCTCCTGGCACCTCCACCACAGCCTGCATGTCTGAGACCTGCGCCCCACTGCCCAGGGAAGCAGCTTGGACTCCTTTTGGGTGAGTTGGAGGCTGTTGGATCTGCATTTTAGTCTCTTCCAAACAGCACCATCTTCCTTCCAGTAAGGCTCCAAGTGTGGAATCCTGTTCCTATTCTTCTTGGGAACAGCTTAACTCCTCTCTTTATAAGCTCATTCACATGACAGATGTAGCGTTCAGCCTCTTGTCCAAACTTACCACTGCATGGGAGGCTCTCTGGTGGTTCCTGCAGCAGAGCTGGCTATGGAGCCTGGGAGAGCAGAACAATTGTGGTGCCTGGGTTTCAGGTGACACATCCCTTATCTAGAGTAGAACAGCTGACAGTTTGCTTCTGAGGAGAATCATTTTGCACTTACAAGCATTAAAGCAAAGAGGTAAGAGCCAGCTCCCACTTGGATTACCCACCAAGTCAGGAAGACCTTTGGGAGGTGTGATGTGGAAAACAGGGCAGCAGTGCCACTGGCAGGTTCTAACACCACAATTACTTCTTTCCTCACATCACACCTGAGGAGCAGGACACTTCCACAGTTCCACCTCTGATAGCAGTCATGGCAATCCTCGTCTCTGTGGTCCTGCTGGCTGGTGCAGCTGCCCTCCCAGATATCTGGCAAATGAGGAAAAGTTAGGTGCCCCATAAGTATGAAGAACATGACTGTAAAGGGTTAGTTTTACAAAAATATCCTGAAGAATGGTCTCAGTTCTTCAGCTGAAAATCCCCCTTGCTGCTTGTTGGTGGGACTGTTTCCTCTGCAGCAGTGTCAGCGGTATCTCTTTTTTTGGGTAATACCTTAAAATCCGATTTGAGAGTGGCCCAACAGCGGTTCTTGCTCTTAAGAGAGAAGTAAAAGCCTGGCTATTAGCAGTGTAAAGAGTAGGATTTTCTGATAAAAGCTGACTGTTCATACTCTGTGTTTTCCTTTGACATGTCATAAAGCATGACCAGCACGGCCAGGCTTTGATGTTCACGAGGAGAAAGGGGATCAAACAACTGCTCCTGTGCAGGAAGTTGGTGCCGATCCCGAAGGAACCAGGCCTGAATTGGACATTGTTTGAACTGTGGCAGACAATGGAGATGGTTAAAAAACCCAAGCACGACCCTTTTTTCCCCTAAATGATCATGAAGAGAAAGGCAACTTGAAAATGAAAAGGAGGGTTTGCAAAGGAGTTAATGAAATAGCCCAGTGGCATCTTCTGAAGCATCAAAGTCTGAAATAGCTGAGTGATCAAGGCGCTGGGAGTGTCATCAGGGGCTGGAAAGCTCTTCCCTCTTACATCCCCTTCAGGAGCAGTGGGCTGTGTGGAATGCCTGGACTTTTCTTCTTCCCCCATGGACAGTTGACACTTGGTATGCATTAATTATTCCACTATTGCTTGTTGGTGGGAAAAAAATGGCTTTTTTTTTTCCATTTTAAACATTCCACATAATACACAACGCAGTTTCCAATGCATTTTTGTACAGATTTTTCAGTTTTTAGGAGTAAAGAAGACACTGCTAGGAAAAGGAATTGTGCCCAGCAAGAACCAGGTAGTTTTTAGTAAAGGAAGTTAATATCCTCTGAGTCGACTGTGTCTAAAAATAAAGTTTTATTAAAGAAAACACATTCTTCCTGTGAAAGAACTTTCCTGGTGTCTGCAGAAGGGAAGACTCTGAGTTGTGTGGCTGTTTGCTTTACCTTAAGGAAAAGGATTATTCTGGAAGACCATCCTGGTGGATGTTTTTTAAGGAAGGATTTGGTGAGGATAGAAATGCTTTCGTTATCAGGATGATCTTTAAAATGAGATGTGGAAGAATCTGGAGAAGCACAGAGAAGGCTTGGGATGGGTGTGCTGGGACCCATCTGGATCTGGGAGGTGGCATCCACATGACCATGAGGAATGGAAAAAATGGGAAATGGTGGCCTTTTGCACAGGGAAAATATGATAGACAACTCCTTAATTTTTTTTTTCCTTTTTTAAAACTCTGTTAGTTTGTTCAGCAGAATTGGTTCTGGGTGTTTTTGCAGAATAAGGTGATGTTTCAGAAACTCTGTGGTTTATAGGAACGGCTGTGCAAAATCACAGCTCTGATGGGAAAAGCTGCAGGCAATGGAAAATGGAAAGGTTTAGGGAATGCTTTAAAACTCCTTAAAAAAATCTCTGCTGTACACAGGCAGATCTGTCCATGAAGAAACACTTTCTGTTACAGTTCTAAGAATAAAAACATGGTGATTTTTAGGGTGGGATTTGGTTTTCAAGTGCAAACACTGGTCCCATTCTCATGTTCTGAAAACCTGTGCATTGTAGTAATCATGGAAGGGCAAACTGCCCCCAGCTGCTGTCACCCCCAGCTCTTTTTGTACAAAAAGGAGTGCCAAAATTCCACAAATTTTCTAGTTTGGGAAGTACCTGAACATAAAAAGAGACTGATTCTGAAAAGGGGTGCCACAATTCCAAAGTTTGGGAAGTAACTGAACCGGAAAAGAGGCTGATTCTCGTGTGTCTGCTGAGACTTGGGTTTGCTTTTGGTGGTCAAATGAGTGACAAGTCTGTAAAGTGTTTTCTAACCTTTCTTTCTGAAAATACCAGGAGCACCCAGCAAATCCACTGCTTGTTTTGTGCTTGCTGATTTTGTGGCTGGTTGGGTGTCCTGACTGTGTGACAGTGAGCAGTAAAGACAGAAATCGGGGAAAATACAATATTTTTTTCTGACCTTTTTCTTTCTTTGGTTAATGTTTCACTGGGGGGGTTGGATGTTTTCCAGCACTTCCAGCTGTGGAAGCTGCTAATTGTTAACCACTGCTCATCCCTCCACAACACTCACGAGGGGTCACTGCCATTGTTGAGTGAAAAACTTTCAAGATAAAACCAAACCCCCAAATGGAGAAAATTCAGAGAACAGTGACAAGGCACCTTCAGCCATCTCTGTGCTACGATCACCTTTCTGGTAAGTTCTGTTTTTTTTTTTTTTTTTTTTAATTTGCTGATGGCTTATTCTTGTTGCTGAAGGTGACTGGATCTTGAGGTATTCAGTGTTACTTTTTTACTGAGGTGAACTTTTAAATAAACAGCAGTGAAAGCAGCTTATCAGGAGGGAAAGGAGTTGTGTTACTGTTGTTCAGCAAGTGTTGTCATTTAGGAGGAGGGATTTATGAATTTTTTGGTAGCAGTTTATCCAAAGGCGTTTTTGCAAAGACATACCTGTCCTCCAGCCCCGTCATTATGACTTCCAGTGGGTTCACTTGCAGGTGGAAGCTGTTGTAGGTGAGTCGGGAGCTCTGCTCAGCCAGGGAAAGAGGTGCAGCATCAACAAGGATCAGTGATCTCCCAACTAAAAATGAATTTTTTTTGCAGTGTTTGATGTCTGCACCAACTGTGGTTCGATGGAGTCTGAAAGTTGCTCCTGTGGGATGGGAGTTTAGGTGTTTTAGGAGCTGGAGCGGGATTTGTCACCAGGTGGCAGCATGGGAGAAGGAAAGGCTTCGGATTCCTCCTGGGAAACATCGGGATCTTCCCTCTTTTCCTAAGTATGTAATAAAGCTTCTCTGAGTCTTCACTCTCTACGAGTCTAAAACGCAGCAAAACGCCTCTGGGCACAGAACTTCCCACAGAGCTGAAACATTTTACGATTGTGGAAAGGTAACACAGTGGTCAGTCAGAATTCAGGGCCGTTTCCTGGGGATTTGGAGCCAGTCTCTTATCCCCAGTTTGTGTGGGGGCTGTAAGGGGAGGTTGGAACTCATGCACTTGGCACTGACACAAACTGGCAGATGGGAAGTGTTCTGCAGGTGGGAGATGGGATAAACTTACATGAAAAAATAGAGTAACTTCTGTGAGCTGTGATGGTCACTTGGAATAAACCCTCCCTGGCACATTTTAATTGTCCCTTTAACAGTTGCATGTGCCAGAACCTATAAAACGGTCCATTTCCAGGGCTCACTGATTTTGCATAGTCACGCAGGCAGTTACTGCCTTGCTGTGAAGTGATTCCTGTGCTAGAAAGAAAAGCATTTGCTGGACTAATAGTCAAAACTCACTATTAAATGTTGGAAGTTTAAAATATTCTCATTATAGTAGGATGCTTACCAAGGAAAGCCCCCCAAACCTCTCCATAGGGAAATCCTTGCTGAATTGGCCACCGTGATGTGTTCTTTTAAATTTTATTAAAAATTAATACATGTTACATTTTCAAGTGTAAATACTGAAAAATAGCCTATGGCAAAATAAAAAGGCACAGGATTAAAACCAGCTTAATTATTTCCATGGATACATGTCTGCTGTTTGGCAAAAGGTATTTTATACACTTTCTACAAGAATAAGCATAATTTTCAATATATCTCTGAAGGGTGGGACCCTGTAATTTAACCATAAAGACAGAATTTGTACTCCTAAAATGTGACAATTGTAGTGATGCCTCACTTGAAGGTGGTTCTTTGGAGTAGAGGAACTCAAGTGCAGGAGGAGAGTGCGACAGGCGTCTCGACATAGAGCTCACTGTGTGACATGTCACGACAAATAGCAATCTCTGACAACAAAGCAGCGATCAAAGCACAGGGGCACAGACAGCACGAGAGTTTACACCAGCTCTAACCTGATCTGGGGAGGAATGCATCAGAAACTGAACCAGAACACTGGAAACGGAGCAGTGGGACATCTCAGACAGCATTGCTGAGCCTCAGAAGGTGGAGCTTACATATTAAAATTATTATTCCTTTCTGAAAAATAGATTTGTGGTGGCTTGTTGGTTTTGTTTTCGTGTAAGAATTAGTCCTTGTAACCCTGATGCAGTGTCTTAGTAACAGTCAGGATGTTGTTGGAAACAGTCATTCTGCCCGGGAACACACTGTGGCCTCCGGCACAGCCCGTCAGTCCTGGGATCCATCCCTGTGATCCCCGTGTGCTTCCCAGTGGCACTGGGAGAGCTGAGTGCTTCCTTGGCTCTCACTGCAGCAGCTGCCCCGGCAGCCCTGGCTGTGACTGAGCAGCAGAACACCAGGCACATCCCTGCCTCAAGCTGTTGGTGGTGTCACCAGAGTGTCTCGTCCTTGCTTACCACACCCGGCATTTCCCTGCGGGATGCATGGCTGTGCCCTTCTTGCAGTGGAACACCTCGGAGAAGGCTTCAAAGTTCTGCAACGAGCCCATCACCCTAAACAAAGAGAAGGGACTAATTTACATGGGAATTGCTGTTCTGGGAAACAGAGAGAGCCGTGTCCAGAAAGTGGTTTGGAGCCTCAGAACTTGATTACAGTTCAGAATATGGGATACTTTAGGAAACAGAGGTAATATGAGCAATGAAATCCCAGAACAGAGTGGGTTTGGTCCTCTTCCGTCCCCTATGGATTGGCAAATTCACCAGGTCAGGTATAGGTATGTGCTCTCCAGCAGTGTCCGACAAGCCATGGGAGGAAATCTGGAAGTCAGTCTGGAGTTATCTCGTGTGTTATCAGACTCTCCTGTGCTGCTGTGGTGCAACGGGGGTTGAAAGGAGTGAGTTGTGAGTTAGTAAATGAGTAAAACCCACCTGTACTTCAGAGGGCTGTGAACGTCTGTCTTTATGGACTGACTGGCATATTCTGGTCTGTAGGAACCACACCAAACCTGGAAAAGGAGGATTCATCATTAGTGGGTCAGTATTAAAGGGAATGCAAGTTGGGAAGCTTCTCACTGGCTTTCCTAAGAGCCATCCCAGTTTGCTATGATGTCATTGGAGTATGTTTTATAGAGAGGCAGAATAGATGCAATTATTTACTAATTAGCTTTTGTTTTACCAAGGTCTTGGATCAAGATCTGGTGCTATGGGACAGATCTATCAGTGCTGGCTTTCACCCAGGTGTTTCCTCCCAACAGTCTAAGGGCCTGAGGCACAACCCTGAGTGTTCTCACCTGGGCAAAGTTGAGGAAGAAGAGCTGTTTGTGGGACAGGTTCAGTCCAGGCAGCTTTGGCTCCTTCCCTTCCCGTTCCAGCCACTTCAAGTAGGCCTGGAAATGATTACAGATCGACTCAGGAGCAGTAGGAGGTGGATTTTGAATGTTATTTTGTGGGGAGGGATTTTAGTCACCACGTGAATGAACCAACGTGGTTCCCTTTTGTATTTGTATAAATTTTCTCTCTCTAATACAAACAGTACAGAGAATTTTATGAAAAAGCTGTCAGCATAAGCACTGTTGACTTCATAAACTCTTTCTACAGGTATTTGTATCTGGAAATAAAGTGTTAAGTCTCCTCTGCTTCTCTATAGTGATGATTCTTCTCTCTTCAGGTAACTGCTCATTAAATAGCAGATAACAACCTTGCTCAATGTTAAATCCATTACCTGTTATTGTTACACATTAATTGGCCAATTTGTATTTTTAGGGTATATTGACATGATGGAGACAAGTTAATGTGTCCTCACGCTGGTTAATTCCCAACATTCTGTTTCTGCAGCCTCTCAGCTGCTGAGACAGTCCCAAAGCATGAAACAAAAGGGAGAGCTGAGGGTAAAAATAGATCCAGCACCACAGAACATCCATGGATTCTGTGTGCAGGCATTTTGTGTCATCCCACACGGCTCCTCCACGGCTGTGATGGCTTTTAGAACAATGCTAACGAAGTGATTAATTGGAATGGTGTCCCTTACGGTTGAAATTTAGATTTCTGAAAATTCAGGATGTTCTATAAACCCCCTTAACACCATACTCAAAACACCAAAGATAAAAGGTTTTACTGTGACATCTGTTTGGGTTCTTTGCAGGGAAGAACATTCCCTGCTCACACCTGAGCTGCACCTTTGGGCTGCTCCTGGGTGCAAGAACGGCAGCAAGCCATGGGCACATGAGGTTCCAGGTGTACAATTGAGGCTTTAGCTTTTGGAATATGGTAATAACATGTTAATTGTCAATTTTTTAAAGCACAGAATAGGCCCCCCCCATTGCTGGATGCCAGGTAAATTTAACTCACAGGGTGTTTGAGGGTTACCTTATAAGCCTGTCGGACTCCTCCGTTATCTGCAATATTTTCTCCTAATGTGCTTATGCCACTGACCTGTAAAAAGAATCATTTATTTACTCTATTGTCAGTAGAATCAGCAACTCTAAGAACCACAGGTCAGTCATACAACAGCCTGACGTGCCTGGTGCAAAGGGAAGCTGTGACCTCATGCTGGGACAAGAAAAGAGAGAATGAAATTAAACAGATCACAGGCTAAGAGCTGTAGATTGGAACAGAGAGAGCACACACAAATATAACATGGACAGAACTCAGGCTGCTGCTGGGCAGAACATCACTGCACACAGACCCTGGGCTTTCTGGGCCACACCAGTGTCCCCAGTTTATCACAACCCTTGTGCCTTGCTCCCAGAACAGTTACCTGTAGGAGCTGGGGTTTGTGCTTATCCTCCCTGGGCATTCTCTGTCAAGTCATTCTTTGCACAAACCCAGAGCCGTGGCCCTGGTGATTGTGGTTGTTACTCACGTTCTGTCCCCCCGCCAGCTCCCAGGTGTAGTTCCCGTACTGGTGCACCATGCAGAGGGACTGCTCCTTGAAATGCAGCGCTGAGAAGTTGCTCCACCAGTCCAGCATGTTCCCATCTTTGTCAAAATTCCTACCTGCAGGAAAACCCGGGGAAAAAAGCAAAGTGGTGAGCAAGATTTTAAAGCCACCCTTCTTCCAGTGTAGCACCTGGGATGTTGGAGCTGCACTCCCTTCCTCTTTCCTCCTTGGATTAAGATGCTCAGAAATGTTTTGGGCACAGTTTATTCTCATTGTCACAAGGGAATGGAATTGTGGTCTCTATTATTCCCTGATTTCCTGTTCACTCAGCAGCCCTGACTCCAGGTATAGCACCAAGGCCTGGTTTCCATGTAACAAAACCTTCCTTCACCTCTGAGGTGTCTGAGGTGCTGGTTCTGTGTGTCCACGTGACAGAAATGAGGTTTATAGAGAATTAAAAGCTGGAATTGCAGTTCTGGAGTTTGTGTTCTTGGCTCCCTGGCTAGAACAAGGTTTTTCTTTGCTCTAGAACGCCGTTTCTGAGGTTGTGTTGTGTGTTTATGGGTCATCTGCACAAACTTAATGAGCATAAAAAAACAGCTTGAAGAAAACCCACGTGTAAGAAATTATTGACTTGTAGAGTCAGAAATGAATTTTTTCCCCAAATTCTTTTACATGACATTTGACAAAGTTAAAAAAGTAAAATTATTTCAAGCATTTGTGTTGAAAAACAAAGTCTCCTGGGATTTCAAGGCACTACTGACAGTTCTTCTATCCCCAAAAACATTGTTCACAGATTTCACTGTATTCAGGAGCCCATGGATTTGCTTGCTTTGTGTTTCTGATCCGATGATGCTGTAAAAGGAACATTTTTTTCCTGAGAATTGTCATTGCCTCACTTTATTTTTAACATCTGCTTATTTCTTGTGCTCCATTCAGGAAACATTCCCTGAAGAACCTTCCACAGAGTGTTCCCAGTGTGCTCCTATTGCTCCTGAGCTGGATGTGACTGTGCAGGGATCTTCAGTCCCAGCAGTCTGTCACTTTAATTCCTGCCATGCCACGAGTTTTATCTGGAACAGTAACATTTTCTCAGTCATCTCCTCACCATTGTCATCGAACCCGTGAGTGATCTCATGCCCAATAACCATCCCAATCCCTCCAAAGTTCAGGGCCTGGGGCTGGTGTTTGCTGAAGAAGGGGGGCTGGAGAATCCCAGCAGGAAAAACTGCAAAGACAGGGAGAAAGAGGGAAATACCGTGAGGTGGCTTTGTTTCCTCATCCTTGGCACACAGATTGTTTGCTTGGTGTAAGGGTCAGGAAGGAACATAAAATATAAAATGATTAGAAACAAGCTCATGCCTCATGTGAAATTGTTTCTCTCTTGATAAATGGAAAATGACAAGTTAATAAAGGTTTAATTTAGCACATCTGCAGCTACAGTATATCCCTGTTTGAGACCCAAGGGGCATTTACATTAAGCTTAGCCTAACTTGGTCCATAATGTTTGCTGCAATGAGTCAAGAACAGAATGTTTAGGAGCTGTCCTTTGGAGACAGGCAGAGTTTGTGTGTTAGAGCTGTTTTATAGGGGAACGAATGGAGGCGTTATTGCTTCATTTGGGTTAAGGAGAGATCGGAAATCATCTGCTGATACCAACAACACTTGGAGGGTAAAACATGCTCATGAGTGATTCCTGTAGACCACCAAGGGCACTCAATGCCACCTGGGGAGTGGGAGCAGTAAGAGATTTGTCCTGCTACATCCTGCTGGCAAAAACCTTATCCAGAACCATAGGATTTGCTTTTCATCCCTTCTACACAAGCTGAAAAGCAGAAGTGCTTCTAGAGGAATTCAGGCGGCCAGTAATTCAGTTTAGTGAGATACTTTCTGTGAAGGGAGATATTGAAATTCTATTGCAAGTAGTTAATTCAGAGACAAAGCCCTTTTTGGCTGCACAGGTTTTATCCATACAATTTTGTGGAGAAATACATAAACCAGACTGCAGTAAGACAGAGCAGTGTGGAAAATTGTTTTCTCAAGCTAGAGACATGAATAAACAGAATTTAACTGGCATGCACACTATTGTGGGTGGTTGTGCTTGGATTTTTTCACAGGCATACTCATCTCCAAGTTGCTTAAATGAGTTACTTTTGTATGACTTAAAAGGACAAATCTGAAGAGGAACCAGGTGGCTTCAGGACCTGAGTTCCCTGCCTGGAAAGCTGATTACAATCTGTGTAAAATCACTGGGGATAAACTGGGAGCTGAGGTTGGCCACCAGTAAAGCCCCCAGGAGGGCCCTGCCGTAGCTGAAGGTCCTGGTGCTGCTGTACCTGCAGGATGGAGGTGAGTGGAAGCTGCACACAGGAAAACAGATTTTGGGTGAGGTCAGAGGGCTAAGTTATCAGCAATTTGGTGTTTCTGCTTTTAGCAATCATAGAAGTTTTCTGTTGTGACTGTTGGAAGATTGGGCTGTTTCCACTCCTGGCCTTTGCTCTGTGAGCAGGATGCAATTACTGTCTGGCTTAAAACCCCATGGATTTGTCCTTCTGTGTTATCAGTAGTTGAGTAGCAGTTCTTCCTGGCAGTCTGGGAATTTGAAGAAGCACTCCTAGGGGCAATTATCTATTGTCTCTCCTGTTTGAGGTGCTCAGAATTCAGCAGAGACTCGTCAGTTTTAACCTGAGCTCCTGCATGAGGTGTGAGCTCAGGGAGTACAGGGAGCCAGGCAGGGTCTGAAGATCTCCTGTGCTAAGAACAAGGAAGGGCAGCCCAGCAGCTCTGCAGAGCCCACACAGCTGATGCCCTGGGAGCAGAGGCAGGTTTCTGCAGTCTGGGATGGCTCCAAGCAGTGTAATTCCAGTGTCACGTGCATAGAGCAAACTGCAGAGCTGCCCGTGTGCTATCAGAATGTGGGAGCAGGAGCAGCCCAGGACACACTGGGAGCATTCTCTGGGTGCTGGTGCTGTCCCAGGCTTTCAAACCCCAGGCTGTTCAGTGACAGGGTATAAACTACACCTGCCAAGGAGGGGGAGCTGAGTATTCATCAACAAAAGTGCTTGAGCTGAACAGCCTCGCCCAGAATTCCCAGATGGGCACAGGCAGGTTTGCCTCTGGATGCAGACCTACACTGTTGTGTGGATAAAATTAGTTAAAAGGGTTTAAACCTACCTATCTGGTTCCTGTTGGGGGAATAGAATGCATTGACCACTGCAGCTCCAATTATCCATCTAAAAATAAATGTTGCACGCAGTTAGTCATGACTGTTTTTTTTTCCCCCCCCCGACACTTTTGAAATTTAATTCTGGTTAAAAAATGCAAGGTATGTAGGAAAGGATTGTAAGGAAATAATCCTTTCAGGGATTATTTATATATATATATATATATATATATATATATAAGTAATATGTGTTTTTTTAATATATATATATAGATGTACATATATGTATATATATATGTAATACATATATAACCAGGAATGTATATATGGATATATAAAGAAATATAATTTCTGTATTAGGAGAAGGAAGAACCTTATAAAAAGAAGGAAAATCCTTCTAAGGAGATTATATAAGGAAAGGATTGATGTAGGAAAAAGGGTACATTGAACACAGCTGTAAAGAATTCCTGATACCAGGAAATACCTGGTGGCTTGTTTATGGGTGCCTTTCATCCAAAACACACAACATTCAAGGGGAAAAGCATTTTTCACTTTACCTTAGAATTGTTTAGTTCCTTGATTATCTCAGCCACAGGCATTCCCAGATACCCACAGCATGAGTTTAACAGTCCCACCATTAAGCCAGAATTTAGGTTGTGTCTGTAACTCTTTCTGGAGACTCACATGTCTTGGTCAACTCTCTCTCGAAGTTTTTTCAGGCCCTTTTGGGCTCCAGCTCGCAGGTTTTCCAGGATGTTTTCAAAGTAGTTGTGTTCACTGAAGTTTAACTACAGAAACAGGGGTCCAAGTACATTAGTCAGCTGAGCAGGAAGAGGAACTCCTCGTCCCCCTGAATGTCCTCTAAAGAATGTTTTGGTTGCATGGTTTCACTGAATAGTTGGCTCTTTGCACCAATTATTTATTAATATGTTCATTTTAATGTCCTTGGAAAAGGCAGTTGCACAGGTACAAATATTCCAGTGGCAAGAAAGCAAATGCAGGTGTTGATTTTGAGATATGCAGTGAGATATGCACAGAATACTCACATTAGCATATTCCAGGTCCAGTTTCTCATTCTGATCTTCCAAAATATAATCTGGGTAGCCAATTTGTTCTTTGATTGCCATTGCCTGGAAGAAAAGAGTTGAATGTTTCCTCTTAATTGTGATTTTTGTTGGGGTGTTGTTGGGTTATTTTTACTAAAGTTTCAATGCAAATAATAGTTAAATGTTTGGGGGTTTTTCTTCTTATTGGAATGGTGCTGATGGTCTTGAGTTCAATTAAAAGTTGGAAATGGGTTTTTTTGGGGAATTGCATTGTCTCCAGTTGGCATTTTTATTAATGTGGGCTAACAGAAGATTGAAAGAAAACGACAATGTATCAGGATAATAATGAACATCTAGGTCTTTTCCTCTTGTTTGTAGAGAAACTGGAAATGGTGATACTACAAAATTCCAAATATTTCATGTTCACAAGGGAATACTGAAGTTGCTGGTTATCTCTGACCTTCTCACGAGCTTTCTCCTTGGATGCCTCGTCCATCCACTGTAACTCATCCAAAGTCTCCACGAACGCTTCGCGGATCTTCTCTATTAAATCTCGGACCTGAAAGAGATCCAGGGGAGACATTCATCATTCACATGCCCTATTCCCAGGCACAGCTAAGGAGGGGTGAAAAGCTTCCTGCTGGAAGGTGACGTCCCCGAATTCTGTGCTCTAAACCATGGTACTGAGCATCTAAAAGAGCATCACAAATGAGTTCTTGCACCTTCTTGACTGGCGGATAAGTCTCCCAGGCAAGAAATAGGGAGCTCATACCAGAGGGAATGGGCACTGTGGGCATTGTGGATGTACAGTAGTATGAAGGGTAAACTACATACCATCCTCTTGCTCTCACCAGCAAAAGTCTCCCGGACATACATTGCTCCCACCGCGTTCTCCATGTTGTTGTTGACGTAACTCACGCACTCCCTCCAGCGCGCCTCCTCCAGCGTCGTCCCGTACAGGGCCTGCAGCACAAAGCCCAGCATTAACCCTGCCCCTGCAGCTCTTCCAAACCATTGTCTAGAGGGCAGGTTAACCCAAAGGTTTCCACTGCTGTGATTGGGTTTGTTTGGGGATTTCATGATGTAATCATGGAATCACAGAATGGTTTGGCTTGGGAGGGAGCTTAAAGTTCATCTCTCTCCAAAAACCCCTGACATGGTTATTGTGTTGACCAGGCTGGATTTGGTGGCAGTTGTGCTCTCCTCTTTAGGAAGAGAGGAAATACCTTCCTGTAGCTGGCCCGAGCGTCCTTGAAGCGCCGGCTCAAGCTGCTGACCCGGTCGATCACCAGCCGCCAGATGAGGTAGTTCTGGATGGTGCTGTGTGAAGAAGCAAAGCTGAGCTGAATCCCCTGTAAAAACCAACGCTGGTGCAGGCAGCCAGAGGGGAATCTCAATTTTGAATGGAGTTAAAGAGGGAAACCCTTGCTACCAGTCCTGGGTTTCGCAGCATCTCAGTTAACTGCAGTCATCCAGCCTGAGGACTGGGCTGTCATATCTGTTCTGGGATTAATTTCTTGTTTTTCTTCCTTCTAGAATATAGCAAGAACTAAGCCTGTCATGTATTTTTTTCTTCCCATTTAACCTTTTCTAAGCAAGCAGCAGGTGAGACACCTTGTACTGCAGTACTTGGACTTTGAAACCTCCAAAGGCATTTCCTGTATTTTACAGGAGTGTCATTTTTCCTCAGAAGCTCAGAACTAGCAAGGGGGTCCAACAATTGACATTTCAGCAATCCTGTGACTTCTGTCCTGCATATCCTCCAGTTTCTTTACCTGGCTGAGTACTTGGAGATAATTGCTTTCAGCTCTTGTAGATAAGGCATCCCATACACAACCACCTCTTCCTCCGGGTCCACCTGAACACTTACTGAAGACATGACACCTTGGATGAAGAAGGTCCAGTTAAATTCCTAGGCAGACAGAGAGACATTCCAATGTTGGATGTTGAAGTGCCTCAGTAACTGGACTTTTGACAGTCTTAAGACCTTGAACGTAGCTGTTCAGTAGGACAAAGCTTTTTAAGAGACTCTGAAGACAAGATTAGGAATGGGAATGATTTTATACCTCTTTGTTGAAGCACTGGTAAGTTCACAAAGCCATTTCCAGCTGGCATGGAACTAAGAGACCTGAAGTATGAGACTGCTCATGAAACACTTACGTTGAATGCAAACTTTTCCTGCAGCTCTGCTAAGGTCATTTTGTTGTACAACAAGGTCACATCGTGCCTTTCCTCTGCTGGGGTGGTGGCCTGAAGACATTCACAAGGTTATTACTGGACTCAACTGACAGAAATATCAATGGCTGAAATCACATGCAGGTGCATTTGTATACATTCAAATAATATGCAAATAAACCAGTTTGTTTGGGAAAAGGAAAATCATTTGGTTGTGCCCAGTGCTGCTTGCAAAAATTCAGGGCAGGAACTTGAGTCCCCCCTGTTCAATAATGTTTTAGGGATAAGTTGAGCCAAGTGGTTCCCTCTGTCCCCTTTAGAATGGAAGCCTGCTCTGGGGGATTTTTAGGGTGCTGTAGATTACTAAGGATGCAAGGGAGCCTGTCCTGGTGTTATCCCAGTGCCTGGATAGCAGAAGGTACATGATCCTGCTTTAGAACAGCTCCAAATAGAAATAAGGCTGGGACTGGAGCAGCACAGCAGCAGTGTACACAGCAGGCAGAATTAGAGACACAGAGGCTCTGATTTTTGGGCTGCTCGTGGCACAAATGTCTTCTTCCCCCACTTTCTTCTGAAAACTGCTGCACAAACCAGCAAGAGACTCTTCCTCCTCACCCCTTGCCCCCCACAGCTTCCTGAGGAGTTCTTGATCTCTCAACTCACATTTGCAATCTCTGTTTCAAGCTCCATGACCTTTGCCATTTCCTCTTGGACAAAAGAATCATCTTTGGACACGTTCTTGTCTTCCCGGATCATTTTGGCGATGGTGATCATGAACTGCAGATAAGCTTCTCTCACCTGCATGCAGACACAGACCGTGTAGAAAAGGTTTGCTGTCCATCATTTCATAGAATCCCAGAATGGTTGGGGTTGGAAGGACTTTAAGCCCATCCAGTGGCACCCCCTGCCATGGGCAGGGACACCTCCCACTATCCCAGGTTGCTCCAAGCCCTGCCCAACCTGGCCTTGGACACTTCCAGGGATGGAGCAGCCACAGCTTCTCTGGGCACCCTGTGCCAGGGCCTCCCCACCCTCAGAGGGAGAGATTTCTTCCCAATATCCAATCTAAATCTCCTCTCTGTCAGTTTGAACCCATTCCCCCTTGTCCTGTCACTCCAGGCCCTTGTAAACAGTCTCTCTTCACTATTTCTGTAGTCCATCTTCACATTTCTCAGCAAACCATTCTCTTTGTCATGAATACCTTACAAGGCACTTGCCAGCCTCAAAACACACTTTCTGCTTCCCTGTGCCATCCAGCCTTGGTATTCTGAGTTAGAATTACTGCTTGGGCAAAGAGGAGGCTCTGTGCTTTGAGTTACTCTATGGAACAGCGATCCCTACTAGCCAAAATTCCAGGGCAAACAGGGAAGGTTTGAGTTCTCGGAAAGTAATACCATAAATCTTCTCAAGTCTGGTTTTAGTGTCTGAAAGAAAAGCTCTGTTTCAGACAGCTCCCAATGACACCTTTGCTTTATTCCTGATGGGAGGCTCTGACTGATTTTTGCCTCAGAATGGACCTTGGTGCTGAGGGAGTGCTGATCCCTGATGCAGGAAAACTTGATGCTACCTCTTCTTCTCACATACTTTTCTTCCTCTGTAGACCTTGGAAGCCAGATAAACACAGTGACTGTGGTGAAATTGAGTCTGGGCACTTACAGATGATGATTTGTGGTTTTAGGCTGAATGCTGAGCCTTAATCAGGCCAGACTCCCCCAGGCCTCAGGAGGAGTTTTGCCAAAAGATGCTGGACTAGGCACAGGGGGAGTTTGGGTCATCAGAGTTGGGCTCATTGTCTGGGGGCAGTGAGCTGGTAAATACAAATAAAAAGGGGTTGTGTCTCCTCCTTGGTCATTAGGATTAAAAGCACAGCCTCAGCCCCCCTGCTTTGTGCCTTCAAATTAAAGCTGTATTGAGCAGAACTGGTTTTCTTTCGCTAATTTAGGATTGTCTCTGCACTGTACCTGATTTCCTACCTCCTCCAAGTCAATCTATGTCTGACCTTCGTGCCCCAATGCATAAATACTCCTCTTTTCTGCTGTGAGTGCTGCTGTGGAGGTGACACTTGCAGGGGAGATTCCTGGGTCAGCAGCTCCCCACATTTCCCAGCACAGCTTCCTGGAGATTGTTTTGTCGCAGGAGCTGGCAGCTCCTAAAGGTGCCCAGGAGGTGTGGGGACAATCCTCTATAAACCTCCCAGGGCTGTATTTTAGCTATATTATATATAAAGTGTAGTCAAATACACTGAAGTGAGAAGAAAACTCTTCCCACTGATGTTTTCATCTGCCTTTACAACCATGAGACAAAAGAGTCTCAGATGCTGATTGTTGTCCCTCTGTATTCCCTTCCATTCTTGTTAGGAAGATTGGTTTGATGCTGGCCTGCAAATACTCTTTGTTAGCAAGGCATAATTGAGGAAAATAAAATGTACTAAAGCAGTATTTTCATCTTGGAAACAGACAAATTATCTGGCTCTGTTTGCAACAGCTTTCTGTGTATTTACAGAAACAGTGTTTTTGCAGAATCAGTGTTTTTGCCCTGAGCATTGGCAGGGAAAAGCAGCTAGAAAATAATCTCTCACAATTTCATGTAATTTTGGGGGAAGGGGAGAGTAAGTGGCAGCAGATTCTTACTTGCTGAGCATCAGTGATTCAGAGGAAGATACAAGCAAATCCCCTGCACTGAAAATGTGAACTTGGCCTTCAAAATGAGAGACTGCCTAAGCCGCAAAATATGATTTTATTTCCCCACAACCTCCTTCATGAGTTGGCCAGTTCTGGGGAGGCTTGATATTTATACAGTTGTTTAGTCCTTTTGTAAACTTCACAAAATGTTGGCTTAATTAGGAAAAAATGTAGCAATGAATGTCACAGTTCCATTCTGATTGTTACATCCCATGGAGATTCATATATTGGGGTTTTCCAAAGCACGGGGATCAACAATGAAGTTGTTTTAGTGGCTCAGAGTACATCAGTACAAGGAATACTTACTCTTTGATAGTTGCCCCCATTAAAGTAGTAGTCCCTGGATGGCATTCCCAAGCTTGGCTGGTCAATCTGAAGGAAAACACATTTCTCTGGTTAGTGGTGAACAGGAACTGGGGTTGGCCAAAGGAATCCTTGAAAGGCAGCAGGAAATGCTGTGTGTGCCACCCTGTCAGTTGGAATGACACTGCTGCCAAGCACTCAGAGAGTTTGGGCTCTCCTGGGTCTGGGGTGAGGTGGAAGGTACAGGGTGAGGACAGGAAGGATCTTAGTGTGGGTTATAAAGCAAAATCTTCAAGTAATCGCTGAGATTCAAGAATAAATTTAAGTAACTTTTCTAGGTTGCTTGACTTGAGGGCTGGGCTTCCTTGCACAACCATTCATGAACAAACTCTGAAATACTCTTTATGTATTTTAAACCCATGGTTTCCTGCTATATATTAAACCTCACCATCATTTTTGTAAGTCACAAGAATTTGCAGCCCTTAAATGCTGTAAATCAGCAAAGTTCCATTGATTTTGGTTTCTTTTGCTGTAACAAAAATTACGCTTCCATAAAACATTTCCCAATATGTCTTTCAGACAGAGCTGACACTTGGGGTACAGAACTGCTGCCTACATTTTGCTGGAATTATTCTATGGGAAACTCATCTGTCTGTAGTATAAATAATTATCCATTATGATTCTGGCATAGAAATAATTCCCTGTAATTTTTTTTCTTACATAAATGATGTGTCTGCTGGAATCCCGGTCATCATTCCACACGAACATGTCGATGAGGACACGTTTGTTAAACCTGGAGTTCATTATGGAAAGGTTTTCCTCCATGCTCCAGCTTGGCTCTGGGAGATAAAAGGGAAAACAGACTTAATTTATCAATCTGTGTCAGACTGATTGAAACTGTACAGTTCATGAGCTGGCTGCTGAAATTTTTGAGATCTATTTAAATGGATCAATGAGTGTTAAATGTGTGATACCCTGACTTCTGTTTGTGAAGAGAAACTGCAAACAGGGCATTTAAGTTGGTGACAGTGGCCTCCCTAATTCAGTAAATAATTCTGACTGAGTCCTTCCAGGCCCAGCATTACCTTTGGTCTTATTCCAGTCTGCAGAAGCCACTGGCCAATCTCCAACCATCCTCAAGGCCTCCAGCAGAGGCAGGGAATCTCGTTGCTCTATAAGGCCTGAGGAAGGAAGGACAAATTCTGTATTGTTTTCACAAAAAAGTAAAATCAAGAAAAATAAGTCATGGGCCTAACAGCTTAAATTTGCAACTGAATGTGTCATAGCAAAAAATAAGAGATATCATGACACCATCCTACATTAGTCTTCAGAAAAGGAATGAAAATACTTCTGTGGCTCCAGTAGTGATTTGGAGTGAATTGGTTTGGGAAGCATGAGCTGGGACAGGTTTGTGCCTTCTGAAGGGAAGGCTTTGCACCCATACCAGGGGTGAGTACCCGACATCCACCCCTTCCACATCCCAAATGGGTATACTGAGGTTTAATGAAGTACCAAGGTATCTTCATCCATCTGAAGATGAGTTTTCCAGGCAAGGCCACATGGATTAGACTGATATTGACTGGATTTTGCTTAACAGAACATTGGTGCTTTTGTACACCTGGTGTTGAACAAGGGAATCAGTGGAACAAGAGACTCACTCTCATTCATGCAGGACTTGTAAAGGATTTTAGCTTTCTGAAATGCTTCTCTGTCCCCTTGATCTGAAGTCTCCAGCACACCTGGGGAAGGAACCATTGTCATGAGATTTTTGCCCTGGAGAGCTTTGATCATTTTACAGAACTCCCTGAGGATTCAGGGCTGTGAGAAGCACTTGTAGGCTGCAATTACTGTGAAACTTGAGAGCTCTTCATGCTATTAATGGAAAAAGTGTCAGGAGGAAGGACTTGCAGACAGCTTGTCCTGCTCCTTTTGGAGTCAGTACCCAATTACCTATGGCTAATTTTTAGTTGGGAACAGGATGTTCCCACAAAATGGGTGTAGTAAGAGATGTAGAGATTAAAGGACCAGAGAAAAAAAAAATCCCAATCCACCCTTCTTCTGAGAGTTTATTTCTCTGTCTGATGTGCAGTCAGCAACCTCTGAAACCAAACACAGGTGCCTAAGGATGGAGCAGCCCCATCCCTACCTTTCAGGATGATCTCCAGCTCGTCTCTCAGGATGTCAAAGATGCTGTATCTGGAGCTGGTCTCTGGGATCACGTGCCGGTTCAGCCAGCCCCCGCAGGCGTACTGGTAGAAATCCTTGCATGGGTCAGCTGTGGGGTCCATGTTCTGGATTATTCTGGCAGCTGGGCATCAAAATTGGAGAGCTGAATTCCACAGACTGCCCAGGAGTCTCTGGGACTACTAGAGACTGTCAAGGAGCTGCCTGGCAAGACTCATTCCCACAAATTATGACTTGAAGAATCCTATTTGCTGCTTAAAACTTGATCTGAATGGCAGAAAAGTTGTCCCAGAGCACAAGGTCTTGCAGGGAGGAGTGCCCAGTGCTCCCCAGGGCACCAGTTTAGGGACTGCCCAAGAAACCAGTGTTTCCTGAGGCTGTTGGGAACATCTGTGCTGGAGTCTCACCTCTCTTGGGGCGTAGATGCCAAAAATAAGAAGGTGAATGCTCCGAGAGAGAAAATTAAGTCTAAAGGGAATTCTGTTATGCTTATAAATACAGATTGTGTTGGTCAATCCGTGTCCTGGTGGCTCAGAGCCAGAGCTGAAAATTGCCACACTGACAATTTTCCTGTGCTGCTCCCTTATGAATGATATTCCTTACCCAAGGGGAAACCTCATTCCTTTTCATCTACTTCAGCCTTAAACTCTGAATTATCTCTTATTCAAGCTCAGTACCAACACATAAAGCCTCCCCTCTGCAGCAGTAATTCATAATAACCCCATTACCTGCTGTCACACACCCAGGGGTGGTACAGATGTTGCCCGAGTTGGTGCCATAGTGGGATCCTGCAGGGAGAGGAGGAGGAAAACAGATGGAATGAGTTGTTTTGGAAGGAAACTGTTCCCAAAGTCACTCACCAGAGCCCAATCTCAGTGACAGCTCTGCTTGGTTTGAGAGCAGGCGAGTGAATGTTGGTGCCAGTCACAGACATCAAATGACAACCGTGAAGAAATCTGGGGATTTTTGAGGGAAATGTATTGGCAGCACCCTTACAGCAGTCTTGACAGTGAGTTTTATCTCTCCTGGAAGGAGAATAAGACCATCTTTTCTACCTGCTAGCTGCCTCCGCAGTCTTCCTGACACAAGCTGAAAGTACAGAATCCTTTTTTAGACAATCTAGTAAGATGCTCTGAGCATCTTCAAAGTCACTGAGACTGAGAGGTTTAAACAGGGGGCAAAAAGCCCAGAGCTGGGTTACTGCTCCCACACTGCTTTGAGCCACCAAGATCAAATTTAGGAAAAAAAATTGCTTTTATTGCTCCAAGTATTTGTGTGTTGGGGAGGGGGAGCCTGTCACAGACTTGTTTGGCCACAATTTCATGTGGCCTCTAAGGTTGGTCCTTGCTGCTCATCAGAGAGGTTGTCCCTAATCTGGAATTTTCAGGGCTGATGCAGAAATAAGGAGACTGTGAACCTGTGTTCGAATTTATTTGGCCTTGAGTTAAGCATGGAAAAAGCCAGTGGAGTCCTGATCTTGGCTATTCATTTTCTATTTTTGAGTGCTTAGTCTTGGTTTGTGCAATTCTCCCAGTGCAGAAGATCCCCAAAAAGCCAGTGCACACATCATTTCTGAGGCTGAGTATTCAAGGGAGTGTTCTTGTGATGCTGGGCAGGTGTCAGGTCCCTCCCGTGTGCTGTTCCCTGCAGAGCTGCACTGGGAGGGATCTGAGTGCCCCAGCCTGAGGTCCTTGGCCCTGGGAGGAGGAAATTCACTTTGCTGGTTTAATTTCCCATTTGAGAAACTGGATGTCTTGGTTTACTACTTTGGTATCCACTTATATCAAGTAGACAACTGTGTGGTTCCACACTGAATAACAAAATCTTGGTACTTTCCAGCAGATTTAGCCATTTTTAAGCTTTATTTTTGATCCTTGTTTGCAGAGAAGAGTTACTAGAAACAACCCCTTTCAATGCAAGTAAGTGCTTTGTATGAGAGCAAACAAGATACAGTAATTCAGAGAGAAATAAAACCGTGGGGCAGAAAAGAGGGCTTTGAAGTTCATCAGTGGAAGCGACATAAAAAGCCCCCACTGTGCTGGGGAATGTTCAGGGTTCAGCTGAGCGTGGCCGTGCTGGGTGGGAGCACATCTGCATGAGAAAAACTCTGTGTCCTGCCCTGGCTGGTGTCTGGCAACCTGAACAGGGGAGGAGCAAAATATGTGGAACAATGGGAAGCTTCACAGAGATAGTTATCTTTTTCTTTCTTTTTTGTGTTTGTTTCAGCATTCGTTGGGATTTTTTTGTGTGCTGGATGAAGCTAAGCCCAAACTTTGGAGTTTCTTAAACTGTCTCATAATTTTAAAACATTTTAAAAAGCCCAGGGTATCTCCAAGGGGAAAAATGAAATACTTTGAGGAAAAGAAATGAGTAGTTCAAGAGCAAAAGGAAAGGAGCAATAGCAAAGAGCAAGGTGAGGAAGAAATAATTGTACTACAAGAATTTTGTGTATCTCTTACTCTTTTGCAGGGACCAGGCAGGACTGAAATGAAACCTTTCTTCTTTCATTTATTTATTTATTTTAAAATCAAAGCTTCTCTCTTTAATATAACTTCAATTTCTGGAACCCAGCTGCTTTGAATGAGGCTTGAACTCCCCTCCCTTCCCCAAGCCCTGTGATTGTGATGCTGTAACTGAGCAGGATGAGCAGGGGAGCCAGAGCTGGTTTGGAATTTGAGGGCACACTCAGGGCTCTGAAACTCTGCCCCAAAACCAGATCATGGGAAATGGCTGGGGAAGAGATCTCAGTTTACCTTGGAAAGTGTCTCCTTTGTTTCTCTATCAATTCTCTCCTTTATTCCTCAGTACCTTTCCTGGCTCTGGGTATGACCAACTCTGCCCTCTTTGGCTTTACAATGTCAGATCTTTGCTCACTTGACTGCAGCTTTGTTACCTGCATCTTCCAAAAACTAGAAATGAACTTAAAATGCACCTTTTGAATTCTCAGCTTGGCAGCTCTGCCCTTTCTTTCCTCAAACTACTTCTCTGAAACAACAGCCCAAGTTTTTGGTAGAAATACCGGTATTTCTCTGTTTATTTTCCTCCCTGGTTAAACATTGCTGACAGGTTGAGTTACAGCGACAGAGAGGCTCCTGCTTTGACATCCATTTCAGTCTGATATAGCAGCAGCAGAGAATTGATCGGGGAAGAGAAGCTTTAATGGAGATAAATGAAATGACCTGAGCTGTGGGACAGCTCCAAATGGAAGAAAATGAGGGAAATTAGGCACTCCAGATGCTACTTCAGAGGTGAGCTGCTCACCTGAGATACAGCAGAGCTGGGACATACTTCAGACCCCCTGGGGTCACTGTAGAGATTTTTATTGTCTTAATTTGGCCTCACAAGGAGCCACTGAACCCTGTCACATTTCCTGGCCAGCAGCAGGAGCCAGGAATGACTTGTGGCATCTCTGGATGGCTGCAGTCCCGTTCAGCAGCTCACCTTTGGACTGACAATCCTTTTCAAACCCAAGTTGCTTTTCCACAGCCTTATTGAGGCTCCTTTATTAGGGAACAAAAGCCAAGCCAAGCCTTCTGCAGGGCTCTGGAGGACACAGCTTGTGTGTAGTGTGTCCCCACTGTGCTTTTGGAGGAGCACAGATGGCTGGGGATGGCACACATGGAGACAATTAGAGCCACAGTTGTCACTAGGCTCACGTGGGAGCTTTTACCTCTCAGCACCTTCCCTGTTCTCAGATCTCCTCTGCAGAAGTGCTGTTGGCACTGCAAGCTGCCCTTGTTGCTATTAAAACAGGGATTTGCTCACAACAAACAACAGAATTGCCAAATTCAGGTTTTCTTTGTCAGAGAGGGCTGCCAGTGCCAGGTGTCAGCATCTTCAAAAGGAGCGCAGAACACGAATGTTCAGTTTTATTCCTCCTTTCCTAGGATTTCTTACCCATGAGCATGGCTGAGCAGAGTTCTGTGTGAGAATCAGTAAATTGTGTGTGTGTTTGCCCGTTTTGCAGCCCTCCATGGCCTGTCACTCCCCATTAAAGCTCTGCATTCATGTAGCTCCATCTGACTATGACTGAGGAGAGCCTTGCCACCTGAATGTCATCATGACTCGTGTGTTAGCTGCCACTTCTTGAAATTCTGCATCTCCCCTGAATAGCTGCCTCGTTAATGAAGGCTCCTGACGTCAAAGGACAATTGGGCAGCAGTCAAGGAGAGGAGCCAGAGCTCAGCCACAACCTTGTCTCAGTTTAGATACTGCTCCTGCTCAGCAGGCTGGTGTAAATCTGTTATTCAAGTGCCCAACAATCACATTCAGCATAGGAAATGCAGGAAAAAAAAAGATTTTTTTTTTTGAAAATCCACCCCCAGAACAAGGTGCTGCTTGGTTTGTATTTCTGTTTGTTTGGAGCCTGCCTAGGAGGAGGACAGAAGGCCGTGACCTTGAGCTTCCTAACAGCCAACAGTGACAACCTGTGCGGCTGCAGACACAAAAATATCTGTGGATCTTCCTCCTGAGGAGGCAACTTGGGAGCCAGAAAGTCAAAGAAATAGCCAGAATTACAGGAGCAGCAATGAGGTGAGGCTGGAGGCTGTTTGGAGCTAAGTTGCCTGGAGGAGCTGCTGAGCGATTTGATGTGTCAGCTACAGTGAGGGTTGAGATGTTCCTCAGGCTGTGACCTTTCCAGCAAGGGATGAGCTTTGGAGTTTAATAAATACTGAGAAGGAGCTGTGAAAAGGCTGCTGAGATGAGGGTGTGGGTGTGAGGGAAAGATTGAGAGCGTGGTGTGTTCAGATCCAAACCCGTCGGGATCCTGCTTCCCTTGTTAGGATCACCCAAATATTACTTTATTCTTCCCACGTTTTCTTTCAGCTTGTTTAGATGAGGAGTTTTTTGGGTCTGAAAACTTCCTTGGATGTCAAAAATCCCCAAATTGTGTCCAGAGCTCTGTAACTGCACTGCTGTGAGAGCTTGAGTATTTTTGTTGGCTGGGAATAGAGATAAAAATCCCAGTCAGCATTAACAGAACTCCAGGAATTGTTCCTGTACCCACAGGCCTATTTCATGCACCACAGTGCTCTTCTACAGGATATATACGAGCAGAAAAATATTCTCCCTGAACCACAAAGCCTAAACATGCCTTTATAAATAAATAAAAAAGAAGTGGATGCAAAGCAGGACAGGCCATGCTTTAATTTTCTAATTTAATTCCTAATTACAAGCTAAACAAAATTATTTTTAGAAGCCTGGGTAGTGTCATTCTGATCAAGGATGTATCAAGGTGAAATGAGAAATCTGAATCTGCTCTTAGTGAACAATCCAGTGTCCCATAGACATTCCAAAATCAGCATTTCAGTGAAATTAGAAATAGAAGAATCCCAGGATAACGTTGTTGGTTGAATGGTGCTCAGCCACACTGTTTTTTCTTGTTCTGTGGCATTTATGTGGCACAGCTGTGAACCAGAGCTGCTTTTCCCTTGGGGAGTCTGGGATTTGAGGCTTTGGCTGAGCATTGGGAATGGGCTGAAGTGTGACAGCAACACAGATCCAAGGGGGACATTGGGACAAAACTTTTCAAGACAAAAAAAAAAATATATTCCTGCTGCAGGAAGAGTCTGCAGAGCTCCTTTTGTCTCAGTTCTAGACCCAGCTTGTTGACACTGCTCTGTAAGGATGAAGCTCCTGCTGCTCATTTCCCACCTGGAATTCCCTAAAGCTGCTCCAGCTGTGAGCTCGGCTGGGGGCAGAGGCACGAAGTGGCTCCAGGGCAGAGCTGAACACCCCTGGTGGGGTGAGAGGAGCGCAGGGCAGCAGAACATCAGCCCTGCACTCAGGGCTCAGCCCTGGAAACCCTTCCAGGGAAAGTTTAATTGCAGATATAAGCCTGCAAAAATTAGGGTTTAGACGTGTTTTCTCACAGAGAAGCCTTCCTTAAACACATGTAGTGAGCACAGACTCTGCCTCTGGATTTGGATGAGACCAACACTTGGGCAAATATTATTAATAGCTGACTTCTGGATTTTCTGGACCCAGCAAATGATGTAGGGCAGATTTCTCAAATCCTTTATGCATGCAGGCAGCAAAACCCTGCCTAGCTCAATGTTTGATACAGAAACTATTCCTCTAGGACCTGGCTCTGGGGAATTTTTTTCCTCTCATCTCCTGAGCTAATAGAATAAACTTTCTGACGAACTTTATGAATACCAAATACTCAGATTTTGCCTTCAACTGCTGGTAGCAAAAGGAGTGAACAATAACAAGGCTTTTTTCATGAATTACTGCTCAGAATTGTGCAGTGTTTCACTCACAAGTGCTGAAAATGCAGCTCCCTGCAGCAGGGGAGGCAGAGAGAGTGTGAGGAGACAGCACAGCCTTGCTCCACTTTTGCTATTCCTACTTTAATTTAATTCTCCAGTGTCTTAACAAAGCTCCCAATCCAAGAGGCTTTAATGGAAGTGACAAACATGAGGCAGAGCTGCTCCCAAGCATTCGATGCTTCACAGGGTTTTAAAGTGGGACTTTGCACTTGGTGTGCCAGTGGGAAAACTTTGGCTTTACCAAGTGTGCTCTGCAGTTAAAATATTTAGGCAAAACACTTCAAAATAACGTGCCTCGATGTCAGGTTTCTGGCAAGACATTTGCATTCAAGTCACTGAAGCAAATCACACTTAGAGATCCAACTGCCTGATGGAATATTTTAAAAGTCTCCTTTTCCTCACCACCAAGTGGCTTTTTTTTTTTTTTTTTTTAAGCTTTCACATTGTAATAAGCAATTTCCCCTTCAGGGAGATTGTTTTTAGAAGTGTTTTAAAGCAGCTGTTGCTTTAAAAACCCTGACAATAATGAATCTTGGCTTGTGCTTGTATATAATAAGGGAATGTCAGTCCTCACACACAGACACACACCTTCCCTCCAAAACAGCGCAGCAGCTTTGTCAAAACAGCTCTGAATTCAAGAAATTGCATAAAATTAAACAAAAGCATAGAATCTTACACAGCATAATTCAAAATTTAAGTAAAAGCCAACATAATCTCTGAGCTGGGAGCAAGGCAGAGAGAGCCCAGTCCCTCACAGAGGTGACCTCATGGTCTCCCTGTATTTATATTTTCACTTAGCTCTGCGAAAAAAGGACTTTTTCTGCTGTTTGCAGAGGGAAGGGCAGGATTATTCCCAGGTTCTTACCTCTGCTGCTGGCATAGAGGATCACCAGGGCGACGGCGGCACAAGTCATGAGGAGCAGCAGGACAGCCAGCCCGATGGCCACAAAGCTCCAGGGCTTCTTCCCAGATTTGGTCGATTTTTCCACAATATCCATTTGACTTTCTGATTTCCCCATTATTGTAACTCTAAATCGGGGAGGGGAGGGCGAGAAAGGGTTAACAGCACGGCTACATCAGGACAGGGAGAAATGCATGAGAAATCAGGGAGGAAAATAAAGGAAGCAGAATAAAAGCAAGGAGAGAAAGAAAACTTCCAAATTATTACATGTATTTGTCCATTTGATTGTCCACAGATTTGCCAACCTCATTCTCCATCTCCTGTGCCTGCGTGTCTGCTCTCGGGGGGGGCTGTGCTGCCCCGGGCTCTCCGTGGTGCAATGCCAGAACTTCAGGAGCCTCTTTGGGAAGTGTGGAAAAGTCTCATGACCAGGTTGGGCAACTCCTTTCGCCCGAGCAGCGGAGGAGGGGGGCAAACTGCCGCCTTCCACTCCCCACTTCCAAAATATTCACGCCGCTGTGAAGAATTCCCTCCGTGGCGCTGGGCAGGTCTGCAGGGCTCTGTTAACAGCCGAGGAATCCAAGCTGGGATCCTTCCAGGTGCGAGCGCCCTGGAGCGGCTCGGTGGCCAGCGGCGATGCAGGATGGGGGCAGCGGGGCAGCTGCCGGGGCTGCGAGGCTGGGACTTCCCGAGGCTTCTCCGAGCCATGTTCAGGGTTGGGAGCTCAGCCCCGAGCCCTTCCCAGCTCCAGGGAGATGCTCCGGGGGAGGAGAGGGCGGGATGGGCTGGAGGAGCCCCGTGCCGCTGCGGCTTCTTCCCGGGATTCTGTCATCCCTGGAATGCCGCTCGCTTATTCGGCCTCTGCGCTCGCAGGAGA
Organism: Corvus moneduloides; assembly: GCF_009650955.1. NCBI lineage: Eukaryota > Metazoa > Chordata > Aves > Passeriformes > Corvidae > Corvus > Corvus moneduloides. The sequence goes on from NC_045497.1 coordinate 2,879,678, forward strand.
GGTGGGAACCTGCTGAAGCTCTCTGGCTTCCCAGAGCGCCGGCAGCTTTGGGGTGGGATGAATGGGATGTTTGCAAACAGGCTGATTTGTGGGTTGTTGCAAGCAATGCACAGAATTCCTTTATGGAAATCTGGCTGGGAGCAACTGGGAAAGGCAGCAAGAGCAAGGGCAGGGTGATTTCCCTTGTGTTTTGTTTCACTCTGCTCCAGAACCGACTTCGGGAGGAGGGAGAAGCAGGTTGGTTCGGGGGTGTTTTCCCCTGAGCTGCCGCAGTTCATTCACACCGTAGAAATGTTCAGGTTGTGCCTCTGCACTCCGAGTTTTGTGTGAGTGCAGGAGGAAGTGCTGGGGGCAGAGCAGGGATTCCTCTGTGGCTCTTTGCTGGGAATGGACACACAGTGTTCCAAGAATAGGGAACAATGAACACCAGTTCCTTCTGCCAGAGCCCGAGTCTCCTCTCCCAGTCAGCACTCTGCCTCAAAATCCCTGGGAGAATTTCCTTTTGCTTTTTTTTTTTTCCCCAGAGTCATGTTATCTCAGGCTTCTGGCAAGTGTGAAGGCAGCAATTCTCATTCCGCCAGCTGAGGAGGAGTAGAAGAGCGCAGGGATGTGAGATGCACGCGTGCTCGTGCAGATCCTGGCTGTCCATATGGGAAAAAGAGCTGCAGAAGGCAGGGTCGCTTCTAAGGACAAAGCTATACATTTAATTAGGATTTAAGTGATCTCTCATTTCTGTTTGCAGAAATTTCTACAGCTAAGAAAGCTGAGTTTCCTGTGTTTATGGGAATCTTTCTGGTTGCTGAGCAGTTTTACTCCTACCTTACAACGTAGCTGGCTCTGAGTAGGATCTGCCTGGTTGAGGTCTGTAACACTACAATAGGCAGGTGCCTCACAGGACTTAATGTGGCAACTTTTGTAGATTGAATGTAGTTATTTTTGTAGATTTGATGTGGTTATTTTTGTAGATTTAATGTAGTTATTCTCATAGATTTAATGTATTTATTCCTGCACCGTGGCTCTAAGACACTGTAGGGTATTATTTTGCCCATTTTGGAGGGGGAGAATCAAGATGCCAAAAATCCAAGAGCTTTATTCCTTCTGCTGTGCTAAGTGAAAAAAACCAACCCAACTCAAACAAACAACCCAACAAAACTCAAAAGCCCCCTAATTTTCTGTGTGAGGAGCAGCAGCAACTGTAAAGGACACATTTGCAGAATCATTAATTTTGATTGTCTTGAGCAGCTTTGTGTGGTCACTGGAATGGAGCAATCCATCATCCTGACAGTGCAGCAAGGTCCCCGTTCTGGTCACTGCTTCGAAGGGGACAGACCTGCTTTGATTTCTGACAGTCTCAGGATCACCTTGGAGCCTCTGTGGCAAAGGCAACTCGATGCTGCGAGGTGGAATGGGGTTGCTTCGTTATTTATTTTCCCCTAAATCTCACATTCAATTAAATTATTCATGATTTAATCACTGCCTGCAGAAATTCTCTTCTGCTTTCCCCCTTATTTTACAAAAGAGCTTTAAAAGGTTAATCCCTCTTTGCAATCCTGGGAAGGTGAACACCGGCCTGGGGATTTCTTCTTCCAGAAATTGAGGAACAGTGGGGGTTTTCAGTTCTTGGAAAACATCCTCTCTCCCCAAAGCAGTGTGGACACAAAACACATGAAGCAACGAGGCATTTGCTGTTTGGGTTGGGCCACTTTGAAAGGATTTTTCCCTTTTTGCTTACATTGTAACTTTGCAGAGGAGGTTCTCCTGTTACTGGAATTTGGAAGTGTAAAGAGCTCGCAGTGGCAGGGTTACAGCTTGAAAAAGCCTCAAATCAGGGATTTTTACCCTTGGATCCTGCAGGGATGGGGCTTGAGCAGCCAAGCTGGATGACTGCCTCTTTGTGGGATGTGTTTACTGGGAACTCGGAGACCCCACATATGAATATTCACTCAAAAGGTGCTTCCCCAGGCACAAGGCATCCCCAGCTGCACAGAACTACTGAATATAGAGAGGGAGCAGCACTGGGGTTTTCTGCAGGTCTTTTCTTCTGGGGAAAAATTCTCAGGTCTGTGAGGAATTTATGGTCAGAGGGCTCCAGCCCTGAGCAGCAAATATTTGAGCTGGTGCCTCACTTGTCTGGGAGACTGCACTTGAATATTTTTGCTTTCATATTTCCCCTGGAGAATCTGGAATAACCACGGCTGTGCCTGGGACACTGAGCTGGGATGAGACTGATCAAGGATATTTTTACCTTGCTCAGAAGTTTGGTTGCTGTGTTGTAATTGCCACAATGTCGACTTGACCTTCAACTCCTCCTTTAGGAGGAATTGATCCTGAAGATAGAAATTGTCAGGAGTTGTGCATTTCTTCTTCCCCTCTCCCTGTGTTTGTTTCGCCACTGGTGTTGTGAACCTCAAAAGCTTTGTGGTTATGAGAATATATGAGAATATATAGCCTAAAATTATATATATATGCACCTAGTATTATTATATGAGAATATATTACCTACTTTAGGTGCCTGCCCGATTTTCACACGGTTTTTAATCTGAGTATTGATGTGATTGAATGCTCTGGGTCACCGGAATGGATGATCCCATGGTTGCTGCTCCCTGTATGCTCCCAGCAAACCAGGGACTGGATGTGCAGTAGGGCAGTGATTTCCCAGCTGGAGCTCTGGGGTTCTCCTGCAGGAATTAAACAGCTCCACCAAATGTAAAAACAACTCCATGTCCTAAAGCAATCCGAGCCAAGCAGGACGTGGCAGCATCTTTAGTGTGATTTGTCTTAAGAGTTGTTGCCATGGAAACAAGGTCTCCATCTCTATCTGTTACATCCTTATAGACTGATCCATAGTGAGATGTGAGGGAAATTCTCTTACCTCTGGATGTCAGGGTTTGTAGTTTGCCCTGAATCCTTTGCCTATGCCAAAAAAAAAAAAAAAAAAAAAAAAATTGATTTTAGGCAGTCCTGTGTCAGTGGAAGTGCAATTCCAGATGTGGAATCACTTGCATGTGAACTGCAGGTTAGAAATGACCAAGTCCTGGGTGTGTGAGGGGCAGAGGTGTGGGGAGCAGCTCCAAAACTCCTCAAAGACTGCTTAAAATCTCTTCTGTTATTTACCTTTTTGGTTTTAGTACAGTAAAGAGCCATGAGTCTGGAAAGAGAGCTGTTAGCTGTTGTCATCTGGGTATCAATGTTCAGGTTACACAGATATAAAGATCTATTTCTTCTGTGTATATAAATTAATCTAAACAGGAAAACTCACCTGAACCAAGATTTATAATGCATGTGTAAAATGGTCAGTTTAGTAACCAGAACAATGTGCATCATTCCAGTCAAAATGTCCATAAATGAGATTCGTATACACTTTTAACTTAAATACAGAAGAAAATCTGAAGCTGTAGGGCAACATTAAAACAAAAAAAAGCCCAACCCCACAGCCTCACCCCAGTGAATCAGCAGATGCCTGGCTCCAGGACAATGGCTGGATGTACCCTGTGATTTATTGTGGCAGGGATGCTGCCCACAGAGGAGAACTCATTGTGCTCAGAAATAATGGGTTTGTCTCTGAGAGTCAGCAGAACCCTGTCATCTGTCAGCCAGCATAAAAGAAATAAAGCTCAACATTGAAATATCTTCTTGGAGCAGGTTGGCTGCCAGCTGTGTGGGGTGGAAATAAGTCCTGGTGGAGGCACATCTGAAACAGTTCCGAATTGGGAAAACCTCGAAGTTGAGGCGATGTTTCAAAACTCTTCTCTTGCTCTCCCGTTAGAGATGAGCATCTTTGGAGCACCCTCAGAATTAAAAACTCCCAGCCATCAGTGCTGTTATGCAGGAAAGGTGCCGTGGCTGCTGCCCTGAGTTTCTGGATGGATTCACTGCAGAGAGAAGCAGGTAAAAAGGTGAAGGTGTCTTACCTGGCTCTTGTGGAGGAGGTTTTTCAGCTGCAGAGGTGCCTCGAGCAGTTTCTGGGATGGAACTGCACTGTTTGTGTTTTCTGGCAGTCAGAAATAAATGTTTATTCATGTTACCAGCTCTGATCCCCTTCCAGGCTCTCTCCAGGAATGGGCTTGCAAAGTGCTGTGCCCAAATCTCCCTCTCCCCTTCACTCACACGCAGGTGGCTCCCAGTGCCCAATGAATTAAATGCTCTGCTCTGAGACTTCTCAGGGAGATTTAACCCCTTCCAACGTGTCAGAAATCACTGGGTTTTATGTCTACACTGGAAAATAGGTTGTGTAGCAGGGATGCCTTTAAGAGGACAAGGTGATTTCCTGGCTTCTTAGCATTTGGAGAATTCTCTTCTATTACAGTAATTAATTCTTAGGAAAGTTCTCATTTTCCATGAGGTGCTTTACCTTTTTCCCCAAGAGGGTTTTCAAGACTTCTGGAATGCAGTGTCTCATTTTTACATTTAATTTCAGTATTGTAATTATTTCAGTGCTGCAATTATATTCTTAATGATAAAAGCGCTTCAAAACTACATGCACATGGCTTGGAAGGTATATTTTTGCATTGCTTTGCTGTATAGGACAGATTGCAAAGAAAATAAATCTCAGATATTTTACCTTAAATTATTTTTGGTTACAGAGCACATGCAAGTTTCAGCTGTTCCATTAAATGTACTGCTTTTAAAAATGACAAGGAGATAATTCCTGTTTCCAAGGAAAGCTGTTCAGACCAGTTGAAAAATTAGAGTATATAACCCCAGTCCTGTATTTAAACATCCGGCACATGTTATTTAATGCAACACAGAAGTCCAAGCCATAAAATCCTCTTCAATAAATTATTACACTCAGTTTCAGCAAGACTGTGAATTTCTAGATTATCAAAATCCTTATAAATATGCTTAACTTTCAGCAAACTTCCCATTTTCACCCAGCCCTTACCCTTTTCTTGCTTTCCCACTGGCAATTAGGATGCTGTGGGGGAAATCAGGAGCCTGGCATCCTTCAGCCTGAGGGCTGAACATGCACCCTGAATGGACAACTGGAGCGTGGGGGGTGCTTGTGGCAGGAGCAGGAGCTGCAGGACAGGAGGAGGCCGAGAGTTGGGTCAGTTTTTCATGTAACAGCTGCTGAAGTGGCCTCAAATCCCAGAATCCCAGGATGGTTTGGGTTAGAAGGGCCCTCTGGAGATCACCTAGTCCAACCCCCTGCCAAGGCAGGGTCAGCTGGAGCCGGTGACACAGGGACACATCCAGGTGGGTTTGGAATGTCTCCAGAGAGGGAGACTCCACACCCTCCCTGGGCAGCTGTTCCAGTGCTCTGCCACCTCCGTGGAAAAAGGTTCTTCCTCAGGCTGAGATGGAACTTGTTGTGTTTTAGTTTGTGGCCATCACTCCTTGAATGTAGGATTAGGAATGGGAGCTGGTCTGGGGGTGCAGAGAGGTACCTGAGTGCCCTCAGAGGAGGGTTTGGATCCCAGGTGCAGCTCTGTGGTTGGAATTTCCCATTAGAGACAGTCGGTTGCCTGTGGTTCCCTTTGGAATGGCCATCTCTGGGTGGTTCCTCGTGCAGCAAAGTCTCTGGGGCTCAGTCAGGCAGGGTCAGGCCTGCACCAGGGATCTGAATGTCTTTATTATTTGTCAGCCCTTGCCTTTGTCAGCCAGGCAAACACAGAGCCTGCACTGGGGCTGGATCCCGAGGGATGCCCGGGAGGTTTCCTCGTCCCCGCTGAGGGTCTGTGCCAGGGGCAGCTGTGCCAATACCCAGGTGGGTGTCGGGCACAGAGCAGGGGGTGACCTCCAGCAGCAGCAGCACTGGCTGGGGACAGGGGCTGGGGACAACGTGCAGCTCTTTTACAATAATAGAAAATGCACAAATAATGTCATCTTCAAAGCGCCGCGTACCCGGAACTAAGAGGTACTGACAAGCATCTGAAAGAGAGAATTATCCCCATTTTACAGATGAAAGGCAGTCACACAGAGAATCAAAGTCAAGATTAGATTAATAGACACTGATGCCAGAGGAGCTATTAGGTCTTGTCTGGCATCTGGCAGAACAGAGCGGAGAATTTCATACAGATTGCTCCACTAAATCCCTAATCTCTGTTTGGGCTTAGGAAAAGACCTCCAGAGCTGACACAAAGACACTGCACCACCTTCAAGTAATTTGCTTGTGGGGCACTACTGGAAGTTCACATCCTGTCCCCGTAGGAGTTTATTTCACTTCCTGCTGCCTCAGCTAATTTTGTTTGAATAATATTTTTAAGAGCCCCCCATATCACCTGAAATCCCCTTTGCATTTGTGCTCGCTCGAGATAATTCTTGAGCTGATACTTTTCATGTGGGAGACAAGGGGCAAAAGGATGTTGGAGTGGGAAAAGTTTAATCTTGATAAAAGATTTTTTTTTTCTTCCAGTGAGAATAATCAATCACAGGAGGAGCCTCCCCAGGGATGTGATAAGGTCCCCATCACTGGAAGCTTACAAGATTTCCCAGGCTGGGCAGGGTGCTGGATAATCTTATCTAGGATCCCTTTGCCATGGGAGGTTGGCTCTCATGACCTTTGGATGTCCCTTCCAACCTGGGCTATTCCATGATTCTGTGTAAAAGGTTTTGTGGATAGGAATTGATTTAAGTGTGTGCTTAAAAGCTGTGTTGAATCAGGTCTTGGGGTCCAAATCCAGCACCAGTTAGAGCCAATGTTCCCAGTTTCCCTGCTGAGAAGTGATTTGGATCTTTCCAAATGACACAGTCTCTTCTGAACTGTCAGTTCCGTGGCATTTTCCTCTACATCTCTGCTTGATGTGTGATTATACTGCAGTTCATCAGGCAGGTTTATTAGGAGACTTAATTGGATTGCATTAGCTGGCATTTAAGGCGTCCAAACCAGTTGAGAATGCAATCAATTAAAACATCCAAGCACATTAATGGTGTGGACACAGGGCAATTTATGTAGATGGCTAATTACCTGCTTACTTCAGGAAGCAGATCAAGAACGGCCAAATGATGCACGAGAAGAAAAGAAACAACATTGCAAAAATCCTATTGGCAAGGCTGCAAAACTGAGCACATGGCAAGGTGTAATTGTTCCCTTTGTTGAAGTCTACAGTGAGAGCACAAACCCTACACCGTGACAGGCACTCAGAGGTGTTCCCAAGAATTTCAGATTTGAATGTAACTTCCAGAGAACAGACTGAGCACATTACCAGCGCCGGAATGTCTTATAATGGCACATCTGGGGTTTCTAAGCAATCAAGAAGCTCTCTGAGATGGTCATTTCAAGTGGGGAAATGCTAATCCCTGTCAGTTTTCCATTTCATCCACTACTGATCTGGATCTGAGGCTGGTGCTCCGTGGGGATTCCAGGTCCCTCACTCTGGGTGATGCCCAGGAAGTGTTTTTGGTGTGTGCAGCACCCACCTGGAGATGAAAGCACAACTGGGGGGCATAACAAAATGCAAACCAGGGTGGAATTGAATCATTAACATCCTCCTGTGTTTCCTGCTCCCTCCTACAACCCTCCTGTGGCTTTACAGCTAAATTCTCTCATTTACTGGTGCAGTTCAGGAATGAGACATGCAAACTGATTATCAGATACTGCTCTTAATTTCCTTTACAGTCCAGGGGGAAATTCTTATTCTCGTTCATTCTCTGCCACTCCTGACTTTTTGGGATTGTGTAGGGAACATACAAACACAGCAATGATCAGGTTGGGTGGTGACACACCTAAAGCCACAGCTGCTCTGGCTCAGAACAAGTCCCCAGTGGCTCTCAGGGACACAAGGGAGGCTTGCCAGGGTCTCCAGGAGGTCTTGGCCATGCATCCCATGCCCAGGATAGACGTTGGAAGTGAATTGATTGAAAATTACCTGGTTGTACATGTCTTAGAGGTGTAGGTTCCACACCTGTATTGAGGTGTGGGATGCAGAAGGGTCGGTGGCACCAGGCTGTGACATCAGGGAGGGTCAGAACAGAAGCTGTTTTCTCACTTTCTCAATTGCTGGTTCATTAATGAGAAACTAAAACCACCATCACTGTGATCATGAGTGGTTTCTACTCTCTGCTGACATCTTTGGGACTGGCTCATGTTCTCCAGCCGTCCATTTGGGGTGGAAATTTGTTCCCCACCCACCCTCAAACACCCCCAGCTGCTGAGAGCTACAACCAGCAATATCAGTTGTGTTTATTTTCTGCCCTCCAGGCACTTCTGGGAGCCAAGAAACCACTGCTCCTGTGCTCAGGGCTGCCTGTACTCACCTGTGGGCTGGTGCAGTCTCTGCAGCATTGACAGAACAAATGGTTATGGAAAAGTCATTCCTGAAACCCACAGCAGGAGCAGGAGGGGAAAGAGACTTCTGAATCCCACAGCTTTGGAATGCCGTGCCTCCTAAATAATGAACTGCTTTTCTTAAGGTGCCACTGAGTAATGGTTGAGTGAACCAGCAGATCCCAGCACAGACCAGTGTGGCTGACATCCAACTGAAGCAGCCAAGGCTCCAAAGGCAGGCTCCAAAGGCAGTGATAATTTCATGTAACACATTAAATTCCTGCTGACAGTGACTCCTCGGAGCCCTGGCAAATTGGAAACTGCTGGATGCAGCAGCAGCACCATGATAACACAGTTAATCTTCTGCAGGGGCATGGTGGTAAAAGAAATGGCTTTTAGATTAGCTGTCATTAGAGTGAAACATCTGCCCCTGCCAGCCAAGGGGACTGTCCTCACTTGGGCACACGGGAAGCTCATTAAGTTCCTGGGTTTGCATGGCTCTGGTCCAGAGCCACACTTCCACCACGCTCTAAGGCTGGGAAGCACAATGACTTGGGCTGAAAGGCAGGAAGATGAATTCCCTGGAGATGTGTCAGCTTCCAAAGCAGCTGCAGAAGTTGGTTCAAGTGTTTGGACTCCCTTAGTACCTGGAAGCACGCAGTGAAGTGAAATAGGAAAAATTAATGGGAGTGATGGGGTTTTAAAGGAAATTAAACCTTCTGAGATCACAAAAGCTCAAAGCTAACTCTGTCTGAACTCTGAGGAAAAGCTTCCAGTGGAATATTTAATTCCAAACACTTTGCCATCATTTCTAAGCTGTTCTTTGCCTGCTGGACTGCAGAGCACGAGGTCAGGAAACCTCCCTTGTCTAACTCTAATTGTGATGCAAATATTCTCACATCTGATTTTCCTTTCACATGCTTAGAAGGAATGTGGAGTGCTTCAGAGGGGCGAGCCTGGCAGGGCACTGTTTGTGCAGGAACATTCTCAACCACGATTTCACAGTTTACTTTCACTGTTCATTACCTGGTGATGATGTGCAACGCTGTTATTGAGGTTGCAGAATGCTTTAAAGGAGCAAAATTCACGCAGAACAAAGAAATGGTTGGAAGTGTCTGTATGGAGCTCAGAGCTGGATAAACGACAGATGTTTAAGCTGTAATTAATTAATGACTGCAGCTTCAAGCTGGATTACAAACAGGTATCCAGTTTCACCTTTTATTAGGTTGTATTTTCTTCTTGATTACATTAGTCTTGATTAATATAAATATATTTGAATTTTTCACAGTTGTGTGACATTTACAGCAGAATTCCTTGAGGGTATGTCCTAAAGCACATTGTACAAGGAGCAATAAAGTTCCTTTTCTGAGCATTCAACCATAGGCTGCTCGAACAGAGTGAGGGAAGGGTTTCAAAGCAGTGGGAAACAGCTCCACAGTCCCCACGAACTGCAGCTTAAGGTTACAGAAATGTACAGAAATGACCACTGCAGGTTTACCAGGCAGATTCTTCAAGCCAGAACTAGAACCAAATTTTTATTTATTTATTTCTTTTAGAAAATGGCTTGTCTCTAATCATAGAATCATGGGCTGGTTTGGGTTGGGAGGGACCTTAAAGCCCATCCAGTTCCACCCCTGCCATGGGCAGGGACACCTCCCACTATCCCACGTTGCTCCAAGCCCTCTCCTAGAAATTGTTTGGAAGAGTAAGAACACAACAGAGAAATAAAGAACCAATCAGAAGCTTAGGCACAGGCAAAGGACTTCCGTGGGCACAGAGGACAAGGAAAATAAAAGAAACCAATAAAAATGCTGATGAGAGGAGTCAGGAACTGCTGGGAGAAGCAGCCATTCCTCAAGGCCATGAGGAACAGGCAGGCACCTGAAAAGGAATTTTTCCTCAGGATAACTCTCTGGCAATCTTGCAGGGATGCCTGTGGTCCTTATTGTTAAAGAAATATTTCTTTGGGAGCAATAAATGCATTATATCAGAATAATATGTTGCTTAACAAAAGAACAGGCCAAAATCCCCCAAACTTCCAGACTAACGAAGGGAATATTACCCTGGGAGACAGGACAACTGGATTATATTCCCAGTGCTTTCCATGTCTGAAAAAAGTTTTTACATAATGGAGAGACTTAAAAAAAAATTCCAAAGCCCTAAACAACCACTTCTCAAAAATTTCTCGAGACACAGAGAAGTTCCTGTCTGTTAGTTACCATTTGAAGGAAAAAACGAGCAAAATTATTTCATTAGGCTTGCAAATGGAGCCAACAGGTTTTTAGGGATATAATTTCATGCTTGGGAAGAAGCTATCCCACAATATCTTGATGCTCATTACGGGGAAAAATCCTCATCAGCGTCACTAGGATTAAAATCAAATTTGAAGGGCAAGAAGCCCAGTCTTACCTGTGCTATTAGGGCAGAAGAAAGGAGCATGCAGAGAAGAGGAAAAGGTGGAAGGTTCCAGGTGGTGTCAGCGCTGGGGGTTGATCCCATGGCTGCTGAATGAAGTTCCACCCTGGAATGTTGCCTTTGAGACAACAATACAACAAAAAAGAAAATGCTCCCTCTTCCCTTTCATCCTAATCAAAGCAGCAGAGCAGTCCTCAGCACTGCTTTCATCTCTGTTTTCAGCAGTAGTTTCAGCAGTTTTTCTCCCTGGTTATATTATCACACTCCATGGGGACAACTCCCTTGGAGCAGCCAGAACCAAGAGAGGAGCTGCTGCCCTGGGCCCCACCTGGACTGAGCTGAGGGCTCCCATCTCACAGGTGAATCCCCAGGGATGGACCAGCCCTGCCTCTGCGGTGCCCCCAAGTCCACCTGAAAGCAGGAAAACAGAGCCATGACAGCAGAAACAGCCCTCCTGACCATGCCAGGGGCTGAGTGCGTGCTGTCCAGCAGGGGTGAGGAGGAAGGAATGCTGCAGCACTGGGAACAGTCCCATCTTGGATGCTGCCTCCAACCTCCTGCTTGTGCATCGCCACTTCTGGATGAGCTCCAGGGCTGGCTCTGGGGTTTGAACACCCAGGAGTGTGAGGGATGGAATTCAGCAGCTCTGGCAGACACCCCAAGGAGAGATGATCCCTGTTATCTGCCGTGGCTAAATGGAGGGATCTGAGAATCCAAGGTGAAGCCCGGAGTGGAGCTGCCTGTACGCCTTGGATATCAGGGCAGGAGTCCCTGGAGTGGATGTTTGATCTCTGTTGAGTCTCACCCTTCACCTTATCTGTTATTTCACTGTACACTGGGGCAGTAAAAGAGTTTATTTGGCATTTGTGGTGCCCCATCCCCGATATTGGTGCTGATTGTGGCAAATCCACTGCATTCCCACAAGGGCAGATCCTTCCCTCCTGGAGCGGGGCAGGAGAGGGGTGTAACACAAATGGTCCTTCACAAACACCTTACTGGAGTTACTTTTGACTGATCCTTTTGACTGGCCCATAAAAATAAGGCCAATTTATTGAACTGTACATGTTAGAGCTCATCAAATACTAGCAAGGGAACACACGATTATTATTCACGAGCTGCAGGTGATTTGAATGCTTTCCTTCAGGAGGACTGGACCCCCTGTGTTAGAATTCATTCAGTTTAGCCAGAAAAAGAGACTTTTTTCACAATGGGGAGTTTACAGAATCCACAATAATTTTAAGGAGTCCTGAATGCTGCAATTTGCTTTTTTTCCTCATTGCTCTCTTGTTTTGTTTCTCTGCCTGAAACTTTCTACTCTCAATTCTGCTGTCCCACGTTCGGTGTCATGTCTGTTGCATATTTATCATGAGCTTCTCATCTTTCTTATCTTTCTCATCTTTCCCTCATTCTTGCAGCCTCCCAAACAAACCAGAAAGCAATCAGACAGCAGGAAGTCCCCAAACAGAGAAATCAATGTATGCTACAGCTCGATGCCTCTCTTTTGAGTCTTGCTCTCAGCTTCTGGAGCTCAGTGCTTTTATCAATTTTGAGCCCATAGTCTGTGATTTTCCAGGCCTCTTCATAACGCTGCTTTTCAAAGTTATTTTGTGCTACTTTGTGAAATGTTTTGGTTAAAGTGTGCCTGCCAGGACAGTTTGTGATGGTGCCCAGGGCCAGGGGCTCGTCCAGCTGCAGGGCCTCCATGTAGTGCTGCACTGCTGCCTCCTCCTCAGCCAGGGCCAGCAGCAGGAAGCCCTGGCAGCAGTGGTCCCCAGCCTGTGTTTTTGGGCTGTTACAGCCGTGTCCCTGGATCACTTTTTCCATGTCTTTCAGAGCTCTCTCATATTTTTTCAGGTGCATCAGGCAGGCGGCTCTGCGGCGCAGGTACCTGGGGCTGTCTCTGCTGGCCAGCACTGCCAGGCTGAGATAGCCCAGAGCCTCCTCATAGTGATGGCCTCTCATCAGCACCTTCCCTTCCTGGGCTGCTGCCTGTGGGGACAGAGTTAATCTGTGTTAGTTAATAAAGGGGAAAAAATAGGAGAGTATCTGGTCTGGACTGGCCATAGACACAGACACTAAGAAATCTTAGTTACTTTGTCAAATGTTGAAATTCCATCTAGCTGGAGAACTCATAGTTGGTGTATTTTTGCATATAGATAAGATATAAAACTCCTGGATCGCTGGGTACTCGTTGTTATCTCAGGAGCTTCTAAACTCCTCTCCTTTTTTTTGTCTGCCAGAATTTCTTCTGAATTCATTTACATTCCTTAGGAATGATGAGCAAAAAGCTGTCTGGACCAACCTCCTCAGGTACTGCCCCACAAATGCCAGTGCTAAAAAATGAAGTTTTTTGTCTCTGCTGGAGCTTACCCAAGCTGAAGGGAAAAAAAGGCCAACTGGTGGCTTTGCTAATTGTTAATCTCGAGTGCAATTTGAACTCTCTGCCCTCATCTGAAGGGAAAAACAACAACAAGAAAATAGAGAAGGCAGGAAGAACCACATAATTTTTAGGTTTGTGGAGGTCAATAAAGAAAACTCCATTAGAACTATTTGCCTCAGATGGATTTCTCATTATTTCCCTTTATTGGTAATGAATACAGCTTTTAACGTGCGGCAGCAGAGTGAATATTCAGGTTATAAACAAGGCTGCCATCAGCAGCTGAGGGCGTACAAAAGGCTGAGCCAAACAAGCTGAGGCTTCAAGCAAAGGATAAATGTTTCCATCCTCCTCTTTTCACAGGGTAACTCCTGAATTGGATGCAGAAATCCAGGTAGCCCAGCCACACTTGGTTGCCAGGTCAGGTCCTCCAGTCTCTTTGTGTGCCCCTTTTATTTTGGCTGCCTGTGTTTAGGATTGATTACTCTCTGCCAGAACTGAGGAAAACAGGTTCTGTAGGAAAGGGATCAATACTGCAGGGCAAGTCCTGGCACCTCATCTGAGAGCAGTGGCATGAAATAATTTAGCCTCTCCTCATGGTTTATGAGGAATTCTGCCCCAGTTATTTCGTTATAATGCCTATAATATATATATTTTTTGCTATTTTGCTTGACATAGTCGTATTTATTAAGAAGTCTCTCACAAAGAGCAATAGGACCTCTCCCCAAATAGTGCCAACCCCTGGCTTTAACAATTCTGGCCATAAATTTTCAGGCAGCCTGTCCAAACCCATCTCAGATGTCTTGTGTGCATTTAAAGAGCAGCACAATTACTTTGTCCTTTGAAATGTTTTTAAGGCAACCACTCAATGCAAGTGTCCCCTCAGTGGCAGGAACTTAACAGGGTTCAAGGTGGAATTGCAGCTGTGTGAGGAGCATCCTGGCAAGAGAAGGTGGTTTTTTTCCCCCTAGAAATTCCAAAGTTCTGGATCACGTTGTTCCAAGGAACTCAGCGCAGTTCCTCAAAATTCCTTGTGTTTGTGTAGTTAAATTGTCATTTTCAGCCTTTAAGGTGCATTTGTTGTCTCAGAGGCAGAAGGAAACACAATTGGTGTGGTTGTGCTGAATGATGAATCTGATGCTGGAGGTTTCAGTGCTCTGACCTGGGGCATTTGGGGTTATTGCACCACAGGCAATATTGCCTCTATTCACTGAGCCACTGCTTTGACTCTTTCACATTTCCCTGAGAGTCCCCAAATCAAGGCATGAGATTCTGCATCCCTTGCCACACTTGGAGGAAAAATCCCACCTGAAAATAAAGGATTCCCTTTCATCCTTGCTGATGGAGAAAGGTTGGGCAGCTGGATTCTGGATTCTCTTCTGGCTCTGCCTGACTTCAGGGACCCGAGCTGGGACATTTTTTGGTGTGCAACAGGAAAGGATTAATCAACAGCTTGGACATTATCTCCTAACAAAGATAAAGATGAAAATCTGGCTTATGGAAAGAAGGTTTGGAAGGACATGGCACAGCTGAGTTCAGCTGCTCCCTGCACGTGGCCTTGGAGAAGCATTTTTGTCATCAGCCTCATTGCAGGTGACCTGGAAGGGCAGGAAAATCTGTGGGGTCCTTTCCAGGGGAACTCGAGTCCAGCTTGTCACTAAAGGTTTGATTTTGGTTTCCAGACTGAAATAATTCTGGTACCATCTGGAAAGGTCCATGAGTGGATCCCTGGATCCCTGGATTAGGTCTCTGTGTCTCTTTCTTCCATCTATTCACCTCACTGAGAGATAAATACACACATTTTTGTGGCATTTTTGGTTCCAGTCCCTGGGGACCAGCCTTATGATGTGACCAAGGTTCGATTCCTTAGAAAAAAAGAGTAAGGAGCTGACTGGACATGGGATTATGGCCAAGGGTTAGGCCCTGAACAGTAAATCCCAGCAGATGGACTGATGAACTCTGAGCTTTGGGAGAGGGTTGGATGTTTTCAGAAGAGTTTGGAGCAAGCCTTTCCTTCTCCACCTGCACATGCTGTGAAGGGCATGTGGAATGGCAACTTCACCTAGTTCTGGCACAGACCATGCAGGTTTGGAGAGCCTTTTTGTAGGAATCTGGACATCCACAGAAGCTGCAGCCCTGAGGATCTGTGTGAGGGGTTGGGAATCAGTCGTGCATTTACCCCCTGACTTAGGAAACCCAAGGGTTGAAGCTGCACTAGCAGCAAGCAAACTCCCTTCCTCTGACCTTTTGCAGCTTAATAAATCTTTCAGATTCCTATTCCCATGGGGCTCTCCCAGTTGTTTACAAATTTCTCAGCGTGGGACCCCTTTGACTATAAATAACGGGAGAATTTTATTGCTTTGTTTTCCATGAAAAAAATAAATAGAGTACATCAAGGAGCTCTCTCCTTCCTCCACCCTTTCCTATTCAGCTTATGCAGAACTATTTTTAGCTCTTCAGACCTGGCTCCAGGATAACGATGACACGTTTTTTAAATGCCTGTAATTCCAAATACTCAAAAACCAACGTGGCAGAAATGCTTTTGTGCTGGGGTGCTGAGACTGGGTGTAAACTCTGAACTCTCCTTTTCCTACCTGGGAAATGAAGGTAACAGAGTAAACTCCCTCTTCCAGGGTAGGAACCGTGGCAAAATTTGGGCATCATTGGGAATTTTAGCACTAATTCTGTCTCTAAGCTTTTTTAACTTTGCTTTTACCAAGATCTTCCTTTCACAAACTGGAATAACCTTGCAGGAAAAAAGGAAGTGCTGCTGGGAAATCCTTTGAGACACGGGGCAGGTGGATGAAACAATTCCTTCCCCACCCCAGAGAGCACACACTCATCCCCTGGTCACAAAACACATCTAAAAACCCCCAGGTGCTCGAGTTCAAACATTTACTAGCTGAACAAAAGCACAAGATGAAAGAGAGTAATGTTTTCTTTTTGAACTTCCAGCACTGGTATTGGGCTCCAGTTTTGAAATCAGCCTGGTCACACCTCTTGTCTCAAGCAGATAAATAAGCAGATAAATAACCTCTCACGATAAATAAGCCACAGTGAGGGGTTTTATTTCAGACACAGCTGCCAAAAAGAGACAGAAATAAGTTCCTCTCCCATTTTAAAGGCTTCACTCACCTGTGGCACCAGTGGGTTCTCACACATGGGCGCAGTGAGAGCCATACAAAAGTTGCTTTGTTTTTTCTTCTCATTTTTCTTTTCTTATTGACAGCAAAGAACATCCCTCCTGTGTCGCCTCAGGAAGCAGCACGGATGGACTGGGCTGTGAGGCTTCCCCACAGAAGGAGGGATGTGGCAGCAGGGGAAATTCAGCTGGAAAATGTGTCTTCATTTTCAGACACCTCCTTAGGGCCTCCCTAGTCACAGTCTCAATTGTTCCTTTATCAGCTTTCTAAAGTGGAAGATTGCAAATTGCCTCTGAAATCTTCCAACTGTTCCCCCTAAGACTGAACTTTTTACATTATTTAGAAGAGAGGGGCTCTTTTCTCTGTAATGGGGCATGTCTGGGGACTGGTAAATTAATACTTGTTTACTTATATCCTCCTGCTGTTCTGTTAAAATACATTCCAAGGGCTCCTCTTGCTGCATTAAGGATATCAGCATGTTGTTTGCTTTATAACCTGGGAGAGAGCATAACAATATAGCTTCTCACCAGGGTGCACACCAGCAACAAATTGAATAAAAGGAAGCAAACTGATTCTCAGAACACAGAGCTTCTGGGTAATCAGAATTGCAGATGCTTGACTGAGTGTTAAAACTCTTTGCCATCAATCTGACCTTGTCCTGCCTTATTATTGGAGATACTTTCTGGGTGTACTTTGGGGGAGAAACTTGAAAAAATGCTGAATAATAAATACTCGGGGGGGGCACTAGAGCAATGTGACATTGTTGTGCCAGTTTTAGCTAAAAAAGCCTGGCCTCAAAGCCTTTCATTTTATGAAAATGTGAACATATTAGAAAGAACATATTAGAAATCCTAAATGTTGCACAAAAGAGCAAGAAGGATGGAAGCATTTAATGTCACTGAATTGAAATCTTCAGTTTCATTTCACCAAGAAAATGAACAAAACATGGATCCCCCTTCACCAGGATCCATCCATGAGCTCCATGTATCCCTCAGAGTTCAACAATTAGCAATGATCTCGTTAAATTCCTGCATCCTGCCCCTCACGTCCCCTGAATTTCAGTGTGGGCATCACCAGGTTTCATGCCAGGGAAACCAACAAGGAATTCCAAGTGCTCAGGTGTGGCAGTGATGGATTCTTAGAGACTGATCAAGGTCACTGCAATGGAAGAAGTTTGGCTCCAACTCCCTGACCCAGCTGGAGGAAAAGGCAATTTATGCCCTGACCATCTGATAAACCTCTGCCCACACACTTCTCAAGGCAGGGAGAAATCCCTGCAAGCCCCGTTTTGCTTCCCAATTCTTTCCCTACTGAATCCATGGATGTGTGATCAAAAAAAAGTGTCGTACCTGAGCGAGATGCTGCTGTTGCTTGGTGTCTACAAAGTTCAGGAGAAAGGCCAAGTCCTTTTCATCTCTCCTGGCCAGGGTGCTGAGCTGGGCTGTTGCCTCTGCCACGTTCCTGTTCTGCAGCTGCAGCACAGCCAGGCGAGCCCTGGCAAAGTCCTCAGCAGGACAGTGGCCAAAGGCTTCCTGCAGGTGCTTGAGGGCCTCTTGGTGCCTTCCTGTTGGGAAACACCAGCACAAGCTCCATAACTCATCCCATGGGGAGAAAGGCACCGAGAAAACTCAGTGAGGCAGGGTTCAGGCAGCCAGTCCACATCTGAAGGTGTTAATTACATTATACCCTGTCCCAAAATGGTTTCAAACTTCTCTTGAGAAGCACCATCCAGCACTATCCAGCATTATCCAGCACCATCCAACATTCTCCAGCACCATCCAGCATTATCCAGCATTATCCAGCAGTGCACTCACTATTTAACATTCACTTCTATCCATTGACATGTGGACAGTGACATTGTTGTGTCAGACAGTTTTAGCTAAGAAAACCAGCCTCAAAGCCTTCCATGTGATAAAAATGTGAACATATGAGAAATCCTAAATGTTGCACAAAAGAGCAAGAAGGATGGAAGCGTTTAATGTCACTGAATTGAAATCTTCAGTTTCATTTCACCAAGAAAATGAGGCCTCATCCACCAGGCCTGCCCAGCTGTGCTGAAGGACAGGAACTCACCATTTGCCATCAAAACATCGGCGTAGAAGATGTGATGTTGTGCAGCCTTGCAGATTTTGGTCAGTGCTTTTGCCATCGTGAGAAGGTCCCCGAGGGTTTCTTCTCCTGGGAGGTCTTTGGTGGCCACGAGCTCAGTGAGAGCGGCCCTGCCGTGCTGGAGGAGCCACCCAGTGACCAACCCTTGGGCTTCAGGCTTCAAGGACAGGATTGCTGGGATCACTGCCCCCGCCTCCACCTTCAGTGCTGAGATCAGATCTTGCACTGCCTCCTGTGGAAAAATAACACCAAGGAAAGAAATGGAAGCAATAATTAAGTATTGATCATTTGTTCTTTCAGCTGCTTTCTGTTCTCTGGTGAACCATGGAAACACTTTTCTCTTCCCTGTCCCTTGTGCTGCTTCTTTTCCATTTGCAAAGATGACATGAGATCATAAAGGCAGGTTTGAATGAGTGTTCGCAAAGTGTTTGAAACTCCTTGGGTTATCACTGAAAATCATAACTAAGGTTTAGTCTTCCTCTCTCTAGCCTTGGGAAAGAAATCAGTAACGTCAGGTGGGCTGTTCATACACCCAGCCAAACCCAGAGCCTTTCACTGCCCAAATTCTGGGAGAAACTCCTGATTCCAGTGATTCCATAACAAATCCTGTGACACCTTGCACTCATATTGTTCAATACCCTCAGAAAAATCAGCGAAGCCCCACAAGGACAGTACCTTCTGCTGCCTCAGAGCGAGGTGAACGAACCCTCGGCCGCTCAGAGCTTGCACATTCCTGGGGTCTTCCTTCAGGACAGCACTGAAGTCAAAAATGGCAGTTTTCATCTGCCCAAGGCGCCCATAGCATCGGGCCCTGGTGAGAAGGCAATCCTCGGCATAGCCACCTGGAGTACAGGGATGCAGCCATGGTTACTGCAAGGATACCCACAGGAAGCTATGGAAAAACTCCACTTGGCCTGAGGATACCTCAGGATGAAGCACAATGAGAGTTTGCTGGAGTGGAAGTTTCCTTTATTTTGGTTGCAAGTGGAATTCCTACCACACGTTATCAGTCGAGAGTTGAAAGGAAAAAAGAATCCGTGTCAGGTTGGAGTGGGAGCAGCACAAATGAGAGGAGAAAGCTCTAAGAGGGAGATCTGTGACTATGTGAGGGTGGAGGCATGAAGCCACTTGGCTGTTTTAATAAAGTGGAGTCAGAATCGCGGAATAGTTTGGGTTGGAAGGGACCTTAAAGAGTCCACAACCTCCTGCCACGGGCAGGGAAGGAACACATTGTTTTGGATAAATGAGTTATCCAGATGGGACTGGCTAATTCCCTGCCAGAATTAATATGCACTGGGAGTTGTGATACTGAGCTGCTTTTTTTCCTCTGCTTTCATGCAAGTGCTGCCCAAATAAACACATAGAGTTGTCAGTGAAAATCCTGCTCCCTCCACTCCCTGCCTGCAGAGCATTTCTCTCCCTGCCATCCACATATCCCTTCCTTCCAAGGCAATTTCGATAAGGATCTTAACGTGCCCAGGGTTGCAATCAATAACTGTGGCATCCAATATTGGATGATAAATCATCAGTGCCACTAGAAATATGTTTTCATTGGGAGGTCGGCGAACGCAGCTGCCTGCAGGGATCAGCCAGCAGACAGGCTCCAAGCAATTGCTCTGCAGGAATGAGGCTTTTCACCCTCCTGACTTGCTCCAAAACTTCTGTACCAAAGGTTATTATCACTCTGGAGCTCTACCAGTTGGCTCCTCTAAAGACAATATCTATTTCTTAACAAGCATCTGTTCTAGCAGGTGGGGAGCTGATAAGCTGGAATGCACGGGCTGTGAAATGGAACCATCTCCAAGCAATTACCAGGGTTTTTATTCCACTTCCACGAGCCAGTCTCTCTTCTTCTCAGTGCTGCTGTCATAACATTTGCTCAGAGTGAAAGGCAGATTTCCATACAAACATGGTTTTACTTGGAACACGCCAGAAGCATTTCCATGTCAGCCTGGTCTCTCTCCTTAGGGAAAGCTGGGATGGTGAAACGTGGGAGGGGCTGCATTCACTCCTTTGCACTGGAGCTACACAAGCTGCATAAGGAAAAGGGGCTGATGTCCCTGTAGAACTGAGCTGAACCCATTTCAAGGAATTAACAATTAATTTAGTTATTGTTTAATTACACCACTTCGTGGCCTAGATGAATCTGCTGTTTGAGGTGAAAGAGGAGATCTGGCTGGACATCCTGTCCCATCCATGTGATTTCCCTTAGGAGCAAATCCCACTGGCATCCTGGTGTCCTACCTGCAGCAAGGATGGCAAAGGAGAGGTGGGCAATGGCCTCTTTGATGGCAGCACCCTCCTGTTTGCCCTTCAGGATGGCCAGGGCTCGCCAGCGGCAGTGGCTCTGCAGCAGCTTTCGGTCCTCATCCTGGAAAATGTCCAGGATTGGCAGGAGGCAGGAGGAGTCTCCAGTTCTGATCACTCTCTTCAGCAGCTTAAGGATGGGAGAGGAAAAGGCAGCAGAGAAAGAGTTGCATGAGGAAATGTGAGGTTGTGTGTGAGACCATTGTGCCCTTTCCCAGCTTCCCCACCTCTCCCCGGGGCTTCAGCCAGCCAAGGACCACAAATCTCCTGATTTATCTTCCCTGCTGTGAATGCAGGTCGGAGAAAATGGGAATTCTTATCTTTCCTCACCACCACTGCAGCTGTGGAAATAATTCTGGGCAAATACCTGGCACTGCTTGGTTAGGGCAGCATCTGCTCCACATTGGCAGTGGAGTGTTTGTGTAAATACAGGATGATTGCCCAAAAAAGAGAATGTGTGGAACACAAGGATTCCAGTGGCCCTTTTGACTGAAAAATCAAAACCAGTAAATTAATGGAAAGTCAGGGAAGTGCTGTGCCTTATTTTTAGTATTGTTATTAGGAATATATTAATTTATGTATATTTAATATTGTTATTAGGAATCTGGGAAAAGCATGGATTCAAACCCACAAATTACTGTGCTCCTGGAAAAAAATCCTGCCTGACCTTTGGTATCTTTGCCTCAACAAGCATCTTTTTTACTGCATTTCCAATGAAAATGCATGAAAAGATGTTTTTTACAGGTACTGGATATTCAAATCTGAGCCAGAGAAGCCTGGACAAGAACAATTTTATCCTGACATACCAGACACATCTCCCGAACTCATTACTTTCTCTATTTTATTAATAGATAAAAGTGATTGGCATCTGAGAGGCAGGCGGGATAAAAACATTTTGAAGAGAAATTTTTAGATGTTCCAAGCGGAACTTGCAGCAGAAGCTGCAGATGGAAATCCAACTTCCAAGGGCAGCACTCTAATAAAGCCACACCCTTCATTAAGAGCCTTCCCAAAGGCGGCAAATTACAGCAAACTTTTATTTTTCACAGAGAGTAGCGAAGTGCTGACAGTAAAACCTTTCTCTTTATGGGTTGGCAGAATTTATGTGGCATTAAAAAAAAAATACAATAGTTCCCTCTGATGGCAGAGCCTGGGAATTCAGCATTGTGATCCTGGGTAGGATTCAGGGTTTCAAGCACAGTTTATCAGCACTGGAGAAAGAAAACTGCAGACTCATATTGGAGCTCCTGGGTTTGTGTCTTTCCTCTCCAGTGCTTCATTAGGATAATCAGAGAAGTGGCACTTGTGCCTTTTTTTCTCCAAGGGAACATTCCCAATCCCATAATGTTGTCCCCAGGACCAGGATGCTCTGCCTGGTTAAAGTGCTGAAAAATGCCATTAAATAGGACATGAGGAATGAGCTGGATTTAGCTGGGAGTCCTTGTGTGGCCTTTTGGACACAAATCCCTGTGATTTTATGGCAATGTCAGCCCTGTATTTACATCTTCAAAATTCTGCTGGAGGTTCTGCACGTGGGCTCCAAGTTTCCCTGTGTCACAGCTCTCCCTGTTGCTATTCAGGGAGCTCTGAACAGCAAAGTTTAGTTATAAAGGGGAAATGCACCCAAAGGACGAGGGTTAATCTGTAATTTCACTGCAGTCTGGGACAAGCAGGAGGGAATGACCCTGAGGATGAGGCTTTCCAGGTGCTCCTTACCTGGTTGCCATCGTACACAAAGCCTCTCTTCAGCTGCAGCAGGGCCAGCCTGGCCAGCACAGGAGCTCTCTGGGGGTTTCTGGAGAGGGCCAGTGCCAGCAGCCTGTGGGCTTCTTCCCCACGGCCCATCTGGTACAGAGCATCAGCACACAGGATCCGGGATGCCTCGTCAGAGCTGTCCAGCTCCACCAAGAGAGAAGCCAGCTGGAAAACCCCAGGGGCATCTCTGGAGGGGAAAAAAGCCAACAAAACAAAGCACCTTCAAGGTTAGGAATGTGCACAGCCCTGTTTGCTTTCTTTGAAAGGAAACTGAGCTGCCTCCTGGGTACCTCTTCCTCTGGAGCATCATCTGTCCTTCCTCCTGGAGGACCTTCAGCAGCAATCCCCTCTGGTTCCATGGCACATAGGACTTGATGGTGAAGATGGTTTCTTCCAGCTTTAACTGGCAGGCTGTGATATAATCCAGGGCTGTCAAGTAATTGCTGCCACCAGAAATCCGGATCAGCCCACGCCCACACAGGGCTTTGATGCAGCTGTTGGGATGTGGGGAATCGTGCTCAATGACCCTCTGGAAGTCCTGCAAGGCTCCATGGTGGTCCTGGGCATGGAGGGAGCAGAAGCCTCGCAGTGCCAGCAGGGTGTTGTGGTAAGTGTTCTGCTCTGCTGCCAGCAGCTGCTCACAGATGTCCAGGGCGGCCCCGGGGTGTCCCTGCAGGAGGTGACAGTCTGCCAGCCGGACACTGAGCTCCCGGCTGGACCCTGGGCAGATGTGCAGGAGCAGCTGGATTGTCTGGATGACAGGAGGGAGCAGCTCAGTGCCACGATTGCCCCTGAGCTCAGCCCGAGCACGCACAGCCTCCCTGTACGCTGCAAACCTCCCCTCCAGGGCAGCTCTGGCCTGCTCCTCAATCTTCTCAGCATCATGGGGTGAGAAAAGCTCTTCAAAGCATTTCATTGCCCGGGCAGGGTCTGCTGCAAAGGCTGCTGCTAAATCCTGCATCATTTCCTGTGTCCATCCGCCCAGGAAGAAATACCCAGCAGCTCGTTCCAGGAGCAGAGCCAGAACGTCCTCACCTCCGAGATTCTCAGCTGAGAAGCCCTCGAGGGCCTTGGTGCAAACAGCCACACACTCCTGAAATTTGCCTGTTTTTAGGAGGTGGGCTGCCCGCGCCCTGCACACCCAGGTGTGCCCCGGTGCCACCGCAGCCAGGAAGCTGTAGCAGTCACCCAGCCACTGCTGCAAGGACCTGCAGCCTGGGCTTTCCTCCTGGCACGTGGAGAGGTGATCAGAGAAGGCCTGGACGACCTGGGGCAGGTGCTCCCTTTGCCTGCTGCACACGTAGGCCACTGCCTCAGTTTGATGCAGCACAAAGGCCTGGACGTAATCCACGACTCCCTTCCCAGCCTGTGTCCCCGAGAGCACCCGGGCCAGTGCCCTCAGCAGCAGCAGCTCCATGGAATCCCTCGGGTTAGCCTCGAGCAGGAGATTGCATTTGCTCACCACCTCCTCCGAGCACCCTCGCCGGAGCAGGGCCTCCAGCTTGTACACCGAGGCCACCACGTTCTCGGGAATCAGGGTGGAGAGGAAAATCGCAGCTATTCCCACACTGAGGGACACCACGGCCAAATTCCTACTCTGGATCTTGGGGATCTGACCCTTGCCTCTGCACCAGGCCTCCAGGGTGGCCACCACTCGCTCCCAGAGCCCGTGGCCCAAGGATTTCACTCTCTGCACTGCTGTGGGGGCACAGCAGCTGAAGGCAGCCAGATAAAAAGCGGTGGCTACTGGAAATTCCTGCTGGGAGAGGTGCTCGTCCCCTTCCCCGCAGAGCAGGGCGGCGAGGTCCTCGGGGGACATTTTCTGTGCTTGGGCCTTCACCAAGCGGCATCACGGGTAAAACGTGGCTGGGGGCTGTAAAACAGAAATGAGTGGCTGTGGAGAAGAGTTTCAGCAGAAAATTGGCACTGAGGGGCTGTGGAGCACAGGTTTGAGAGAAAACCAGCCATGAGGGGCTGTGGAGTACAGGTATAACATAAAATAGTCCGTGAGGGGCTGCGGAGAAGAGTTTCAACAGAAAATCATCAATGAAGGGCTGTGGAGCAGGGATTTAGCAGAAAACCATCAGCGAGGGGCTGCGGAGCTGAGTGTAACAGAAAATCAGCAGTGAGGGGCTTTGGAGTACAGGTTTGAGAGAAAATCGACAATGAGGGACTGTGGAGCAGGGTTTAACAGAAGATCAGCCATGAGGGGCTGCAGAGCACAGGTTTGACAGAAAATCAGCAATGAGTGGCTCTGGAACACAAATTTTTCTGCTGGGTGGGGGGGAAGCTTTACAGATGCCAGATGTCAGCAAGCCCAGGTGCTGTGAAAAGCCAAGGTTTGGTCACTGCCAGGTTTCTTGGGGAGTAAAGCCATGAGGGGAAACATCACAGAGGTTCTCAGTCCCCAGGCAGGTAGGAAAGCACCCACCCCCCCTGGTCAGCGTTCCCTGCCCATGGAACGAGGCTCAGACATGCATTTGATAAATCTTTAATCACCAATGTCGCCGCTGGTGGGGGACACGGAGGAGACAGAGCCACACCCTGATGCCTCGCCCGCCCCTTACCTTTTCCCTTGGCCTGGAGGAAGGAGGAGAAAATCCGCTCTTTTCCACCCAGCGGGAAGGACGAGGCTCCTGCCCCTCATCCCGCACACCTGGGCCCGGCCCTGCCGGTGAGAGGGGAGCGCGGATACCTGAGAGGGGACGAGCCCGGGGCTGCGGCGGGGCTGGGGGGGACGGGACGGGGGGGATGGAGCGGGGAAGGGAAGGAAGGAGGAAAGGAGGAAGGGCAGGAGCGGGCGCTGTGTTGCCTGGAGACCGCAAACACTGCCCGGCCCGGGTGTCCTGCGGGGCGGGGACCGTGCCTGCGCTTCTCCCTCCTTATCCCGAGGGAGCGGGCGGGATGCGCAGGGCACGGCCGGGGAAAGGATCCCCCTCATGTGAGAGAAAGGATCCCTCACCCTGGGGAAAGGATCCCCCTCACCTTGGGGAAAGGATCCCCCTCATCTGAGAGAAATGATCCCCCACCCTGGAGAAAGGTGCCCCCTCACCTTGGGGAGAGAATCCCCATCACCTTGGAGAAAGGATCCCCCTCACCTCGGGGAGAGGATCCCCCTCACCTCGGGGAGAAGATCCCCCTCACCTTGGAGAAAGGATCCCCCTCACCTCAGGGAAAGGATCCCCCTCACCTCAGGGAAAGGATCCCCCTCACCTTAGGGAAAGGATCCCCCTCACCCTGGGGAGAGAATCCCCCTCACCTCAGGGAAAGGATCCCCCTCACCTTCAGGAAACGAACCCAGGTCATGACCCTCAGCAGGACAAGATACAGGGAATTACTTACACAAAGCAGCAAACTCTGTGGTGCAGCCTACACTTTTAGCCTTATTTATTTATAAATAAGCCTTATTTTTAAATTATAAAATGTTATTTTAAATTGTAACCCTTATTTTTGGATAACAACTCTTACTTTCTAAATAATAACCTTTATTTTTAAATAATGACCCTTATCTTTTAAATCATAACCCTTATTTTTAAATAATAACCCTTATTTTTAAATCATAACCCTTATTTTTTAACAATGAAAGTGTTTTTAGCAGTAGATCAACTCTGGTTTTAGAAGTGTTTAGCCTGATGATGTCCCTTTAAGCCAGGGCCACTCTGAAGTCCAACTCTTTCTTTCTCCACATTCTTTGACATTCAAAAGAGTAAAAAAAACCCTCTATGATGGATGGAGATTTTTTTACATTTTATTAAGAGTTTGCCCATTACGTTGATTTGATTACTTTCACTTTAATTACCCTAATTAGCCATCAAGATATAATTTAGCATGGCTGTCACATCAGGCCACAGGTGATATTGCCAGGAAAGACTCAAGGGCACGAAGGAAGCAGTTCTGAAATAGAAATCACATTAAGGGGAGCTGGGTTGATCAAACACCTCTGCCCCTCCTCGGAGGCTCAGGCAGAGCTTGTGGGAATAAAACCGGGACCGGAGCCTCCGCCGGAGCCTGGGCCAGGCTGCAAAAATCATTACCCATCATCTGACTTTGCTGCATGACTGAGTGGGCTGGAAGTTGCTTCCAGCCACATCTTGCCCCGTAGATGCCGAGAACGTGAGGATGGCAGTGTCCTCCATCCATCATTTCCAGCTGGAAAGGTCCGGTTTGGATAAGGATCCCGTGTGCTCCCTGCTGTACTCGGGTGGTTTAGGGGATGCTGTGCTTGGCCAGAAAGGCAGCAGCCTCATGGAACATCATTTTGTTGTTTTCAGTTGATAAAAACACAACCAATTTTACATTGTGGATCAAACTTATATCAGCTTAGGTTCCTAACTTTGGACCTTGAAGGAATAAGAGGAGCAACATCTAAGGAGCTCAGTGGAAAAAGAGAATATTCCTCTGTGCCCTGGTGCGATCCCTGAGTGTGTGAGTAGATCCCAGTGTTTAAACCCGTTGTGGTAAGAGGTGGAACCAGCAGTGTCACTTAAGGTTCTTAAGACAATTTGCTCTGTGTCCTGTGGGGTAGATAAAAGCAGCTCCTTTCCTAAAAGGATCATAAAAACACGGGGGGGAGGGGGGGAAATGTGGGGAGATGTTTATCTAAACATTAAATATTAAGTCTGCTACACACTCATTAAATAGTAACTCTACTACTACAGCTCCTCGGGATGGCTCTGATTACTGATGAATTTTTTAAGGGAGGTGGGTGGGGAGGGAGTAAACACAGCCCAAGTTTGCAAACTTTGTTTTTTCCTGCTTTGCAGAACAGGAGGTGCACAAACACTTGCCTGCAACAGCATGACAGAGACAGGGCTGAGAAATCTTGCACTTGTTTCTTTTAAAGGCACTCAGTGCCTGCAGAGTAGCAAGTCCCTTCCCTTACGGCTTTTAAATGCCACGTGTAGCTAGAGCTGAGAAACCAGCAATTTGGGGTCGAAAATTTGGCTTAAAAGAAGAGAAGGATGATGTTTCTTCGACAGAAAGAAGTGCACTGGAGTGGGGTATTAATAATGTAAAAAAATCTTTGATTTATTTGACGACTGTTTTTCACTCTGAGCCATACCTGGGCTGGAGAGCAGACACTGAATCTGCTCTCTTTAGGCTGGTGTAAATAACACCAAATTCCACTCTCTTTAGGCCAGCATAAACATTCAGGCTGGGGAATGAAGATCCTAAATGATCCAGGCTGGGTGACCGAGTGCCCTCCCCGCTGAAGCTGAGGAGCGCTGCTGGTGTGTGAAGCCACACGATGAAATTTCATCCCAGGGCACCTTTCGTTCCCCACCCTCAGTCTGTTGGGAGAGCTGGGCTGCTGGGAGCTCTGTTGTCAGCCTGAGGCAGGATCTCCTTCTCCCGTGGAGGGAATTTGCAGCCCTAGCACTGTGTCCCCGTGTCCCCATGTCCCCACAGCTGCTGCTGTTCCTTTGGGTCCAAGCAGAGTTCAAATGGAGACCTCTAAGGGTTGTTGGTGACAGATCTGCTTCCTAATGCAGTCTGGTAGGAAATACCCATTTTCAGGGTGTTCTCAGTCTTTTGTGTGCTGTTTTTATCACAGAATCATTGAGGCTGGAAAAGATGTCCAGGATCAGAGTCCAACCTGTGCCCACCTTATCACCAGCTCAGAGCCCTTAGTGCCACCTCCAGCCCTTCCTTGGGCACCTCCAGAGATGGGGACTCCAAAACTCCCTGGGCAGCCCTTTCCAAAGCCTGACCACCTTTCCATGGAGAAATTCCTGCTGCTGTCCAACCTGACCCTCCCCTGGCACAGCTTGAGGCTGTCTATCCTCATCCAGTCCCTCTTCCCTGGGAGCAGAGCCCAACCCCTGCCCCCAGTTGCACCCTCCTATCAGGGAGTTGTGGAGAAAGAAGGTCCCTCTCTAAGCCTCCTTTTCTCCAGGACTTAAAATCCTATTATAGAATATGTTAGACAGTTCTTGGGTCAAACTTTTCTGCTCACCAGATAATCACAACCTCCTGGTGCTCCCTGGGCACAGGAAGGGCACAGAAAGCCAAGATGATCTCTCCATGTACTGGACTATTTTCATCTGTGCTCACCCAATAAGAATGACAACACAAAGGATCGCAGGGATCCTCGATAAGGAGCAGGATTAGGATGCACTTGAGTGAGGCTATAAGAAAAGCATGGTTGTTCCATTAGCAAAAGGAATAATCCCTTTGTTTATGTTCTGGAGATGAAAGCAGTGACAGCAGAAAGCACCTGGAGGTCACCACACGCAGACTTTGCTGTCTCAGTGGCTGTCTGGGCTGTGGCTCTGGGGTTCAGCTGCACGGTTGCAGAATTTAATCAGTTCTCCTTGTGCTGGGAGTCCTGCAGTGGCTCCTAGTGAGGCAGGGAAGTGGATCTGCCTTTTCCACAGGCAGATGGGTGTGCCTGACTTGGAATAAAAATCTGTGGGGTGAATGAAGGAGGTTCCCCTATGATGTTCCCTTAGGATGTTCACACACCTGCCCACCCCTCTGATGCTGCATCCTCTGATACAAAGGATCAAAGGTAGAAATTTCCAGCTGAAAGCACAAAATGATGAGGTTGGAAAAGGCTTCCAAGATCATCAAATCCAGCCTGGGACCGATCACCACCTTGTCATCCAGACCAGAGCTCTGAGTGCCACGTCCAGTATTAAACTGGAGTTTAGGAGATTTCTCAAATGTGTGGGTGGAAGGTGGCCCAGGCCAGAGAAGTTTTAGCCTGGTCATTTTAGCATCTGACCCAGTCAGTCAGGATCTGGCTGAGTATTACAAAATTCATCCCTGTAATCTTGTCCTCTCCTGCTCTGAGTTATTCTACTGGCATTTCCCAGCCCGGCCCTGCAAGATTTTCGAGATGGAAAGTGCTGAAATCAGGAGCAGTTGGGCCGTGTGTGATTGGGGTCCAAGACCAACCTCTGGATATCCAAACACTCCAACACCCCAGACTTCCCACCCTCATAATGAGGCTGATTTTCCATCTGGCTCAGCACCTCTGTGTCCAGTGAGGGACACTGGAACAGGTTTGCTTGAACAAATTCCTCAATATGCCAAGCAAGTGGCATTCCAATAAAATAGCCGTGCCCTCTGCTTCTGTTCTTGCCAGCACTAAGTGACAAGGTCATGACGTTTCTGTGGTGTGATGTGTTATTTGCCATGTTTATTTAGGATACAAGCATTTGAGGCTGAGGATAGTGATGAGTTC
The DNA here is from genome assembly GCF_009650955.1 of Corvus moneduloides. Taxonomy (NCBI): domain Eukaryota; kingdom Metazoa; phylum Chordata; class Aves; order Passeriformes; family Corvidae; genus Corvus; species Corvus moneduloides. The sequence continues at coordinate 2,909,179 of NC_045497.1, forward strand.
GATGGGCTGAGCCTCAGAAGGGACTCCCAGCACTGCTGAAAGTTGGAATAACAGACCATGAGGGATAAAAAAGGGAAGCCGGTAATATCGCCAGCTCAAATTAAACACTCTTAACCAGCCCACTTTATCCCTCCTCTGCTAATATTGAAGCTTTCTGCCCTTATTTCCCCTCATTCCTTCCCTGCTTTCCAAACAAACAGGGATAAGGGGAGGTTGTTAGGGGATAACTTGTTTGGTTCTGCTGTTTCCAAGTCACCTGGGTCTGCAGCGAGTTTATCAACCAGCCGTGGCAACATCAATCACCCAGAAAAATAGCACAGAGTGAAATGACTTTTCAAAATGTCGTTGGTATAATTATCATCTCGGCCATTACATTAAATGCCACCATTTATAACTGTTATGTTTAAGTATGCAAACAGTAATTAACTTGGTAATGAACTGAGGACCCCTGTGCCTCTCTTCCCTCAGCTAATTTGCATGTTAATTATCATTAGCAACCAGGGAAACAAGTTATAAACAGCTTAATTAGCAGCTTAATCATTTTTACAAGAAAACGTGCTGCACTTTGATACACGAGCAAGAGTTGGATTAATGAAGTCAGACGAGGGAGTTCTCCCTGTGCTGGTCCTGCTGCAGTGCTGGGCTTGTTTTGGGTTTGTTTTGGGCAATTGGGGGCCCCCAGATGTGCCCTTGCACACCCCTGTGCACACACAGGCTCTGGGCACCCTTGCACAAGGCTGTCTCAGCCTTCCTGATAGGTATCTACTTAAGAAATTCTGAATTTCTTAATAAAAACTAATTTACTTCATTTTTTTCCCCCATTTTGTTTCCTTTTTGGCAGAATTTTTCTGTTCATTCAATGGAAAATTTAGATATAGTTTGATTATTTAGATATAAATTGAATATTTGGTTGTACTTTCTCGTTTTTTTTTTTTTTTTGCAGGTGGTTATACTTCCATCCCCAACCACACTATAAATAATAATTATATTATTTATATTATAATATAAATAATGGCCAGCTCCCATGCATTTTGAAGAATTTTTAAAGGTTTTTTTAATAACACTCAGAAGTTAAATGGAGAGCTGGAACTGGGTGTAAAGGACATAATAATTAAAGGAAGGCAAATCTAAATAAGAAGGAGAAATGCAAGCTGTGGTTTGTAGGTGGTGCTGCCCACTCTGCCTGCTGGCAGGTGCAGTGGCCTGGGTGAATTTGGACTTAGGAGATTTTTCCAAGATCCTGGATGGGTAAAATCTCCAAATGAGGCTCAGCCGGTTCTTATCCCATGGATAAAATGTCATTCTGGGAATTACTCCACATTAGCCTGCCGAGAGAGCTCCTCATTGGAACGGGAGGCAATCATTTGATGGAAAGCAGCAGGAATTTTGTCAGAAGATGGGAACACATTGGCTGAGGAGGTTGTGGAATCTGTCACCAGGGATTTTGGGAATGGCTCAGATAAACATCTGTAAGAGAGGGTTTGGGTATTGTTGATGCTGATTCAGGACAGCGGGGCCGACCTAAAGCCTGGAACCAGGCACTTCCTGGGATGCGGCTGCAGAGCATCCCTGGTGCTCCATTGGGAGATGCGGGATCCCACAAAACTCCTTCCACCGCAGCTTTGGCCCAAAATCAGGGCTGAATTCCCCATTCCACAGGAATCCAGGGATTCTCTCCATCAAGATGACGATTCCCGTGGTTACGATGCGTAAAGAAATAGGAGTTCGTTCCCAAATTCGGCCGAGAAGGCGGCGCAGCCTCGATTGTCACCCCGCAGCGCCACCCCTGCCATGCCGGGCCCTCGCCAGCAGGGGGGGCCAGCGCACCTCAGGAAAGGGCAGGAATGGGCCGGTTTGGGAATATTCCCCGAAATTATTATTTATTTTCATCTGGCGTGATGAGCACAGAAGCAGGAAGCTGCCGCTGCCTTGTGGGTTCAGCGCACAGAACCTGCCCCAAAAGGCTGCTTGCAAAATCATGACTTTTCTATCCAGGATGAAGGAGTTAATTTGGGGGGCTAGAATGTCTTAAGTATCTTCTCTTCTTGCTTTTTTTTGCCTCACAGACAGACAGATTTTTGTTTTTGGCATTTGAATTTATCTGCTGCCACATCACTGGCCCTTATAAATTCAAGAGTTTGTAAGGATGGGTGAAAATCTGAAAGTTCCCAGCTCAGACCGGCTGAGTGGCTATAAAGGGTACAGTGAAAAACTGCAGTTCTTGGGGGTTAATGTGTAATTTTGGCAAAGAAAAGACAGTGAATGCTGAAAGGGGAAGGAACTGTTGCATGAGACAAGGGTGGAGTGCTCCAGTGAGCTCCAGAGCCCTGCATGGCTCGGGAAGGGGGTGAAGTGGGTGATTTACAGCAGCTGAGGGTCAGCCCCGTGTGTTTTATCTGCTTTGCCACTGCCCCCATCATTTCCTAGCGAGGGGCACTGCCCCTGGAATGGCAGCCAGCAAAGAGAGAGCTTCCTGTGCTATGTTCCATAAATTCTTTATCAGCTCTGTAATCAGAGAGCGTGGCTGGATGTTGATTTTGTTACGGTACCTGGAGCGAATCTCTATATGTTAATTTAAAGCCATAAAACTACAGCTTAAGGTTTCGGCGTCCTAATTGAAACTTCCCCTTCTTGGAGGCATTCATTCCTCTGCAGAGGAATAATAATCATCAGGAAAGAGAAGGAGATGCAGATAAAATGAGAGGGCATTGTTCCCAGGAAGCCATATGTGCCAGGGGAACTCTGGCACCCGGTGCCATGGCCATGCTCAAGGATCCCCACTGGAATTTCTGTTGGATTTTACCAGCACTGCAGTAGAAGCTCCATAGCTCCATGAGATTTGTTGTCAGAAATGTGGGGTTTGGTCTTTTTTTCCCAGGGGAATGTCCTTGTTTGCACAGCCACTGCATGGGGAGCACCAGAGCTGGGGACAGCCGGGCCCGTGTCGTGGTCGTGTCTTTTCATTGTCCTGCTGATATTTGGCTTTTCTGCTGTGGAAATGCTCACCAAAACAATTGGAGAGCAGAATATTTGTTCTCAAACTGTTGAAACCAGTCCAGGCAGTCACTGACAGCTGCAGATCACATCCTGAAAGTCTCCCAGCCTCAGCCAAGAGTGGGATGGGAGCATCACCCTGGAGGAAGGGATGGAGGGTGGGTGGTTTTTCCAGGCTGGGCACTGGGCTCCCTCCTGTTGTTCTGTAATTTCCTTAAGCTCAAGGTGTAAGTTCTGCTCTTCTACACCCTCCAACCTCAGAGTCCTGTGTCCAAAAATCCCATTAAAGCCCAGGCAGGGTGTTGGACCTCGTGCTTGGAAGCGAAGCAGGAAGGGTAAGACAGCAGCAGCTGCCAGACTGGGAGCCAAGGGCTGGAGCAGATCAAAGGGAAAACTAAATTATGGATTGATAGATGCCTTTAGTTTATAAGTTATTAAGCACCAGGTAACAGGTTAGATTAATATTGTGCCTGGAGGTTTCTTTTTTGTTTCTTTTTTTTTTCCCTTCTCTCTCTCCTTTTTTAAAAATTGAAGAAAACAAAATATTTTTCTAATTAAGTAAATCTACAGTGCTTGCTAATGGGGCCCGTCTGTGTGCTTGTCAGGGCACAGGGAGAGCTGGAATAATGATTTTATTTTTTCATTAAATAGAATTATAGGCAGTTACTCAAAGCAACTGTGAGTCTAATTGAAAGAAAACCATTTCTTCTTAATTTACTTTCACGGTTCTGGATGATAAAAGAGTGCGTTCGCTGGAAAATTAAATAAAAAACACAACATGAGCAAGCTTGAAATAATGCTGCTCAGGCACAGGTGGGAAGAGGGAGCACAGTAGTTTTCCTGCTCGTTATTAGTGCAGATACCAGAGCTTCCTCTTACACCCAAAAAGTGCATTTTTGCTTCCTAAGCTTTCCTTCCAACTTCCCCTTTCCCCTTCCAGGACATCCCTTTGTTTTCCAGTTTTCCCTCCACCACACTGACCGTGTCAGCTCAGCCCTTTTGCAGGGTTAGATTTCGCCTCTCCCCCCATGGATGGCAGCAGTCTCTGCCTGTATCCCAAAGATTCCTGGCCAGTTCAGGCACTGGGATCACCGGGATCAGCAGGCAGGGGTGGGATGTGAGCAGGGGGTGTGGGGAATGGCCCAGGGCAGGGCAGGACTGTGCTGCCCAAGCCCTGAAACCACCGTGTGTGAGTCTGGGAGAAGCCAGATAGGGAACTCAGCTTGGAGGTGGAATTAGAGCTGCTCCAGGAGTTATTCCAGGGGCAGAGTGGGAGGTGGGTCTGTGCAAGGACGAGTTCCAGGGTGTGAAGTCATGTCAGAGCAGGGACCTGGGGCTGGGAACTCTGCAAGCACTGCCCAGCTGAAGGCACAGCCCAGAATTTCCTTTCCTTGTTGTCACAAATTCCCTCAGCTCCAAGAACCAGCCTTGGGCTCCTGGGAGCACCATTGGACCAGGCTCCAAGGGCACCAGGGACTTCCCAAAATCTCATGGGTTGCTTGGATTTCTGTTCTCTCAGGGGGCAGGAAAGGTTTGCTCGTGCCTTTCGCAGCCTTGAATGGCCCCAGAAACCTCCAGGCCCTACAGAGTCCCCCAGCACGGGCACGGGAGGGGTTAAAAAAATGGGAACTGATTAATTCCATGGCGAGGGTCCCTCCCTGGCCCTGGTGCCACATCTGGCAGGGTCACAGCAGCAGGGCCCGGCTGCAGCAGGAGGAGAGGGTCTGTTTCCACTAACCAGTTCTGCTACTTCTTACACTAAGTACTTCCTAAAAAAGGCCTGGGATAAGGTTTCACCGGGGCTGCCGTTAGATTTACGGGGATCCCATTTGCTCCAGCTCTTGGATTCACTCAGACCGGGACAAGATTAAAACCAACCCTTCAATTTCCTTTTTTTTTTCTTTAGGAAATGAACTGTGGCTTTTCTGCTAATGAAAGTGCAGAGACACTGAACTCATTCAGGCTCTCTGCTGGCTCTGGCTGTGTTTGATGTGTCTTCAAGGTGCACCTGAAGGAAACAAGAAGTTAAGGGAACTCTTGGCAATTAGCACTGAACATTATTTTGTGCCTTTTATCAATGCCTGTGCATATAAGATAGCCAAAGAAGGGCTTGGAGTTGTCACTTTGGGAAATGCTCAGTCTTTTCTGTCTGAAAATAGGATAAAGAAAATGTAGTGAAAGATTTCCATGAAACTAAACTCAGTATCCAGATGCCTCCTGTATCTTCCTGTGGCCCCATGAGGATGAAAGATCTGTTTCATTCCAGTTTCATCTTCATGCTGCTAACACAAAACTCAAGAAGTAATTTCAAAAGAAAATTGGAATCCGCTCTTCTTCTTCTCCTGACATATTTCTAAGGAATGGTGTTTGTAATTGAGAAGAGCTTTTCCTTACAAACTGTTCCTCTGCTGCTGCCATGGGGCACTCCAGGGAAGGAACTTCCCTGAGATACTCCCTGATCAGCTGTGTCTTGGATCAGGATGATTCAGAGCAATGGGACAAGATATTGATATTTTTCCCACCAGTAGATTTAGCTGGGAATTTTCTGACAAAAAGGGTTTTCATTACTAAGTGCTGGTTCAGCCAAAATTATTTTTCTTCCATCTCATTCCCAGAAAACACTGCCTCCTTTGTTTCCTTCTGCTGCTGGAGGATCTGGGCCTCTGGGATCAATGGTTCCAGTGCTGTCCCAGCGCAAGCATTTTCCTCCCTTTGGAAAATATGAAGCCTTCCAGGTAGTCTGGAGGAGAACTGAACACCATAAAAATCCCCACAGAGGCCAAGGAGCTGGGATTTTGGGATCCAGCTGAGCTCTGGCTTGAGTTTGATTTGCAACCTTGCCAAAAGTGGGCTGTTGGGTTTTTTTTTGTTTGTTTGTTTATTTTTCATCAGTATCTGAAAGGATGGGGTCAGGAAAAGAAAATGCCCAGTCAATGAACCCACTGTGCTTCACTGATAATTAAAACTGGGAGGAACCATCACCAGCCCCTCTGAATTAGGTGCTTTTCTAGGTTTGGGAACACACTTGCAGTCCATGTCAGAGGGACTAAAATGAAGAGATGCTGCTGAATCTCCCATTTTTATTAAAGTAGAGGCTGCCCCTGGCTCTGAACATCCCACTGAAGTGCTCTGAGGAATAACCAATGTCCCGGGAACTGCCTGATAAATTCTTCTTTCAAAAGAACGAATTTTTTCTCCCCAACCTCTTTAATACCTTCCTAATCTGAAGGACAATTTTTCTCCTCTGTAATCACTATATTAAAATTTAATACACAGTATTAATATAACATACTTAATGGCAACCTAGATATTATTCTGGACATATCACTCCAAAAGCCCCGGGAGCTTGAACAAGAGAGGATTTAACTCTTCCCAGACCCTTGGGGGTTAGAAAGGTGCTTTTGTTTCTGCCATACAAGGCAAACTTGAGTGCTGGGAATTGTGTTGGCAGGTGGCAAGCAGGGAATGTGTCCTCTTCCTATTTCTGTTCTGGAAAACGTTCCCTCTGAGCACATTTGTGTAGGGAATTTAGACAGCAAGAGGGAGAGGGTGAGGCTGTTGTGGAGGCTTTCACTGAGGTGTCTGTGTTCAGTCATGGCAGGGCAGAGGATGGAGAAGTTTGGACATCCCTAAAACGAGACAACTGAGGAATAGAAAGGGAAACATTTTTGTCCCACACAGCAGCGAGGCTGTTACCTGTCCCCACAGCCCCTGGGGGAGTGTGGGGGCTCCATGCAGGACTCTGAAGTGTGGGAAAGCACTTTCCCACCTTTCTCCTTGTGTCCTTTCTCCCCGTGCTTCTCCAGAGAGGAGATTCTCAAGATCTTGTGCTTCGCTCTTCCTGGAGATGGCCCAGCCTCACCACGGAACCTTAAAAAGGGAATCAGCCCCCAGATGATGAGATTGGCTTCAAGCCACAAGATTACTGTTGAAAGATTGTTTTAACATTTGGGGTTTCGGAGGTTTGTATTTCTAATGTTCATCCTGTGGTCCACAATGTGCTGTAAAGGAAAACTCAATTAATGTGTAAGTACAGCCAGGCAAAAGCTCTGGCTTGATGCAAAGTGCTGAAACTCAGGACAAAAATCTGTGTGGCAGAAAAGCCATAAAACCTCAGATCCACTTAGAGGAAAGAACACAGGAAACAAATATTTCCATGCAGGTTTGCTTCTGTGGGTGCCTTTTTGCAGGAGTGGCTTTATGTGAGTGCGTTCTGAGGGGCTAAAAATGGTGAGAGTCAGAGCTTTTTTATCCAGCGTGTTTGAACAGAGTCACTAGGTAAAATATTCTCACCTGGAAAGAAGTCTGTGCTGAGGTGGAGGGAGGGGAAAGAAATTCTAAAAAGAAAATAAAGCAGCAGGCAGTGGGTGGCAAAAGGGAGCGGGGGACACAGCGGTGAGTGTGAGGGATGACTTGGAAAGGAGAGGGATGCTATTGAGGAACAGCAGTAGGAAGGAAAAGGGGGGGCTGAGGGGAAAAGCAGGAGACATGGTAAGTTAAGTAAATTCACATTTATTTCTGCAAGAATTTGCTTCAAACGCTCTTCCTGCCCTCGCTGAACGTTCAGTGTTTGGACGCCCTCCACGCCGGGGGAACAAAACGGCTCTGTTGGAGCGCTGGGGGTGAAGCCCCGGTCACGGGCATGGCCAGGCTCCTGTGCCCCACCTGAGGAGCACATGGAGCTCCTCCAGAGCTTCCCCCAGCTCCTGCTGAGCCCCTGGGTCGAGCAGGAAAACCCAACCCCACTGCTGATCATGGGTCATCTGCACAAGCTCCGTGGAGGAGCTGCTTCTGAGCCCTGGTCATCTCCCCGTGGTCTTGGTGGCGTTTAAATTCAGAATGGGCACGCAGCTGAAATCCCACCCCACTGTGCCAGGGAGAGGTGCTCAGAGATGGTCCCTGGTTAACTGAGGGCCCTGGATATCAGAGCAAAGGAAAGGCTTTTCAGCACCCAGGAAGACAGCGGGGTTACCCCCGAGCTCCCCTCCCTGCACACAGACAGCAGATATGTCCCAGCTCCTTGGGACTACAACCAAGCCATTGTTCTGGGCCAGGAGAGCTGGAGGGAACAATGGGAGACTTTGTGGGGCTCTGCTGCTGGAGGTTTCTGAACGTGTATTGTGCTGTGAGGGCACGGAGCATCTGCAGAGTGACTGTGGAGATGTTACTGCACAGGCCTGAGGAGGCTCCTTCACACAAATCCCTCTGTTTTAACCAGCACTCCCCATTTCCTACAGAATCCTGCGTGTTCTCAGCTCTAGAGGCTTCTCTAGACAAAAGCTGCAACATTTTAATGATCATAATTTGCTATATTTTACCTGCTCTGGGCCCCAGTCATGGATGTGTTGCATGGCAATTGCTGTGGCCATATCCCACAGGCCAGCAGAATCAGTGTTATATTTATATAGAAATATATATCTTATATATTGTTATAATACATATTTTTATATAATAATATCATTATTTTATATAGTTTATATATATATTTTTATTAAAACTGGTTGTTCTAGGCCACTCTTGTTAATCTCTTAGTTTTAATTGTAAGATCTTCTTTCCTTTAGAATATGTTGTGTAATGGTATTTAAGAAAAGAGCTGATCCACTTTTTATGTCCATTAAAAAGTACGTTTTACTACTACAGACCCGTTAGTCTTTTATGCAGGAGAGCTGTAATTTTAAAGAAATTGTAGAGGTTTCATTTGAAGTCCCCTGCAGAATTTATTTGACTTTATCACCTGCAGTGAAAGCCTTTGACAGATAAATCCTAAATTGCTTCTGAGGTGGGAGCACCATCCTTTCCACATGGGCTGGACCACCATGACTGGCCAGTGGTCTGAAAATTGAGCAAACCTAATATTCCACCCAGTGCAATTCCTGGTTCCTGTACCAGGAACCCTCCTTCCAATGGGCAACTTCTCCTTTTGGAGTGTAGGATCTGCTGGAATTTTGAACAGGGGCTCCCACCCTGTGTCTCTGGCACTGGCAGTGATGCCAAGCCAGGAGTACCACGGGTTTCTAGGAGAGGTCAGTCCCTCTGGGAGAGCCAGAACCAGGGAAAAGATTTTAGATCATGAAGGGGGTGTTTTTAGGATTTTTTTTTGGTGTGTTGATTTTTTTATTGTTTGGGTTTTTTGTTTGGTTTTTGGTTTTTTTTTGAAAGGGCAGCTGATTTATCCAAGTTCACCACTGCCAGAGGCTCCTCTAGCCGGGGATGATCTGAGTGACCTGGAGGAAATCAGAGCTTTATACCTGAATTTCACTGATTAATTATCAGTTACTAAAGATGAAGGAGGCTGAAACAAGGGGTGCTCCTTGTGCCATTTATCTGCAAAGTTCCTGGTGGGCCCTGCTAACACAGAGGGCTCCAAGGCAGCCTCCAGCTGGCTGACATTTCCCACACGTTCAGGGTGTCCCCCCAAGATGTTCTCCAATTAGTCACCATCACTCACAGTCTGTTTTCCATACTCAGCCACAGTTTACAGTCAGGCAGAGGAGCACAATGGCAGAGCAGCTGCTCCCAGCCAGACACAAAGGTTATGGCACTGTGTACACGAGCAAGCTGTGAAAGTTCCAGTCCCAGCCACCCAGCTCCTTCACCCTCCCATACTTTTAAAAGCCAACAGAAGCAGAAACAAACAGTGAGCGTGCCTCTCGTCTCAGCCCTGGAAAAACATTTGGAAGCATGGAGTGAAAGGAGGGATCTTTGTTTTTCTAATTTGATTCCCATTGCTGCAGCTGCAGCCAAAACCTTCGGGTTCTGGAAAAAGTTCAGAAAGTTCTGCTTTTTGGAAGAGGTCGTGTTTATTGGAAAATTACATCTTGCCCAGTAAAAACTGACAGTATAAGTACTCCAGTCTATTAAAAGCTACAGAAGACACAGTTAAGAGTTTATTTAATGATTGCTGCAGATGGGGTTTGGGAACTTGGAGCCCTGGCATTGGTGAGTTGGGTTGGAGATTGTGTTCTGGGAACACAGAAACCATCATTGTCGTATTAGTGACCCCCTCATCCACCCTCATGCCTAAACCAGAACCAACTGCCACAAGCAGGCTCTGCCTGGTGATTTGTAACTCGTTTTTCCTGAAGGAAAAGGTGTCAGGGATCAACACAGCAGCTCAGTGAGAGTGGTGGAGACACCACAGCCAAGGGAGCCCAAAACTGGCAGACCTGGGATCCTATTCTGGGAGCAGACTCTGTCTCAGACTGGGGCATGACCCTGTGAAGTTTCCTGGAACTCTTTGGACTATGGAACAGAAATACGTTGTGGAAAGAAAGGAACTGCTGCCCCGGAGATGTTAGACCTGACCTAAACCCCACCAGAATGTTGTGAACTACAGGCAGTGTTTGAGCTGAGCCCTTGAAGTGCAAATGCTCCATGCCAGAGCTCTCCATGGAGGGAGGAAATTTCCATCAGAACCTGGAGATCCAGGGAAGGTCTGTTTGTCATAGTTCTGCCCATGAAGAAGGGAACAGCCTTCCCCTGTGCTCAAGGAATCCTCCCATTCCTTTTCCACCAGCTGTCAGGTCTTTGCAGAGCAGTAGAAACCCAGAACAACTCGGTGGTTTGCAAACCACAAACACCTCACATCAGCCTCCTGCCATTCTGCTCAGCCACACCCCTCTGGGAAGGTGTGTGAGCCTTGAGCCCGTCGATGCCTCTGCAGCTGTGCCAGATGTCTGAGTCCAGCCCAGCCCTGCTGATTTCCTCTTTACCTTCCAGCCCCTGCATTTGCTGCAGTGGTGCCCACCGCCTTTGGGCTTTGCCCTCTCTGGCAAACTTCTCACCTCGAATTTGCCTGGTGCCCTCAGCCTGTGGGTTGGGCTGGAACACCAAGTGCTTGTGTAGGGGGAGTGGAAGTGCTGTGAAATTCAGGGGTTTGGTTCTGGGGTCTGTTGGCTGGACACTGACTGAGATCCCAGGTACCCATGGAGGTTCTGCTCCCTGAGACCGACCTGGTGTTGGATGACCTACAAGTGTCTAGGAATTCTCCCTTCTCACTTATTTCACTGGCTCCTGAGGCCTGGAGAGAGTGGATAGAGACTTCCTGTGCTTTTGAGAGGAGCTGCCTTTCCCCTGAGCATCAGCTGCAGTTTCACTCCAGCCAGCAGAAGCTCTGTGTGTGTGTGTGTGTGTGTGTGGAAAGATCTTCACGTCGCAGCTGCTTAGAACCAATTCAGTGTAATTCAGTTTTACAAGCGGTGCTAGGCTAAATCCAAATCAACATTGCTTTCAGCAAAATGCAGTTAGAATTCTTCCTGGCCTGCTAGCAGAGCATGTGTTGCCATATTTGTCTTTCAGAAGTGAAATAAAATATGACATTTACTGACAGCCTGCTTCCAAAGTGGAACGGGCTGATCTCAGTTACACGCGGAGACTCTGAAGCCAATTCCTGATTGCTCCTGATTCCCCGGGCTGGAGCTGCCATCAGGATGGAACCTCTGCAAAGAGGAAAACTCAGCTAGCAGGAGTCTCTTGTAAGGAGATGGTGATGTTTCTTTCAGGAGGGACATTTTCAGCTCAAAGGATGGAGTGAATTTTGAAACTCTTCTTGTCCTGGGCTCAAGCCTCATTCCCAACCTGAAAAGTCTGAAAGGCAGCTGTAATTCCGACAGTTCCACAGCTGAAAACTGGGGAAATCCAAGGCAGCAGTGTGTGGAAAATTGTATAGCTCCCAGGATATCCTTGGGGAGCTCTCCTCATATCCAGAGCACTCTCTGCTCGCTCAGCATTGCTGTTTGTTTGCTGAAAGTTCCTTTTGCTGTGGGCAACATAGAATCATGGAATGGTTTGGGTTGGAAGGGACCTTAAAGCTCATCTCATTCCATCCCCCTGCCATGGGCCAGGATACCTTCCACCAGACCAGGGTGCTCCAAGCCCCATCCAGCCTGGTCTGGGACACTTCCAGGGATGGGGCATCTCCAGGGTCTGACTCAGCTGTTAGAGGAGTTCGTTCTCCACGGAGAATAACCTCATTAGTCCACCTAAATACCCTCTTGCAAACCAATTTCCCTCCCCAACATCAAGCCTGGGAGAAAAAGAGGGAAAACCAGAGGTGCAAGTGCACACAGATATATTCTCTATCCCTCTTTTAGGAACTGTTCCCTTCATATGCCCACCTTTGGGCTCTGGACTTTCTCCCACCCAGCCACTCTCCTGTGACACTTTCCCTTCAGAGCAGGTGCCACCCCCACTTCAGCTCTGCAGTATTCGGGCAAGTGAACAGCTGGGGCAATGTTGGCTGCTCTCCTCCCATTATTCCCAACCTCCCCAAGCCTTGTTATGTTACTTTGGTGATAAATAGTCCCAATAAATTCTTTAATAGGACGAAGATAGGCTATCCCTCATCCCAGCCAGGCTGTGGGAAGGTTGTAAATCTGGAACAAGAGCCATTCGTTTGGTTGGAGAATCCAAAGCCTCGCTGTTTAGGATTCATTTCCACTCTCCCTCTCAGTTAATCATTCTCCAAGTCCTCATAAATATCCCAGGCAAAGGAAAAGAGCGACTTATTCTTGCTGTGCCATAAATGGGTGGTGTTGTGCTATGAGTTTTTGCTCCTCAGCTTGCAGGTGAGAAATTCAGCAGCAAACCAGAGGTTGCAGTGTGGGGGTTTCTTGCTGACTCTGCTTTCCAGGCCAAAAGGAGGTGGAATAAATGTGTTCAGAGACCACATAATCTCCCAGGAGAGAGGATAGAGACATCCAGGTGGATGTAGGTGTGTATTGATGTGTTTTCTCTTTTTAAAATCTATATTGGTGGGGCAAACTTAAAAAACATACTGCACCGAACTAGTGCAGCACCTCTACTGGTTAGACTTTAAGAAAGCTCAATCATTTCATTATTTTATCATTTTTTCAGTCAAAATGTGGAGGTGCAAGGGGTTTTCAAGGTTGACTCTCAACTGGAGAAGGCAAAACCACTTTTGTTATTGAAGGGAGAGATTTTCAGGCATTTATTGAAAGCGTCTTCTGAAACAGAGGGAAATAGTGAATAATGAGGATTTCCATGCTGAAAAAACCCACTGGAGAAAAGCCCATGTTGTGTTTCCATTATAAGGGATGGTTAGGAGGACTAAAAGCCAATGTGTGAGCAGGCTTCACTCAGGAGTAGCTGAAAAAGCCACAGTTCCACTCATAGCTGATTCCTTGAGGATCTAACTATGACTCTGCTACAGGTGGAGCTGCTGCTCACTGGACCCCAGTCCATGAGTTAGCCTTGGCCAAAAATTCATTATCCAGATGTGCAAGTTATTATTTCTTCCAAAAAATCCCATTTTGTCTTCGTGAGAATGGTTTCTTACCAGTTCTTGACTTGAATTTTGTTTTGGAAAAATGCTTTGAGTTTGTCAAGATGTGTTGTTTTGGAATTTTAAGAGTGCAGTTATCATCTTTCAATTAAAATGACATTTTGCTTTTGAACTTCATTGAACTGAAGTAAAGACACTTTAAAATGTTCAAAAATGAATATTTCTCCAAAGTGAAAGGAAACAATATGAGAAAACACTACTTTCTGTAGGCAACTAAATATCTTTGGTGGTTGTGGCCAGAGAAAGGTGAGACTTTGACAGCCACCCCCCCGGAATGAGAAATGGGCAGGTTGGTGGTTCCAGAGTTGAGCTGTGTTTGTTTTGGTGATGGGAACATCTGTCCCTGGCAGTAACATCTGGTTCCTGGCAGTGGTTTGGTGGTTTTGGTTGCTTACAGCCCAAACTGTAGAACCACTGTGATTATGAAGACCACACCTACAATTTAATGTGACCACATGTGCCTTCCGTTCATTTTCCTGTCACCAGTTGGCTCAGCACTGATTCATCTGCTCTGCTGTGGAGGAAAACTTCCATCTCTTGTGTGACTTCTTGGAAAGGACTGTGAGGCTGGGAGGGTCATTCTTGGAAAGCTGCAAGAACTCCAGAGTGGCCTTTGGGGATGGGAAGGGGGGAGGTCACTCTGGTGATGCTGAGAAGTTCAAATGTGTTCAGGGGGGCAACCACCACCATGGATTCCTGGCTTTGAAGCTGTGCAAGCCAGCAAGAAATCCTGGAACACAGGAGTTATTCCCTGGGAGTCTGCAAGTTATGAGAAGGAAGTGCAGAGAAAAAAAAAAAAAGGAAGAGAAAGAAAATTGTCTATTTTTAATAAATTGCTTGAGCTTCGGTATTAGTGGGCTAGGCTTTGCCTTGGGATTAGGAGCCAGCTTGGGAACCAGCGAGGGCTATCTTTGCCTTCCTCTAACCTCATTAACTCTGTAATGTTAAGCACATTCTTGAGCCGGGCTCCTCTCCGTGTCCTGCCTTCCTCCCAGGGCAGGAGCGCCCATCTCAAAAGCATCTCTGTGAGCTGCTCGCGGGGAACGCCAGCGCTCCCTTCTTAGCTCTTATTGTCCGTGCCTGCAGATAACTGAGCAGGTATACACTTAAATCCAAGATAAACACTTGCCTGGCCTCCCATTTATTGCGGCCCTGGGCTGCTCTGAAGCTCGCCACTGTGCTGGGCTATCGTGGCCTCTATCGCCTCCTCGCAGAATGTAATCCATAAAATGCTTTCATGGTAACCTTAGACAGCGGCGAGCGCCGATAACATCTCGAGGCCCCCGTGACAGACAGGAACTCGCAAGCATGGAGTTAATAATGCAAACTTTCAAAAAATGAAACTGGCAGAAGGAGCCGAGGAGGGGAATAAAAGGGGCCGGTGTGGCTGTAATTGGGACCATGTGAGCTTCCTTAGAGAGGGATTAAGGGAAAGAGACAGGCCTCGCCCGCGAAGATTAGTTTCAATTAGACGGGCTGGAGGCGAAAGTCAGGACTTGGTGAAAGATTAAAACAAGAAGGGAGAAAGTTTCCATTGCTTTTGCTCCAGGCCTACACAAGAGGGTTCAGTGAGATCATGCTAATTGAAGGCAAAGCTTGCATGGAAGTTCGGAAGAACTCGCATTAATTGATTCGATGCTGCGATTTTTTTTCCCTTATCCGCAGTGTTCTTTTGGGTTATTCTTTTTTTTTCTGTCTTTTTTCTCTCTTTTTTTTTTTTTTTCGTTTTCCCTTTCAAAACCATCCCCATCTTTTGCTGTGCTTAAAATGAAGAGAAGTTGTGGAACCCCCATCCCTAGAAGTGAAGGGAGAGCAGGGGACAGTCCCTGGTGCCATCCAGTCAGTGCTATTTCCATCTCCCTGAACCCCTCCCAGTTTAGTATCAACTACCAGAACCAAATTGATGGTGTCACTGTTGCTGCTGAACAGCTGAGCTCCTGGCTTCACAAATTAAAAAGCCTCTTCTCTTGACAGATTTGTTTTTCCCACAACAAGATCCAATTTAGGGCATTATTTAAAAAGTCCCCACTGAAATTTACAGTGTGAGAATCACCCAGGCTTGTGTTTTTTCCAGTTCTGAGGTTGAGTTGGGCAAACACGTAGTTTCCTCATGGCTCCCCTGAAAAGGAGCTCTTCAGGAAATGGGAAATGGTGTTTGAGTCCATCTCTGCCTGGCTGAATCCAGCGCTGGTGTAACTGTGATCCCAGGGAGGAAATTCTGCTGCTTTCCTCCTCCTGCCTCCCTCCCCACTGCTTTTCCAGTTTCAGTGAAAAAGGAAATAATGGAATCACAGAAATTGGAATTGGGGAAGATGGGCTGGAGTCAGCTGGTGCAGAGCTGCTCTCTCTGGCACAGCCCTCGGTGCTTTGTCTGGTTTGCAGTGCTGAAATTACAATTACACCATTTCCTTTAAGAGGAAACTATTCCAAATATGAAAAGGTTTCCATGTTAAGAATTTTCTCCCTTAGCCCCTTGACAATACGGAAAGTTACAGGAAAATGTATATCCAATCTTTCTATATTAGATCAATATTTTTATTCCATTAAACTTGTCTCTGAGGAGCAAGAGACATCATCTTTTGCCAGATTTCTGTATCAGATTGTCACTTGGTGGGTTTTTGTTGCAGAAAGCTTTGGAGTTACAATGCCCAGTCAATTAGAGTTAAATGCATTTTCACAGCCAGCCAGAAAAACATTAGCACTAATCAAAACCATCGCGCCGACAGGGATTCCCAACGAGATATTTCTGTTTTGTTGTGCTTTATGAAAATGTTCTCTCAGCTAGAAACATCAAAAGGCAACCACCAGCATGTTCAGCTAAAATATGAGGACAAGAATGGGAGCTGGGGCTGCAGGGGGATCTGTCTTTCTCAGTTGCTGCAGGATTTTTGCATCTGAGCTGCTCTCGGCAGGGGAGGGCCCTCCCGGCAGCCCCGGTGTCTGATCACACCTTGCTCCCATCCCCTGTCCTCAGCTCCACACGTGCACATCGGTGGATTTCCATGTCCTGGCTCCTGCTGCATTTTTCAAATTCACAATGAAATCAGATCCCAGGGCTGATTGCTCGGGACCTTTTCATTTCTCATGTTGGGAAAGGCCAACTCTCCCTGTAGGATCCCACCAGGCCGTGGGATAGCTGTGGGATGTTTCAGTCAGGGAAAAGGACAAACTGCAGGGCTGGCCCTTGGTGTGGAGCCCTGTGTGTGCAGTGGGGGTGTTTCCTTCCATAAATATCCCTTTTTAATGCACACATCACCTCAAGGTATCACAGAATCCCTTTCTTAGCACAGAACCCAGAACGCTCCAGCTGCAGCTCACAGGGGTCTCTGAGAGTCCAGGACCTGCCAGGTTTTTCCAGCCATGGAAATGACACCATGGATATTCCTGAAGTGGATTTGGACTCATCAAGGTGTGAGAGGCTGCAGTTGGCTGAGTGTAAAAATCTGAAAAGTTCTCAGACTGGGCTATTGTTCCGAAGTGAAACCACTGAGCAGAACCAATTGACATCATCCGCTACCTCCGAGCACACATCTGCTACCTGGGCACAAACAGCACTTTGTAATTACAGGATTTCTTCTACATGGAAACACTGACAACATTCCAATGTTTCCCTGTTAAAACTCGCTATCCCTGTGTTCCTCTCCCCCACCTACCTCCTTCCAGCCTCTTTTTTTGGGGGTTTTTTTTCGGCCTGGAGTTATTACATGCAAGCCTGATAAATGGATGCTATGAATGAATGTTTTCCAAACATTGTAGGAACTATTAAGAAAGTGGTTTTCCTTCTTCCCCTTTTTCCTTCCCACACTCCTCCCCGCTCCCACCCCACAACTAATAGCACACAAATAGCACTTCATGCAATTTTGGCCACTCTCCACTATTCCAGGCAGACTTCAGGAAATCTCTTGATTTATAGTTGGAGCATCCAAAGGCAGCATGCTGCCTGCTTCCTTCAGGGATGCCTGTTGGTGACATTTAGTGGGGTTGAGGTGCAGTATTTCAAGTGGGCAATATCCATATTTTAGTCAGATAACTCAGTGTTTGTACTCATAAATTGATTTAGTAATGAAATAAGCTCCTTTCATGATGCTTGCTGGCTTTAGGGGCTTTGTTATGGTATACTCAGACTTCCTGAAGTTTAGTTTACCAAAGCAGAGCCAAACTTTTCTATCCATATTCCCACAAGCAGTCCAAGTGAATTCAATAGGGCCATTCACTTATATAGGGAAAGCAGGATTTGGGACCGGGTTCAGAAAGCCCCTAGAGCATGTGCTGGAGGCTCAGTGGCCTTTGGGCTCCCCACTGCTGCTCTTGGCTGCCCCAGGAACATCAGTCCTGAGATGCTTTATGAGGCTGGAGCTTCCTGGAGCCCTGTATCTGCTCTCCTGCAGCTGGGATGCTTGGAAAGGGGCTCCAGGCCAAACCCAAGGCTGCAGCTCAGTGGTTGGTCCCTGGATTTGGGTTTTGTCTCCATGGATCAGTGATCCTTCACTGGGAACTGCCACCAGGAGAATTCCCTGCTGTCTGGAGGGCTCACAGTGTCCTGGGGCTTTGCTGCTCTCTCAGAACTCTTGGTACCTGGACACTGGGGCTGGCTGTGCCATGGAAAAACATGGAAAAACTGCTTGGGATTGCTATTATTTAACTTGCTTGCACTTCATGTGTGTTATATAGGTTCCTTGTCATTCAGGGATGCGATTTTCCTTGTTGGTTCCTTCGCTTTCTTAGATACTGGGAATTTGAGCCTCTTAACGCACCACCAACAGAAACTCAGTTGAAGTGGGTAACAGAGAACCTAATCCTCAGACGAATCTGTGCCTCTGACACAGGAGTTACTTGGAGAGAGAAAAGGCCTGCAAGTTAATGTGTGCTCTGCAGAAAGGATTCCTCCTGCTCAGAGCACAGAGATCACTCTGGACCACGGTGGGCCAGAATAAATCGAGTTTCACTGCAGTTATTGAGGTGCCTGCTTTTAAAAGCTTTGCACTTTGCTGATGGGGCCTTGCTGATCTGATGGACCATGGCAGAGTTGCCTCGTTTACACTGAGCTTAATTCAAGCTCCCTTGCAGTGGGGACCTGTGAAACCTTTCCAGAGGAAATGTGGGAATAAGTGAGACTTGGGTTTGACTTTCCTTCGTGGGAGACAGGACTGTCATTGTTGTGCTTGGAAGGAGTTCCTCATGACATCTCCTCCTGAGCTGGGCTGGTGCTGGCTGCAGGGGGAAGGTGTTTGCAGAAGGCAGACAGCTCCTTTATGGCACAAAAAATGGGTGTTAAAAGTAAAACAACCTGGCCTTTAGGGTTTCCTATCCAACCTCTCACAGGGAATGAAAGGTTAATTGCAAGATGTACCTAAATTCCTGCACTGCCAAGCTCAGACAGTGGCTTCGACCCAGGATCGGGGTGTTCCCGTCCCATTTGGAGCAGGTTTGTTTTTCCTGCAGTTTGTTCCAGAGTTTTTAGTCCTTTTTTACAGATGAGTGACCTGTGACATTCCCTCCTTCTAGAGATGTTCTGGTTTTTTCCTCTATAAACAGAGGAAACACCCATTTCTGTGAAGTGCTGAAGACAAGCTCCACACAGCCTTGGCTCTGCTGAGAGCTCTTTAGAAGGGTCTCAATTTAAAGCTTTATTCTATCAAATTATTATTATTATTATTATTTCTTCAAAATGATGTTATTATGCCAAACTGGCATCCTTGGCCAACTCTGGGGCATCGTCTCCCACTGGCAGCAGAGGGGATTTACCTGTTTCAAAAAATATTTGCAATTCTGCCCAGAGTTAAGAACTTTTTAATTGGTTTAGTCTTGTTTTGAAGGAAAAGGATGCAACAGCACTGACAGGGATCTCAAAGTTTTTTAGAGGATGTAGCTTCAGGTTTCTCATCAATTTCAAAACTATGTTTATCAATAGGTTTTATTTCTTTCTCCAATTGTAATATATTTCACTTTATGTTGTTTGTTTTCTCCTTTATCATTCATTCTTTATCTTAAATGGAAAAAATCCTCCATGAACTGTAAAACAAAGGAGTTTTCCCCAAAAACATTCTGATGCTTCTTGTGTCTGCTTTTCTTTTTGGATTATGGCAACAGGTAAAGCTTCTCCCCAGAATAAAATAAACCATGCTCACAGAGAAAGCAGAAAGTTTTAAAATTAAACCTTGCAGTCCTGAAGTGGACAAAACTCTGACAATTGTGCTCCCAAAACCACACTGTGAAGGCACCACATTAAAACTTCTTTTAGAGAAGTTTGAAGAGGGAAATTTGATGGAGGAATAGAAAGCAGGACAAACTCCAGAGACTCTGTTCCTGCAGAGCTGTGCGGGACTGGGGCCTTTGTCTATTGAAAAAAAATGGCCCCAAAAGCCCCTTCTCGTCTCCCACTCCTCCCACGGCTTCAGTTAAATTCTCGGATCGTGAGGGCATGTAGGGAACAGCTGCTTATGATCTCTTCACAAGTGCTGGGTCATTGGTAAACAACCATCCCTCCACCCTCTTGGAGCGAAGGAAAAAAAAATTATACAAAAAATGCATTCATTTTGCTGATGATGAAGAGTAATGAAGAGCACGTGCACGCTGCGCGGAGAGAGAGGGAGAGAAAAATGACAAATTAAATCATGTCTGGTTTGACAAGCCTTTAAGTGTAACAGATCTGCACTTGTGCTGGCTGACAGGCGTGATTGATACCACGGAGCACTCGTCAATTTTTAAACACACAGCCCGAACAAAGAGCCACTTCATCCTGGGCCTCGGAGTCTCGAGGCAGCGCGGTGCTACCCGGGGTAAGCACCCTCCACGCCGCGTGTTTTCCTTGGCAACCCCCTGCTCCTCGCTGTTTGGACAACTATATTTATTTTTATGATCCTTAAAATATTGTAACCCCGTCAACTCAACAGTCATTTAAGGTAATTTCTGGTCTGAACAGCATCTATTTTCTAGACAACTTTACAATAATATATGTTTGCTGTGGGCCAAATTCTTTGCGTAGGTAGCTCTGTGCTCAGAGCTGGTAACTGGGAGAGAGTCGCAGGATCCAGGAATTTCTAATAACTTGAAATCTAAACCTCCTGGATGTTTCAGGCCGTGCCATTTATAGAAGCTATTTAGCATGGCAAAGCAATGTGCTTTTCTTTATGTCTTGTTTGTGTACAAACCAATCAACCCAGACTGGTTTTTGGGGGGGAAAAAATCTTGGGCTGAGACAGACTTTGAAAATTTCAGTCTGGACAGGTCAAGGTGTTAAATGTACAAAAGGGCTGTACTCTAAAAAGAGCCAGAGTCTTTAATTATCAGTGTTTTGCTATTGCACCACATGAACAGTTTCTATGGGGCTTTTAAATGTATTAAATAGGAGCTGGAGGATAAAGGATTGTTTAATATCAAGGATGGCTCAGCAGTTCAGAGCAGCCAGAAGGATTTGTGATGGCACAGAAACAAGCACAAAAGCCCCATAAGTATCCTAGAAATGTGGGTAATCCTGTGGAAGGAGACATCAGTGCAATAACTTTGATTTTTAAGGACTTAACCCACTCAAAGAAGAGCTCTTGGGAGAACATCCCACCTCACCCTGAGCCAGCAGTGAGGGCAGGCAGTGACAGTCTCTGTCACGTCCAGGTGCCCTTGACTCATGTTTTTATGTTGCTGTGAAATAATTTATTAGCAGGGAAGAAGAATCAGCACAGCTTTTAGCTAAATCCGTGCTGTCTGTGAATCCAGGACCCTTCTCAGCCTGGGGTTTAGGAGGTGCTTCCCCTCCTATCAGCTGTGTCTGTGCAGGGATAATTCCGTGATCCAGCCTTTCATTTTCTGTATCTTTACTACTTGTCCTGGTCCCTTGGCTCCATTAAGGGTGGATGCCCAACTCTGTTTATTTAGGCCTTTTTAATCTGACATTTCCAATCAAGCTAATTCATCCGAGAGAGACCAACCATCCTTTTATTTATTTTAGCCTATTTTAGCAAGGTAACCCAATCCAGACCATCTCCATATCTTGTTTACAAGAGCAGCTGTGGTGACAACATCTGTCCTGTGTAAAATGTCAAAAAAAGAAAAGGAAAAAAAAAGAAAACTTGGTGAAAATCAAAGAGATATCCGAGTTGTTATTCAGACAGATGTGGCAAAATGAGCCTCCAACATTATTTTCTGCAGTATTCAGAGAAGAAAAAAGGTCAGAAGGAGGTATCAGAGCTGAGGGTGAGGGTCTATGTCCCTGCATCAGGCCATGGAATGTTCCATGGAATTTGTTAAGTGCTGGGATAAGTGGCAGTTCCAGAGGCGTTTGGACAACGCTCTCAGGCACAGGGTGGGATTTTGGGGTGTCTGGACTTTGATCATTCAGGTGGGTGCCTCCAATTCAGGATATTCCATGAGTCCATGGGTACCGTGCCCAGGTAGAGGAACCTGTGGAGGAAATGGTTGTTTTGTGCTTATAAAGGGGTTTGTTTAGGAGGCAATAAAGACAGGTATTTTCTGATGTAACCCGTCAGATACATCAGCAAGAGAAGGTTACAAGGAAGGAAAAATGCTGGGAAAAAATCAGGTTTTGGTCCCAGTGATATCTTTACAGGCAGAAAAGAGGTTGTGATTATTGTCATTATTTGCATGTTAAGCTCTTGTAGATTCTGAATGGCACCAGGGGGATTTTACACCTTGCTGGTGAAAACTGCTGTTTTTAAACGATGCTGGGAAGTGGCTTTTACCATCCAATAAACGAGGGGAAGTCTGACAGAGTCCCACTCTGGGAGGTGAACTCACACCAAAATGACATTTCAGACATGTAAGGGAGTGCGAGGGAGGGAACAGTCAGGGTGACACCACTTTGTGTCCCCAGGAGGGAGGGAAAGCTGAGCAGCTCCCATTGCTGGGATGCCTGGGCAGCACTCGATGGCTTGTCCTGATCCCTGCTGATCCCTGAAAGCTCTTGGATTTCAGGAAGAGGTGGAAGCCTGAGGAATTTATTTGTCACTTGAGCTAGGGATGACCACCAGGAATGAAACCTGCAGAGTCCATTATTCCTTGCCATTGTGTAGTGGGGTCCTGTTTAAGTTCTCTGCTGCACCATGTGTGGTTTGACATGAACTTCATGAATTCTCCTTATCAACAGACTCTGGAGTAATATTGGAATATTTATTTCTATGGACAGAAGGGGCTGTACATCAGGGGTGGCAGCAGCCCTTCTTTGGCTCAGGTCTGACCTACCAAAAAGAGCAAACCCCATGGGTAGAGCCAGCAGAAATTCGGTGTTCCTAAATTCTGGGGAATTCAACACATCCCTGTGCCAAGCAATAATGAAACGATTATTTTGTGAATTGAAATTAAAATATCTGTGTTTTATAAAAAACCACATCTATTACAGAAAAAAATATGAATGTTGAATAACTGGCAAGTACTGCATCTGAAAAAATAATGTCAAATTAGAGAGAGGAAGAATTGCCCCACTGATCCTTCAAATTTCAACCAAACCAGAAATAGATCTGATGAAAAACACTGCATATATAGGAGCCAAACATACCTGAGAGAGCTCTTTAGCTGCATTATGGCCCAGCCATGTGATTCACAAAACTGAGCCCCATCTGCTCTGCTGCTGCACTTGCATCCACGTGACAGAAAAGATTAAAACAAGATACCAACATAAAAGTTGATTGATACGGGAGGAGCGAGCGGGAACTCCTGGAAGGAGATTGGGAGATAGTGACAGCTTGGAAAAAATCCAAACCCAATTGCAGCCCGGAGAAATTGGCTTTCTGTTGTTCCATGTTTTCTGTAATGCAAACCAGTGAGTGTGAGGGGCTGGGGGGATGTGATTGTCATTAGGAAAAGCTTTTGCCAGCACAGTAGCTCAGACACCAGGGGATAATGCATTATACACTGATGCTTTCCAGGATGTGGATTCCACGGCAGATGTGCTGCTGATTCCATCGGGGGGTGTGTGTTCCCGAACCACAGTTTCCCCTCTTGGCAGTGCAAGTTAAAGATCCAGCCCTGGTTCAGAGAAATGCCCCCACCTCCCTGCGATCCTCAGGTTTCACCCAGCACCGCTGCCCTTTGAGGATCCAGGAGGGGGTTGGATTTCAGACAATGGGCAGAACATGGGGAAGGTGACCCCCTGCTCCTGTTACAGCTTAATCCCACCCTGGGAAAGGCTGGCTTGGCCCTTCAAAGCTGGGGCACGTCAGAACACCTGCGGAGATGAAAGCACCTCGCAGGGATGTGCCAGCCCTCAGCCCTGCCCAGATCCTGCTCTGTGCCCAGGTTCGGCTCAGGAACCACTTCAGCAGATCAGGAGGATGGGCCTGATGGTCCTGACAGCACCAGAGCTGTGTTCAAACCGAGTCACTTTGGGCATCCAGGGAAACAGAGGAGCTTTGACCACTCGTGGCCATTAAGGAATTCCCAGAACCTGGGCGCTGTGCGAGCCGTGGCGACACCCACAACTGAGTGACACGAGTGGCCCTGTGCTGCCCAGCCCTTCCCTGCTGCAGTTTCAAATTAATGCAATAAATTTGGCTTCCTGTCCTCGCTGCTTTGCTGCTGGACACGGCCACGTTCCACTTCAGAGGGAGCAGGTGCTGATGGCTGCGAAACTCGACCCGGGGATCGATTGTAACGCATCTTAGAAACTCCCACTTGCCAAGATGTGAAAGGGAGTCTGCAGAACGAGATTTTCTTCCCTCAGACCTGGAAAACCTGGTGGTGTCTGTGGTTTTGTAAAACCTCTCATACTTTATTTATTTTTATTCCTCTGCTAGCCCTTGGGTACAGATTACTTTCAAACAAGCTGGTTTACTGTTTGCATAACACAGGCTTAAATTCAGTTAGAAATAGATCGTTTTTCAAGTAAAATTCCCCAGAAAATAATTACATGTATTTGGGGGTGTTGGGGAAAACATCAGAAATCTTTCTTGCTAAGGTCTGGTGACACCTGGCAATTAAAAATAAAAATCCATTTCGTGATCCAGACCTTCCTCCTTCTCCTTGGGGACAAATTAAACTGAACTGCAGAAGTTTCAAACATACTTCTAAATCCAGCATCGTTTGCTTCTGGGTAGATTCTACATTCTACAAATTATTTCTTCCTGGGAAAGTGTCTTGGATTCATATTAATGAGGATTCCATGTTTGTGGTTAGGGGAAATTCAGTCTTGTGGCTTAAGCAGCCTCAGGACTCTCATTAAGTGCAAGAGGTTAATAATCTAAACTAGCAGTTAACTAGCTCTGGTCAGCAGAGCATTATTGCTTTTGGCTCAGGCGAGCTGAGCTGGTCCCTTGTCCTTTGCAGTGCCAGAAATGCAGGTGGAGACCAAACCAGGTGAGCTGCAGATGAGCCATTTCTGATTTTGGTGCTGGGGGAGATGTTGGGAAATGTTTGGAGTGGAAATAAGAGACTGATGGAAAAACTATGGCTGTGAGAGGAGGGAGGTGGGAGCTCTGGGGTGAGCTCTTCACTCAGGGATGATTTGTGCTCTGCTGGTTTGAGATCCTGGCCCAGGCAAGGGCTCTGCACAGGCAGCTCAGGCAAAATGCTCTTTCTTTGTGGGAATAAGAGGTTGTTTTGCTGCAGCACAGTTCAAATATGCAGCACTCCCAGCGGTGCTTGGCTCTGTGTGGGGAGGCATTTCATGTGTCCAGCGTGTCAGGAAGAGCCACTGAAAGAAATCCTGGAATTCCAGAGCCCTGGTTGGAATGGAGCCCTAGAAATCCTCTGTTCCAGCCTGGTGGTCAAGCAGCTCCACTTAGGTTGGGTTGCTCAGGGCTGTGGCTTCAACACCGCCAAGGGCAGAGCCTGCAGAACCTCTCTGGACAGCCTGTTCTAGTATTTGACTGCTGCCATGGTGAGGAAAGTTCTCCTGATGTGTATTTGGAAGTTCCACCTTCCAGCTGGTGCCTGGTGCCCCCACCCTACTGCCCCTCTCCTCCAAGGACAGCCTGGTCCCCTCTCTGCATCCGCTGCTCAGAACCAGCACTGAGGTCTCCCCTTTGCCTTCTCCTTGTGCCAAAAAGAGTCACCTCGCTCCAGTTCTCCCTCTAAGTCACACTCCAGCCCCTGCCCTTTGGTCCTTTGGTCCTTTTGGTGAGCCCCAAACTGGACACAGTGCTCCAAACCCAATGGGAAAAGAGGGAGAGGCTCATTTTCCTGGCTCTGCCAGCTGCATCCTCGCCAGGACAGCCTGGGATGTGGTTCCCCTGCCCACCTACCAGCAGGATTAAGTTGCTTTGTGGGTCAAGGGCCTGAAAGAATCAGCTCAGGTGTTCTTGACATTGAAGAATTGCTGCAGAAAGGGGAGGGCAGTCACAAATTGGCTCTGTCCTTCCTGGCAGCCCATGGAAACTTTAGTTTTAATTGCACAGACTCCAAGCAAATTAAAAAGAAGCAGCCAAATCAGTTATCTTGGCTTCCTGCACTGTCCTGACAGGTCCCAGAGGCCTCTGCAGAGACGAGGTTTGGCTTGTTCCTGCCACATCCTCTCCACCTAAATTTAGAATGGTAAAGAGATTGTAATCTGTAAGAGATCTTTTTATGGAGTAGACTCTGTTCCCAGTGGAAAAAATAGGACATGATCAGATACTTTAGAATGATGCCCCCCTGCCTTTCTAATGTGCTTATTTCAAGGATACAGTTTATTTTAGCAGACATCTCCTGTTGGAGCATCCACAGATTTATGTTCTGGTGTTTTTGGAGAAGAGATCCCCAAATATCAAGAAAAACTGATTTCATTTCGTGTTGCTAACATCAATCTGAGAATAATCATCCAAGATGTTGTCTGGAAATCCAAAACATTATTGTGGAGAATCAAACAGAGCCTGGGCTGTCTGAGAGAAGAGCTGTTTTTCCCCAGGGCAGCCTCGTGTGCTGTCCAGCCCCTGCTGACTCAGCTCACACCACCCTGAGCTGCCTTTTCACCTGCCGTAAAAGGGGAAGAGGTTCATTATCCACGATTTTTGGGAGGGAGAGGGATGCTTTGGCTGTCTGGAGCTCCTCTGACTGTGGTGTCCAGGGTGTCTGTGCTGTATCAACAGGCAGCTGAGGTTTGGTGGGAGCAGGGGGAGGTGCAGGGGCTGCTCACAGCCAGTGCAGTGCTCAGAACACTTGGGAGCCCCTCGCTGATGTGGTTTGGGGCTGTTCTGAAGCCTCTCTCTCCTTCTGTCAGGCTCTGCACAAGCAGTTCCCCTTGGGAAGAAGTGCCTGGGACTCCAGCCTAGCCATACATCTCTGTCAAAATCCCTATGAATAAATTAACCTTTCTAAAGATTAGTGCACCCTAATACCTCAGGGTTTCTTTTCTTGTTTTTTAACAGAACAAATGCTAAAAACGCCTTGACAGACCTGGCTGGGGTTTGTGCTGGGGAGCATCTACAAGGGATTATGCTGTGAGTGGTGTTAAAGGCACAGTCATGTGACTGTGGCCAGCAGAGGCTGGTCCCTTCCTCTGGAGCAGGGCAAAACACACAATTATGAGTAGGAAATCCTCATTTGGGCAAATTATAAAAATTCCGAAGAAAGCTCTCATGCTTTTCCTTTTAAAACACCTCGAATTCAGCCACCTCCCATTGCTTCACCCCTGGTAGTTCCCCAGACAAAGACGTGGTGTGATTCAAACAGCTCTGAAGGTTTTGGAAGCTGCACCAACACTGGGAGAGCTGAAACACTGGTGGCCGATCGGGAACAATGGGCTCAGTGTCAGCAGCCCAACACACCCCTGTCCTCCAGGCTTCTCCCTCTCTCCCTGCCCCACTCCAGCCCTTATTTTGGTAGGACAGACCAAAGGGAGGTCAGGTATCTGTGGCTCCATTCTCCTGCCATTGAATTGCTGGAATTGATCTGATCCTTTCCAGGCGGCCGGGGCAGAGGGGGCTGTTCCAAAGATGGCAGGGAGTGTTTTGATTTTTGATCCTTTTGAGATGAATTATGGGGAGGAAGCTGTCTGCTATCAGAGGAATTAGTCAAATTCCTTGTCAGATGTGCAATCCCATTAAAAATGCATTATCTGTTTTCAAAGCTTAAGTGTGGGTGTTGGTGGAGAGTCTTTAAAATATTATTGTAAACTTTCACTGAGAAAAAGTATTCCTGAGTCTTTCATGAGGGCTAATCCCACTTCAACTACCGTAAACCATCAACTTCTGGGGTGGCCTTCATGAGCAGTGCAAGGCCAGAGCACGCCATTATTCTGGGAAAATCCCCCTGGAAGATGCACACATTTGTTTTACGACGTTGTTAGCAGCTCCCAGCATCGAGCTGATGTGTTCTGATAATGATTCTGCTCCTCAAATTCTCCCTTTGCTTTCCTGCCTCGCATTTAGAGATCAAACAACTCCCTGAATCCAGGGCTGAACTCATCCCGAGTGAGATCCCCAACTCTGCTGCCAGCAAAGAGCAAATCCGCGACTCTTAAACATATCTGCTCCTAACTTGAATATCTAAAATGTAGATGGAAGGATTGTCAGTCAAGGCTTTGGAGAATGTGCTCGTGGAGGGAAGCTACAGGTTCTTCTGTGAGGGATTAGCGGGATATCCCGGAGCAGCTGGTGTCACTCATTCTTTGGAACACGTTCCAAGGAATTATTTTAATAAGCTGATAAAGCTGCCATGTAAATTTCTCTTTTAAAGTATCTATTAATTGCAGAATCACACACTCTTCTTTTTTTTTTTTTTAAATCATTATTTTTGACATGTAAATAGGATTTCCAGGAAAATCTCATGGATTTTGGATGCCTTTAACTGACACTCACAACCACAGCATGGCTCCAGTTGGATTTACAGTAGCCATGGCAGGTCATAAATGATGTTCTGGGGCCAGCTGAGCTCTGTTCCACAGGTTATTTCCCTAGACCTTTGCTCATTGGAATTATTATTAGAGAACAGGGGTAATTCCATCGGTTTTATTTGCTTCTCTGAGCACAATTGGGGTGGCCACGAACCTGCAAATCAGTCTGTGCAACAAAGACACGTATTTTTGTGATCAAAAGGTAGGGTGGTCACCTTTTCAGAGGAAGGAAACAGCTTTTGGCTGGCAAGGCCTCCTTTCTAGGCCTGTGCCAGCACCGAGGGCCATGTTTCATGTTACTTTGTTTTTCTGTTCCATGCGAGGAGTTGGCAGAAAATAGGCAAATTCCTCAGCTCTGGCTGGGTGCTCTGGCTCTTACAGTGACCATGTTTCCTGCCTGGATCTCTGGCAAGTGACTCAGTTTCTATAACAACTCCAGCCCTCTCTGTCACTGCAGGGTAATGGAGCCCAGCTTGGTGCTTATCTCCAAAAATACCTAAAAAGTTCTGGGTTCAAATCGCTTTCGACACCGTTGCCAGTCCACCTGTTAAAATATTTTGCAGACAACAAAGTATGACAGGAGTGTTTGGGATAAGGTGTTGTCTTTGAAGGCTTCTAAAGTGCTTTGGTTTTATTTTGATGGTGGCTGAACTCCCCGGAGATCATAATTGGGACAATTAGCAAATGCTGGAGAAGGTGAAAAATCAGCATCTCTCTTAAAGCCAATTCATATGAAAAATCAGCCCAAAATTAGAGTTTAAAGAGAGTTTCCCTCTCTCCTCTGCTAAATAAATGAAAGAGCACCAGCAAATATTCCCCTCCACCCTTCCAGGCTCAGCAAGCTGTGAATCTTCAGAGCCTAAGCTGGCCTACCTTGCAAAATTTCCACCACTCTTTACAGGCTTGGTCCCACAGAGCTCTCATTGTCCCAAACATCAGAGGCAGAACCCTGCCTGACATTGCCCAGACAACCTTGTAACCCGGGAAAGGCAGAAAATAAAGAAATTTCCTTGGGTTCCAAGTGCTAAGCAGAGAACATGTGGTGCTCAGGTCTTCCCCAGCCCCACGAGGCAGCTGCAAACACAAGTTATTGCAAAGCTGCAAAGCTGCAAAGCAGAGTCGGTGGCACTTTAACGTTTCCTTGGCTGGAATGGGTTTATCTCAACATTTTATGTTTTTTCAACAAAGTGGAGTGTTTACCATAAATAGCAGGGCCTGCAGAAAGCCTGTTGGAACACTCTTCCTACTGTGAAGCAGCAGTACCTCAAGCCTGAACCAATTTAGGGGAGGCCTTGGCCATATGATTTTAATATTAACAAGTGGAGCAAATTTGTGAGTGGGTTGTTGGCCGGTTTCATAGCGAAGGGCACCTGCAACCCATCAACACGGCTCAGGCAACAAGGTGTCAATGCACAGGCGGAATAAAAACACGAATTTGGTGTGTGCAGGGATCACTCAGCCAGTGGGGAGGTGTTAACATGCGGGAGGAAAGGAAACCTCGCGGTGAAACGCTGTTATTTGTTGCTTTGTTAGCAATGGCCCAGCTCTCAGAGGGGAAACAGGCAGGGCGACGGGTGGAACGTGGCACAGGGCACACCCCGGGTTGCTGCTGCCTGCTGGGAGACTCAGATGGGCGGGGTGGGAGCAGAGGTTGAAGTGGGAGGTGGCAGAAAGTGGCCCTGACCTTGTTTTGGGAGGCAGGAGAGAGCTCCCGTGGCACGTGGGTTGTGCAGGTCTGGGAAAAGTTCGGAATGTGCAAGAGGGGCAGGTGGATCTCTCAGCACTTCTAGAGCAGAGGCTTTAGAAGTCATCCTAAAACTTGTGCTCCTGGAAGGGTCCTGGAAGGACCTTGGAAGGATCCTGGAAGGACCTTGGAAAGATCCTTGAAGGACCTTGGAAGGATCCTTCCCAGCTGTGGCCTGAGCTATTGCTTACATTTTTTGCAGCGATGTAATTCCTTGCCCTGTTTCATAGATTTCTCCCTCCTTGCAACATCCCAGAGGGTGATCTCAGCACATTGTTATGTTCCTTCCATTGTGTGCCAGCTTCAAGGGTGTATTTCCATTCATCTGAACAAGCACAGACCCACAGTGACACGAGCCAGGGGCAGACAAACACGGGCTGTCACATGGGCCTGTGTTTGAGGGAACACAGGTCACCTCCTGATCCCACCTTTCCCTCTGACAAACATCTGGAGCTGCTGTGTCCTGCTGGAATTTCTTTCTGTTTGCTTTTACCTCTGTTGCTTTATTTCTTTATCCAGGCTGGGAATGTTGGGGCTGCTCAGCCTGGAGAAGAGGAGGTTGTGTGGAGACCTCTTTGAACCTTCCAGGATCTGGAGGGGCTACAGGGAAGATGGAGAGGGACTCTGCATCAGGAATTGGTGTGAGAGGACACCTGGCACAGGGTGCCCAGAGAAGCTGTGGCTGCCCCATCTCTGGGAGTGTCCAAGGCCAGATTGGACAGGGCTTGGAGCAGCCTGGGACAGTGGAAGGTGTCCCTGCCCATGGCAGGGGGTGGATGAGCTTTAAGGTTCCATCCAACCCAGTCTGCTCTGGGATTCTCCTGCTTAGCCAGCCTTGACTTAGCGGAATATTCACCCTGCACTTCAGGGGGTTCACACACACCCTTGGCATGTGAGGACTTTCCTGTGTCCATGGTCACTTTCCTGCACGTCTGGAATAACTCCAACCTTCTTTCTCCATCCACTTGAAACCCCCTGAGCCCACACTCCGCTTTGCCAGTCACTGTTTCCTGTCACTTGCCATGGCCTCTTCCCTGGAGGTAAGAAAATAACCTGGCTCACTCCTTCCCAGTGGTAATCTGTTGTTTTGGCATCCTGTGAATGACTGGTTTCAGGCGAGTCTGTCAGTGTCCCTTGCCAGCAACCAGGTTTTGGATGTTTGCTTTGGGAACATTTTGTGGTTGAGTGGCTGTGTTCCATTCCACATGTAAACATGGGCAAAAACTCACATTTAACAGTTCTAAACACTTGGACACTGGTCAAAGGGGCTACTCTGCTTCTCTTTATTTAATACATCAA
Source organism: Corvus moneduloides (assembly GCF_009650955.1). NCBI lineage: Eukaryota > Metazoa > Chordata > Aves > Passeriformes > Corvidae > Corvus > Corvus moneduloides. The sequence continues at coordinate 2,940,277 of NC_045497.1, forward strand.
GATTTTGCATAAAGTACAGAACAATTTAGTAGTAGGAATGCCAGGACCTGCCAAATGTATGATTTTGTTTGATTTTATTTTTAAAAATGCCTAGCACACAAACTGAGCCTTTATTTGGAAGGATATATCGAGAAAGCAAAGCTTAATTGACTCTCAGACTGTACAATTGGAGTCATGTCTAAAAGCAAAGCTGCCTTTCCCCTCAGTGTGTGCTCATACTGGAGGCCACTTTCCACTCCTATTTGCATGAGTTGAAACCACACTAACTCCCCACACAACTGTGCCAGGATGGCTTGAGATTGGAACTGGCTCTTCAGCTATTTCAAGCTTTGTTTTTCGCTTTCTCAGTCATCTGATTGCTCCCAGTGATGCCAGTCTGGTTCCTTGCCATGGCCATGCACAGGAGTCTGGCTGCAGCACCCGGGCCTCGTGTCTGCTCAGCGCTTTTCCAAATCCAGAGCTTTTCTTGCTTCTTCATGTGGCAGAAGGTGAATATGTTGGGCCACTTCATTTTATACCCTGGATCATTTGTTCAAGACCAACCCCTTAAGCTCTGAACTCACACTCCTTTTCCACACTCACGAGAAATCCAAGTGGTGCTGCTGATGTCCTTACGTGTATTTATGGTGAGCTGACACCCAGTGTGCAATGAAACCACCACTTTCAGATCTACTTTAGCTCTAAATATGTCCTTTAGGCCTCCAAAAGTCGGGCCTTTTCTAGTGAGGGACCTGTGAACAGCACAGCTCAGCCCTTCAGGCATTTCCAGTTTAAGGGCACCTTCTGGCTCATTGAGCTCTCGTGGGTTTTTGTGCTCAGCCTGGAGAGGATTGAAGGTCTCTGGTAGCACTTGTTGGTGCTCCACAGCTTGTCTGCTCACATGATGCTGGCAAACTGCCTTATTTCCAGCTGCTAAATTGCATTCGAAGGCCATTTAAAATACTTTCCTAATAAAACTTGCCTATAAAAATAGTTACTATAGCTGCTGCAAGGATGTTCTAGGAGCTGGTCCAAAAGGCAGTCCCTACTGAGATGAGATCCACCCTACTAAAAAAAGCTGAGAAATTGCAGCCTTAGCAGGATTCCAGCAGGAATGAGCAGCAGCAGCAGCAGCAGCAAAGTGGCAGCGGAAGCGTTAATCAAACCTTGGGCTTTCTTAGTTAATGCACAGTCACTGCTGCAGCTGATGGATCAGATACGGAGCAGGGCTTGTTGGGTAGGGTTTCTGAGCTGTTTAAATATGTTACAGCCTGGCTTTTAAACTAGAAGAGCTTGGATTAATTGAGTAAGTGGCACTTAAGAGATTGCAGTTTAGGAGGACGCGGAGTGTGGCTAAACACAGCCTGGGTGTTCGCTGGCTTTTCCCTCCTCAGTCTTGTGGCTGCTCCTTCCTCGTAGCTGTGGGCTGGAGACACAGCAGATCTGCTGCAGCTTTTACTGCCAGGGGGCTGAGACATGCAGCTGTTTGCATTCTTTGATCACAGGAGATAGCAGGACAAGCAGAGCCGGTGCTGATGCAAACTCCTTTTTTTTTATTCAGAAACTCCTCTGTTAAGCTCAGTCCAGCTCTTGGGCTCTCAGGAGGGGCAGGGGAGGGCTGGTACAGCATCCCCGTGGCAGATGGTACCTGCTGAGTCCTATTTCTGGCCAGGTATAACAATTCCCTGTTTGCCATTCCATTTCAAGTGTGCTAGAAATGCAACTTTGCAAGGAATTATTTTCTCCAAATGCAGCAGAAACTCTCAGGGGCTGACACTTCCCTCTGAGCTTGACCATCTCATTTCCCTTCCCATGGAGGGGAAGGGTGGCTCCACCTCAGCTGCATCCAAAGAGCTGATGTTTTCATTTATCCTTCTGTAATCAGTGAGGAAAATCCTTCCAGAACTTTCTAACTCGTAGAAACCTCTTCTCCTTCTCAGCACTTTGTCCCAGGACAGAGACTTGTTTTTCTTCATATTTGGACATGCCTGGTGCGTGTTCCAGCTGCCACAAATAGCCCAATTTCTCCTCTTTCATCCGGACTTTTTCCTCTGTGCCATTCCAGGGGCAGACAGATTTGGATTCTCTCTACAGAAGGGACAACAGTAACAGAAGGGGCTGTCAGGGAACTGGTGCCACTCCATAATTTGTTCAAAACTGGGCACTTTTGTGAGTTTTCAATGGGGATTTAAGGGCAAATATTACAGGAACTCCTCCTTTCCAGACTTAAGCCCATACCAAGGATAAAATTGCACATCTCCAAGCACACCTGTAATTCTTGAAAGCTTTTTACTCTTCTGCTCTCCTAAAAACCAGTGGAATAGTTTGATAATGCCCTGGAGAGCCAGAGAGGTTTTTCTATGAGTCCCTTTGGAAATGGGTGGGTTTTTTTTTTTCTGTATCACCCTCTCCCTGCTCTCTCTTCAGTCTTTGCTTGTGATTTCCAGGGAGAAATTACTGCAACACTTTGTTGTGTGATGAAATCAAACCTGGGACATCCGGGATTGATGCAAATAAAACAGCAGCCATGGAGCAACACGAGGAGCAGACTTTCTGCCTTTGGAATGGGCTCTGCTCTTCTGGCTGCAAGTAGAAATGGTCTCATTTGGGAATGCTAAAACATTGATTTCTAGTGCTAGAAAATTGCTTTCCGTGAATTTCTCCTTTTCTTTAAACTTACCTGGCTTTGAAATGTGTTAAAATGCAAATTTTTATGCTGTTAACTGAGCTATTTTAACAAGACCTAAGATTGCAGAGATGGTCTCCAGGAACGGGTTTGTTCGTTTTTTTTTATGAAAAGTTGTAGCACAGGAAACGATGGGATTTCTTTTAGTGAATTTGAAGTGAAATATAAGAACTTTTAATTTCTAAGTTGTCTAATTCAGGAGCGGGCACTTAGAATGAGATTTTTCCATCCTGTCTAATTTCTGTCTTAATTTTTGATCTGCCACAAGAGGCATAAGATAGAGGGATAAAATTTATTTCATCCTCCTGCCTTTCTAGAATAAAAACTAGAATATAGAACTACAGACTTTTGGGGTCATTAACTAAACCAGATCTGTGTAAAGCTGATTTGACCCACATTATCCTAATTAAAACCAAGATTATTTACTAACACTGATTTTTTTCTGAAGTACCTAAGTGTTGACACCACTATCAGCTTTAAGGTGACATTTGTGCTTTTCCTTGTATCTGCCACTGCAACTGGCATTTAGGACATTCTTAAGATACGATTTTTATGAGTTTCAAGCACTGAGGGGCCCATACTGACTTGAGTGATGGTCAGCCTGTATGGAAATCAAGAAATACTTAGGACCTCGCTGCAAGCGTGCAGTTTTTAGTGTGAGTTCTTGCCTTGGCATCACAATAACCCTCTCTGCCAGTAGGTGGGGTTCCAATCCTGTCAAAAAAACCTGGGAAACCCAGTCCATGACTGCTCGCTCCTCTCGCACTTCCACCCACAGGCTGGCCACATCTGGAAATGTTTGATTTGATATAGTGTCGTTTTACATTGCAGAAATGAGCGTAAGCGGTTTTTTAACCCACCAAGTGAGAAATGTGATCTGGGTTTTACTACCGACCCTTTAAATAAAAAACAGATCGCTTATTAAACCATTATCTATCAAGGATATGGAGAGGGCTGGAAATATCCCAGGATCAGGATCGGAATTGGAAGGGACACATTTCTGTCTACTGTCCGGCCCCGATGGGCAGGAGTGCAGAGCTGAAATACCTCACAGGAGGGGGAACAAATGCAAGGAGACAGGAAAAAGGAACAAATTCATCTCCTCTCCCTGAATCTGCCTTGGCTTTGACCATTCCCACTCAGGCCCTGGGCACTGCTGATAGGAAAGCGCTGAAATGTGTTATCAGGTGCTGCTTGTTATCAGGGGTGGGGGGAAATCTTCTCTGGTGAGCTTGTTGAGCTGTTCCTATAGATCAGGGAAAGTCAGCGCATCCCAAATCCCCCCTCAGTGCAGAGAGGAGCAAACTCCTGCCTTTAAAACAGGACTCGGAAGTGCTGCACCCTTTGTGCCACCTCTGAACGTGGCACTTTGTAACCCCCTGTGAATCGCAGCTCATTTCTTTGTGTCCCAGAGGATGCACCCTGGATATTGCAACTAATTTTGTTTTCCCCCCTCTTTGAGTGATGCTTCCTCCCTGATAAGGGCACATCCCACTGGCTTTGACGGAGCTGCTCATGTGAGCAGAACCAGCAGGGCTTGGCTCCCTGTGAGTTATGACAGTTGGCATCTGAAATGAAACAAAGATCAGATCCGAGATGGATTTTTTTGGCCATCATGTTGCATTTAAAAGCTCGTATTACTTTGGTTGTATTACATTGCATCACACTCAGCCGAGTCAATGTGTCATAAAGCTGCCTCATGTAATTGTACCCTGCATAAATGTACCAGAATGCCCCCGAAAAGTGATATTTCATGCTTGCCAGCTAACGCCTCGGCGAAGATTAAATCCACCAAAAGTAGGTATGTCCAATTGTTCGTTTGGATCAGCAAATAATTCATTACCCACATTATCTTTTTTTTTGAAATGTCACTCCATGTTGTAAATCACTACAGGGCCTGCTTAAAATGCCAGCACAGGGATTTGTTTTAAAGGGAAAATTAAATTTTAGGGCCAATTCACACGGTAGTTTCCCCCCTGAAGCAGGGCTGCCCATCTCCAGAGGCAAAGTGCCTGCTTAGAGGATTTTTCTCTCTTTAAGTTGTGACTCTCCCTGGGCTCAGTTTATTCATGTGGAGACTCCCACCCAGGCACTTCGGCCTGGAAACCCCGAGGGGAACAAACTGGGTATTGTGAATGGAGCTCTTGGGACCCATCTCTCTGCTCTTTTTTAATGAATTATCTCGGTGAAAAGGATCATGCTCCTCTCTTTGTGCCCCAGTTTGCCCGTCTGCAGAAGCTCAGGACATTGTTGTGTTTGCAGGGCGAGGCCTGGCTTTCAGAATTAATTCCTTCAAGCTGGGATGAAGGGACAAGGTTGGGATGTGGATGACAAGGTGAGACTCAGAATCTCCTGAGTGGGGGAAGAGACCCACAGGATCATCAATCCAACTTCTGGCCCTGCACAGACAATCCCAGCCTGTGCATCCCTGAGAGCAGTGTCCAAATGTCCTGGAGCTCTTGGGGCTGTGCCCATTCCCTGGGGAGCCTGTTCAGTGCCCCACCACCCTCTGGGGAAGAACCTTTGCCTGAAATCCAGCCCAAACCTCCCCTGACACAGCTCCAGACGATCTGAGAGATCACACAGCAGCTGGAGTTCAGGAATTCCCTTCCTGCGAGCAAGGGGAGGTCACTCCAAAGAATTGCCCAGGTGGGAGCTGCAGGCAGCTGCTCCTGAGCACCATGAGGGAAAAACGGGTCCCTTCCACCCCTGTGGCTCAAAAAGGCATGAAAGGGCAAGGGAAAGCCCAGGAGTTTGTGTGGCAGCTCGAATTCCTGACAGGGCCTGGGGAATGGGAAAGAGGGGGCCAGCTGGGGCCAGGCTGTGGCCTTCTCCCTGGGCAGAGCTGCTGGGGGCTGAGAGCCAGTGTGTGGAGGAGCTCTGGTGTTTTGGCTGGTCCCCGTGTGACTGAACGGTGGGCAGTGACTTTTTGGGGCACAACAGAGATTTTCAGTGTGCACAGCCAGTCACTGGCACGGGGAAAACCTGAGGCACTGCAGAGGTGCTGTCTTTTAGCACAGGAATCTTCCAGGCTCAGGTTGTGCTGTGATTTTTGGCTAAGAATTACCTCAAGAAATGAGTTTCTGAAACACTGATGGAACTGGGGAAAAATAGAATAGCACCTCTGGAAGCACAAATTGACCCTTTTCAGCAGTGATAGTTGAAATATTTCAGCATAGTGTAAAATTAGGGACACGCCAACAGCTACAAGTGTTGGGAGTTTCCCTCTTATCAGAGTGATAAGATTAAGGATCATCTCATTCCAACCCCTGCCATGGCAGGGACACCTTCCTCTATCCCAGGTTGCTCCAAGCCCCGTCCAACCTGGCCTTGGGCACTTCCAGGGCTGGGGCAGCCACAGCTGCTCTGAGCACCCTGTGCCAGGGCCTGACACGTGGGTCAGACACATTAATTAGCCATGCAATTAACCTCAGGATGTGCTCTTTAAAAGCCTCCAGGTTAATTCAGGAAGGAAGATGTATCCAGGTAGTTGTTACCATTTAATTGCTGCATTTTGCCAGTAGAAAGTTTCATAGAATATCCTGAATATCCTGAGTTGAAAAGGACTCACAAGGACCATCAAGTCCAACATCCCTGTGTTGGCCTTGTTGTTATGGCATCACTCAAACTTATGGTTTGCTGTTGTTGGGAATGTCAAGAAGTCACTTTTGTTGGGAAAAAAGCAGGATTTATTTTCTGTATTAGTTAATGGCACTTCCTCTCCTCAGCCAGCATTCAGACTTGAGGGGACAAATCTCAAGTAGAGCAGCAAACTCTTGGTAACACTTTAACAGGATTTATTAAGTTTGTTTGCTTGAATAAACATCAGAATCCTCAAGCACTTTCTCTTCTGAGGATTAATGAGGAACCTGGTTGCCTGACACTGTGATTTTCAGGCTTTTATGGGTGTTTTTTATCCTCAAATTCATTCACAGATCCCAAATTTTATCTTTTTTTAGGTGGCAGGAGGGACACTGACCCTGAAGTGAGCACCTGTATTGGTGAGTTCCTCAGTGGGTTTCACAGTGTTTCTCCAGTTGGTTTTAAAGCCATTACAGTCATGCAAGGTTAAAAAAATTCATAGATCTGTGTTCCCAACAGGCACCAGCACAAATTTGCAGGATATTTACTCAACACAAACCCTGTTCCATGCTAATTTTAGGAGCTTTTTTTCCATCACTGAGAGTGGAAAACATCCCACACCTCTACTGTGAGTATCAGTTGGGAAGAAATAATATTGTGATTCATGTAGAGACATAAAAGTTTATAGCTATTATTTAATGCCTGCTACACCTCAATCCCTATCTGTGTGTGGAACTTGTTTGCTGTTCATGTTTCTCCACGTACTTTATATTCAATTTCTGCCATCTTTTCTTTACGGCCTTGCCCCGGTAATGAGCTGTTCCACATTTGGGGCTAATTAGGAGAAATTCCAGGCTACTGATAGAGTCACACACTTTGATTTTCAGAACTGTGTGGAGCAGATTCTGATCCATTCCTTCCCAAGGAGAGCAACACCAGTGACTTCAGCTGAGCCACTCCTGATTTATGGAGCTGATTTATCCTCGATAAGAAGCCTGGCCCTGCTGGTTTCCCTGGGACAGCTCTGTTTTCTTTGGGGGATGAATTATCCTGCTGGCTGTAGCTCGATAGGGCTGGCTGTGAGCTCCTGAACCAAATGCAGGTTTGAATATGCTCAAGTAGTTATGAAAAAACCCCTTTGGATTGGGTTTGGAGCTTGGGATCCATAGGTTACATCCCATCCTCTGCTAAAGCTCTTCTCTAGGCTTGTATTTTCTACTTATACTCTACATATCTTTGGTTTTTGTACAAAACCCCATAGATACTACTCAAGAATTCTAGTTTTTGAAACACTCTGAATGCCTCCTATTGAAACTTTTTCACTCTGAACCATCTTTTCATGCGTATATTGAAAATATTAACAGCCTGCTTGTGAAAGAAAAAAACAAGTTTCCGTGTCCAGATGGAAAATGACTGAAGGGTATGGACGAAATTAGGCCTTGCCTGTTGGAACATTAACAGATTTGTCACACTCTTAGTCCCAGCTAATCCATGCAGAGTTGGGAAAAAGGCAATTCAGGGTGGATTTGGGAGCTCCTGGCTGTGGGAAGAGCTGTCCAGAGTGCAAAGCAGCGATGCTCCTAAAGCCTCCTTAACACAAAAATGTTGCTTTGCACCTGGAAATCACCTGGCAGGGAAATTCACTGCCTCTTATATAACAGAACTGTTGTATAATAATATAATAATAATAACTCAGACATGTAAATCCATTTCTCCTCATCACAGATACACGGAGAACCAGGAGGTACCCCAGGAGAAGGTGTAGGAAGAGCTGTCAATGGATCTGGAAGAGCCTAAGAAGGGGGAACAGCTGAAACAGTGCAGGTGCACGGGGCTGTGTGCTCCCTGTGCCCTGCCATTCCTTGTCCCAGCAAGTTTGGGTGACAGAATTAGGCTGCAATATCCAAATTCTGTTGTGTTTTTGTCACAGCTGGTTTTGTCACACCCCCAAAGTGTGAGATGCTGTGGATAAATGTGCAAGAGACCCAACCCTTGTTCAGCAGTGATCAGCTGGGAAAACACACAGTGCTCAGGGAAGGGCAGATCTTCTGCCCTTAGAATGGCCCTATTATTTTATCCCAACAGGCCTCTTTTTGAATCAAAATGGGAGAAAATGCCATAAACTCCTGTGATTTCCCTCTCCATATTAATTCAGAGAAATCTTAGGAAATCAGAGCATTTTGCTGCATTTCCCACTGCATACCCAGGATGAAGGATGAACTGTACTCCACGCTGAAGCTCTGCTTTGATCTCAGGGTGTTCCTGTTTAATTTCTGGTGGTTTTAGCTTTTATCCCCAAATCTTTCTGCCTGGGAAATGGGGTTATGCACACACCTGAAGCACCTGAAGCCAAAAGAGACAAAGAAAATGCGGAGGCTACAGGAGGCTGGCACTTTCCTTTTGCAGTGTGGGGTTTGATTTTTGGGTTTTTTTTTTTGTTGTTGTTGCTGCATTCCAGTTCTGATCCTATCTGTTAACATCCTAACTTGGCTTCACTCCCTCAGAGTTTGATGTCCCAACTTTTCCTTGTTAGCACCAGGAAATCATAAGCTTATAGTGAGTGATAGCCAGTGGGTCTGGGATTGATTACAAACAAAAATCCTAGATAAGATCATAAATTTAACCCATCCCTGTGATGTGATCGTATCAGGATTCAAGAACGTCTCAAAGTTGTTTCCGATTTTCAGCCACTTCATCTGGTTTCCATCCACCCCAGCTGGGAGCAAAGTCCTCTTGCGGTGGACTCTAATCCATGCCAGCCTGGGCTTGGAAGAACCCCTCATTTCTGTTATTATTGTATTATAAAAATAGATAGAAATGCTTTAGACAGGATGGACGTTTCAAGGAAGATCAGCTCAGGCACTGCTGAGATAAAACTGACTCACGAATAAGAGCACAGGGCTGGTTTCCCACCCTCCCATCCCCTTCCTGGACTTTGGCTACATCTAAACCAACTCAAAATGATATTTTCACACCCTGAAAGTCAGGAGAGGAACACTGCAGATGAAGCCTGTACTTGAAGATTCACTGAGAAGAGAAGCTGAACCAAACCAGCTGCGGTGGGTCCCCACACACCCAAACGCTGCGAGGTTTAATCCCTATTTCTCCATCCCAGGAAGAGATATTTGTGCTCCTTCTACAAGGAGCTGTGTATGTGCTGCTTGTATGTTTTTATAAGCATCCTCCATCCCAGCTGCCAGCTTCCCCCGCTGGAAATGACTGCTGGGATGCAGCCCTTGTGCCTGAGAGCAGATTGAGCTCTCCACCTTCGGCGGCGGCGCCGGAGCCGATGCGCTCCCATCCATCCGCTGGCCCCCTGGAACCAGGTGATTTAATGTTACTGTTGCTTTAACGGCCTCATCGCTGCTCTGGCTGCACAGTAGTTGTCTCCTGTGTGACTGTGCCTGGGAAAATCTATTACTGGAGTGCCATTAATCTGAGGCTGCCGCCTCTGGCACTTTCTGACTCTTCTATTTAATGGGCCTCTGCTTCCGGAGCTCTGGAGACATGCTGTTTTCCTCTCTTGATCAGCTTTGTTTAATTATCAAAATATTTGATGCAGAAAATTGACATTAGTTGTGAAGGTTCCTGCCTTCCTCCTCCTCCTCGCAGCCCTCCCTCCCAGCTCTGCAGTGACATTGAGATCTTCTGTGTGTTCCACCTTCACCTTAAAATAGAAAATCCCTGGGATTGCTGCATTGGTGAGCCACAAGTACCTGCTGCAAGCCCTGGGCATGTAGACCTGCACTTTTGTCTCCTTTCTGCACAGTGCAGCCAGCTGGAATTGCTGAAAACCTGGGAAGAGGGAGCCCTGTGTGTTCCTGTGCCTGGCTGCAGGCTGAGCTAACCCAAAAGTGAAGGCTCAGTGAGGTTCAAAATCATGGAAGTCCCTTAGAGCTGAGGTTTCCACTCTGCCTTCCTTCTCTTGTTGCCAAAGCTGGAAGCTTTAGGGGTTGCAGGTGTTTCAAGTGCATTTTGCTTGCCCAGTGACCACATTCCCCATTCCAGAGCTTTGGGATGGGCCTGTATGAACCAATATTTATGGCTAAAACACAGATTATGGGGTAATACTGGTACCACATACATCAGGTTCTACATGAGTAGGGAATTCCTGCAGAAGGCCTCACATTAGCCAAAAAACCCATCAGTGGTGAGAAGGCAAATTCAAATAAGGTAAATTATGGTTCTCACTGGATGTCCCGAGCTGCTGGAGCGACTCTCACATGGAAGAGGTTTCCTGTGCCATGCAGACTGGATGCCATTATGGAAAACGTTCTTTTTCCAAGCACAAATCACCAGGTCTAGTGCAGGGTAAGAGGGGAAGTGTCTGGGCCCTGCTGTTCCAGCCAGGCCAGAGGAGCTGGTATTTCCTTCTGGGTTTTGAGTCTCTGCTCTTGTCAGCATTTCCTGGGGCCAGAGGCAGAGGAGCTTTGAAGAGGGTCCCAAAGCAGTGCCACAATCTGCGTCTCTTCTTTCTGCTGCCTCCCCACAAAGTGCAACAAATAATGTGAATTCCTGAGATTTGGGGCTGCTGGGAGGCAGAGCAGGGGAGCTCTTTATGCAAGGATGAAACACAAACACCACTGTTGTGTTATCTCCTCAGAGCTGTTCCTGTTTGATCCACTGGACTTGGCTCCTTACTGCCAACATCCAACCATCACCATTTCTCCTTTCCATGTGCTCTGCTGTCTTCACAGGACACAGACAGGCAGAGTAAAGTACAGATGAGGCCCATAAATGTTACTCAAATCACTACTACAGTGATTTTCGACAAGGAAATCACATCCCAGCATAATTATCCACCTTTCCCAGCAAAACCTTACATGCTGCTGGCACCCTCAGACTGGAATTAGTTGCTGCTTGATGTTTGTGTAGTTTATTTGGGTCTATGTATAAAAATATTTCCATTTCCTCTTATTAATTCATATTAAAGGTGTTACATTTACTAATTAATTCCTATTAGAAGGCTGTCAGAGAAGCTGGGGTGTTTGAACAAAGCATTTTACAGTGAAAAATAAATAACATTTCACCAGAGCCAGAACATTTTGCAGAAGGACATGGATTTTGATGAGGAAGCTTCTGGGCATCAGAGTGTTTTCTCCAGCCAAAGACAAAGGGACACTGAAGGAAGAGGTGACCAGACACGAGTGAGCTTTGCCACTGCTCAGATGATTTTGTTTTCATCCCATGCAAATAGAAACAAGTGCAAGGTCTCCAAACCTTGCAGCGCTGGGTCAGAGCTTTGCTTTCAGCTGCTCCTGTGCTCAGCTGAGCCCTGCCAAAGGAAGGGAAGTGGCTGGGCTGCATTGTCACCTCCCTCCCAGCTGGAGCAGGGAATGTGCCTGATATTGCCTAAGAGACAACCAAAATGGTGCTTTTTGGGCTCAGGTTTTTTAGCAAGTTTTCAGCAGAACTCCCACTCTGCCTCACCTAAATGGGTAGATTCATAATTCACAAAATCCTGACCCGTTAGTGACTGGTCCTTGGCTGTGTAATAAAAAAAAAAGAAGAACAAACAGGATTTATGGTTTTTTTTTTCCCCTCCTTCCCCTTTTTGCAAGGTTCAATCTTGTGTGGTTTAAATTCTTCAACCCCTCTCTCCCACTGCTTTTATCCTTGGAATATTTTTGGGGAAGTCAGTGATGTTACCCGTGTGTAATTCCAAAATATTCCATGGCAGGCAGCTCTGGACCACTGGGATAAATGGGGAGTGCACTGCAAGGGAGAATCAAATTCAGGCTCTCCTTGTGAATAACCAGGGCTAAAAGATCACTGATAAACCTCGCTGCTGTTTGGGGCTCGGAAATGCAAAGCTGCTCAGGCAATAGCATCACAAATTTGGGCATCAGGAGGAGGAACACCCCGAGCTTCATTTATACTGCAAATGAAAATAATCATAAAGATACAAACCACCAAGGTGCAAAATGGGCTTTCTAATTCATAAGCACAAGCCACCACGAGTTAAAAACCTCTTGGTTTCTTCGCTGAGTGCCCCAGGCAATAGTTTTCATCTATATTTCTCCATGGTCAGAAGTCAGAGCAGACCACTGCTATCTAAGACCTTGACTTTTTTCCCTGACAGTTACAATTATTACAGCCCGGGGGACTCATTTTCTCAGTCTGGCCACCCGCTGACCTAGCCTGCAACCAGAATACACTTTAAAACAAACAAACACCAGCTCAGCTCCCCTCTCCTCCTCCTCCCACAGCCCTGGAATATTTTCACACCGCGCCCCTCGCAGAAGGATATTAGCCACTATTGCTGAAGGCACAATCACATTATCAGCACCATTCTCTCTCCCTTTCTCCCTCTCCTCCCCCCAAAGATAAATTTTTTATGTTGCTATTTTCTTCTCTTTTGTATTTGGCACTCGATATTTACGTGATAAACTGCAGAGCTGCTGCTAAATGGGCTCTGATACAACTTAATAAATACATAACAACATCCAGCCTGCACGGTACTGCCGTGTCCTGGGCTCCTCAGGATCCTTGGAGATAATGGCTGCTAAATGAAAGTTAAGCCTTCATGTAAGGAAAACAGATATTTATCCTGCAATAATTAATGGCATGGAATGAGCTGGCTGATAATCCTGCCTCTCCCTGTTTGCTCTGTTTCTCTCTCCCTGAGTGTGGCTGTGTTGGAGCACCAAACTCCTCGGGATAAAGATGTAAGGAATACACAACTAACAATTTTTTACTTGTCTGCTGTTGTCTGCTGCTGCTGCTGCATCCACAACCTTGGCTTTGTTAGGCCAGATTTAAGAGAGAAGGCAGTGTGAGGTGCCTCACTGAATCCTCACTCAGGGGATTCAGTGAGCACAGCGAGAGCAAATCCAGGGGTTGGGCCTCACTGAGGAGAGACATGAAAGTGGAGAGAGCAAAAAGGTACAGATGGGAGGGGAGATCCCAGGTTCAGGTAGATCCTCCTGCCATGGAGGCATCTCACTTTCACCTGAAGAGCACAAACCATTCCGTTCTCATAGTTTAATATTTCTAAAGTTTTTTCCGAATTTTAGCATCTTTTATATATATATATATATATTTTTTTTTTTTTTTTTTTTTTTTTTTTTTTTTTGTACACAGGAAACATTTTCACCTGGGTGATTTCTTATCACACAGTGGACAAAATATTCCACCCCCCCCACACAAACCAAGCAAACCTCCAGTGGGGTTTTCCAGCTGAATCATCACTCTGTGTCCTGGAGACATGGAATCATAGAATCCCAGAATGGTTTGGGTTGGAAGGGACCTTAAAGATCAACTCATTCCAAAACCCTGTCCTGGGCAGAGAACCCCCCTTAGATCCCATTGGAGGTGATCTCAAAGTGCTGTTCCTGCAGGTGTAGGTGTCCAAGCATTTCCTTAGCCAGTGCTGGAATATCTTTCTGTGGAAGTAGCATTTCCTTGTTTAATCCCTGATAAGAAGACTGGTCAGAGAGTCAGAGTGTAAAAAATTCGGATGGAGGCAACCTGAGAGTGTTGTGCAGCTGTGATTCACATGAGGTGACTTTAGTTCCCACAATGTGCACGCAAAGCTTGTGTTATCTTTCCAGGAAGAAAGAAGAAATTATCCCAGAGCTGGAATCAGCCGCAGAAGAACATTAAACAAAATGCTTCAGCAATCTCTAAAATCCGTATATTTTTGAGATGAGCTGTTCTCCCTGTGATAACCTTGATGGCAGGATGAATTCATGCATAAACACACAGGGGACACATGTGGAGGTACATTCAAGAATCATTCCTCTAATTCCCCCCTGCTTTCCCTTTCCAAAATGCCTCTCTTTTCTTTACCAGAGCCTTTCCCGACTGTGTCCTAATTGCTGAAACCCTCGGCACAAAGTGCCATCAACCAAAATGAAGCGAGGCAGACTCACACAAGCTGCAAAACTTTGCAACACAAAGCCACCGGCACAAAGAGTTGGGCTCTATAGAAAACCCCAGTGAATGCCAGGAGGAATCCCAGAAAACTTTGCACGATGCTTCCAACTGCACCCCGGGGGTGCCGAGCTCGTTACCTCCCGACACCGGAGCTCTGTAAAGGAAAAGCACCCAGGGCTCTGTGCAGCGAGTACCCCGCGGTCCTGGGCATTCAGAGCATTGGGGAGTTTCACATCCCACAAAGAAGACCACAAGGACCTTCGAGTGCCCCGTGGAAGCTCCTGGAAAAGCAGCAGGTCACTCCCTGCAGCCCCTCGGAGCCGGGATGTGGAGGTATTTCCATGCCCGCTTGACAGGTGACTGCTCAGCAGCCGGGGCTGTCAGTGCTGCTGGGGGTTATCTGCATTTAGCTGGAGGCAGGAACTGAACCACAATGAGCATTCAGAGAGCTCGCTGCTCCTCGTTTGTTTAGAGACAAGCCATCTTAAACTTGTTTGAAGCCCTTTTTATTGAATTCACACTCTTGTGCCAAGCACTGAAAGATTTACTTTGGCTCTTGCGGGAAGATGGAAAGCATATGAATGCGTGGCTGGCTGCCAGCGGTGGGTGAGCTCTGAAAGCCCCGGGACAATGGGGGGTTACAGGGAACAAACGTGAATGCAGCGCCCTGACGTGACTAAAGAGGGCCTTTGGCACTCAAAGGGCTGCTGGGGGTTTGATCCAGCGGCTGGAGCGGGGTCAGGAGATAACCCAGCCAGCCCGCAAGGCTTTGCGAGGGGCAGCATCCCGAGCGGGGCTGAGCTACAGGTCCACACGTGCGGGGACAGCTGCTCCCTCCCCTCCCGCTCTTCCACGGGCTCCATCTGCACAGGCGAAGCCCCAGTTGGACTCATCCAAGGCAAGGTACCCCAATGGCTGCTGTGTATTTCTTGCAGATGTTGCCGTAATTTTGTTGTGGTACAATTTGACATACGGCTCCCCGCTGCATCCGAAAGGGGCACATTATCTCAATTAATGTTTCCCGGCAAACATGGCACTGATAGTATTCATGGGACTAAAGACTATTACCATTTGCATGGTGACTAGCACAAGAATTATGACTATGTGTGTTTTCGGCAGCAAAATTTGCCCTCGGGCTCCTTTTTTTTTTTTTTTTCCTTTTTGGCTTGTGACAATGTTCCCTTTTTCTTCCTCCTCCTGTTTTGATTTCTACTTAAAGTTTTATGGCTCTGTCCCCTCCAGGGTGCTATTATCTTGTATGCTAATAGGGCTATGCATATTCTATTAGCGTTGTCAGTGTGAGATAAGAGGCACATTCTGTAAGGAGCACTCAGGGGGTAATAATCCCAGCAAGGGGTCTCAATGTTAGTACATTATCAGTCATCTTCACATTTCACTGGAGCCTGTTTATGCACCTCTTCAGCTGCGCAGCCCAGACACCGAAAATTGCTGAATGTTTACGGAAACTGTTGTAGGGGAACATAATGGGGCTTGGAGATTGACTTGATAAAGGAGCCTTCTCCTTTGTCGCTCTCGGATCCAAGATGTTTGGAGCTGGGTGCAATAAGGAGGAGAATATGTTAGGTGGCAGTTAGCAGCTGAAAGCGGGGGCAGATCCATGTGAACAATGCGGGCTCCTTCAGATATTTCTTTTTTTCCCCTCACCTGGTTGGCATCACCAGCGAGGCCGAGGGTTTTTACACCCTTTAGGCTCGGACTTGAGGGCCCACAGAAAGGAAACCGGTGACAGCGTGTGAAGGGCAAATGAGTAACTATTTGCGACTCTTTGGGAGTTAAATAACATTCCTGGCTGGCAGCAGCGGGCAGTGGGGTGTGAAATAGGTGTCATGAGAGGGTTTTCCCCAGCTGGGCAGGCAGTGGTTGGATGTAGCTGCTGTTTCTCCCACTCCACTCGTGTTCCCACTGAAATTCCCAGCGATTCAGAGCCAAGAGTCCTCCTATGGATGCACATCTCCTCTGTTCCTGCCCTCCGCTGTAGCGTGTCTTGAGCAAGTCCATTATTTTCCAAAATAAAAGGAGAAATTTAGTCTCTTTTTCCACTTTTCTGAGAGCAGTTTTGAGGGAACCTTTCACAGTGTTAGGGGTTTTTAGTGGAACTTGTAGGAGAAAAAGAAAAGCACAGAAAAAGAAAAGTTAGTTCTTCTTACGTGAAGTTAGAAATAAATGTGCCTAAATGGCATTTTAATGGGGTTTTCTGTGTGTTTCTCAGTAATGTTACTTCTGATCCAGCAGAGAAGTGGATTTATGTGGTGACACCTGGAATACGATGGGATTCAAAGGTATCATTTAACTAAGCTATGCTGAGCTAAGGATGGGAAGAAAAGGAGATTTTGTGCATTTCTCAGGTGGGATACATCATTAGATCAAAAATCATAGATTTTGTAACAAGTTCAGTGCCTGATTTTGCACAATCAGGGGATCTGATGGGGAATGAAAAAATAGATGAGAGGTGAGGAACCAGCCTCATATGTGGAATGAAAGGACAAACAGCTTCTGGAGATAGGGAACTTTTGCTGTTGCTACAGAGAAACTTTTCTCTGAGTAGAACAGAGAACAGTGCCATGGGCAACGCCTTTGGGAGAGGCTGAAAGTGTCACTTGGTATAAAAATGCAAATTTTTAAATGCAGAGGTGCCCAGTTAGGATATCTAAACTCAATTCCTGGCTTCAGGAGGGAGAAAAAGGCTGGTTTGGATTGCTCCTGTAGGACTTCAGACTGCACATGAGCACTCACTCCTTACTTTAAAAATATTTGTCCTTGACATTTCCAGACACATGGCTCACACCAAATGTATGCAGCTCCATCTCCTGAGGGTCCTGAGATTAAAACCCCTGCTTTCTCACCTTGTGATCTGGCATTAATAGCTGATAGAAAAATCACAGACATGACTGACATCTTCCTAGAAATGTGAGCCTGTGGAATTAATGAATGCCATGCAGGAAAGCAGGGGTCAGTTTGGAAATAGGATTTCTGTTGCCAGCCATCCAGTCATGAACTGGACAATCTGCTGTGGTTTTTTTTTTTTTTTTTTTTTGCTTTAGCATTGAGGAAAATTGGTCTGGAGAATAAAGCAGTTGGAGAATAAGCAGCTCTGTTTCTCTGGCCACAGGAAATCAGGCTGGCTTCTGTTTGTGTGCCCTCAGCACGATCCTTGGCTGCTAAATTCTGTATCCTGGTGTTTGTCTGCAGGATAAATCTGCAAATCTGCAGCTCCAAGGGCTGCTGGGGCTCCCAGGGTTGGTGGTCAGGCCCTGTGTTGAGGTTGGGTCGGTGGTGGCAGAGGCTGAGCCCTGGATTCTCCATGGAACAGCAGGGGAAGGGTGTCAGGGGGTGGAATTCCAGCCCTAAAGTCCATCAGCTGACTGAGGCAAGGAGAACTCTGTTCTGGAGGATTTTCCATCACTTTGATCAGGGCAGTGCAAGGGACGCACCTCACCTTGTCTTGAGGTTTGGGGGACTCCCATCCCCGCAGCAGCAGTGGCAATAATTTTGTCACCTCTTTTCTACTTTTTTCTGCTGCATCTCACTCCAGATTTGTCAGCACTGATCATGTCAGGATGAATTTACATTTATGTGTGAAATAATGTTATTCATATAATTGTATTCATAAATGAAGCAGCTCAGCCTCTGTACAAACGTTGTCACCAGCATGGGTTTAAATTGCTGAAAGTTCTCTCTCTGCAACCAGTGATGATCTCCTCCATGGAAGAACTGCACTTTCCGGGAAACTTAAATATTTCATCAAAGAAGCAACGTCTTTCTGGGTATTTTTAGTGTGAGATACAAACCTGGAAACATTTTTTATGGAGAAGATGGTTGGATTTCCTTTTCCCTTTTATACCTTCCCATTTGAATGTTTCCAAGAGAAAGCAAAAAAGAAAAGAAGAAAGAGGAAAGATACAAAGGAAGTTGGAGGAGAAAGAACTGAAAGCATTTTAGTTACACTTTTTTCCTTGGTTAGGAAGAGGAATATTTGAACAGCAATACAGAAATGCTGCAAACCTTTCATCTGAGAGTGACATGCCATTTCTCACCGCCCTGTCGCGGCAGCTCCCACCCCTCTGAGCTCTGCTGCAATCACTTCTGTTGCTTCTGGGTGCACACCGGTTGTTTTGGCTTCCACGGTGGAAATGCAGAACTCCTGAGCCTGTCACTAAGCCAGGAACAAATGCAAAAGGGAGGGAATGGCATCGCTGCTGCTGCTGCTGCTGCTCTTTTGACATCTCCTCTGCAAAAAACCCCTGTGCCCTGGTCCCTTTGTGCACCCGCATTGTCCACAGGCACTGAGTGGCTTTAAGGGGTCATTTGGGCTCCCTTTAACTGGATTCCTCACTCGAGGTGTGTTTGAAGGGAGATTTATTTAATTTAATCACAATTAGGGTGTGTTCAGCTAAAGCAATCACTGTAAATCAAACCTCTCTTTGCAGGACCAAACCAGGTGCGTTTGTAGGAGCTAAAGGGATAAAATGAATGAAATCCCCAGGATGGAGCTGTCTGATGTTTTCTGGGAGCTTGTTATTGTTTCAGAGCAACTTCTGGAAAAACAAAACCCCGAAGCATCCTGTTTGTGGGATCTCTAGGTGAGGGAAGCACTGTGCTCCCAGGAATCACCAAACTCCTCCTGGAACAGGGAACAGCAGAGGCCTAAAGCCAGCAGGAGTCCCCGAGCTGGGGGACATGGTGGGACCCCACTTCCTGGCATGCCTGAGAGCCCTCAGTTGATGCCTTAGCTTTTAACTTTTCTATTTTTCAAATCCTGCACTGCCTGGTGTGTAACTCTGGAGTTTCTTGTAGCCTGTTCATTTCTCTCTCTCGTGCTGGGCAGACATAACAAAGCCTCTCCGGGCCTGCTCTGCAAGGACACCCAGACCGTCCTAGGCCCAAAATGTGCAAACCAACATCTTAAGGGGGGGTAAGCTTGGGGAAACTCCATCATTAACTGAAGCTTTAATTGGAGAATTAACCCTGCTATGCAAATGAGCCAAACCTATAAATGTGAGAAGAACTCGTGACCTGTCATGCATCTCGGGGTTCATCTCAGCAATAGCCTCTGGCTCCCTATGGGTACCTTTGAAGCCTTTCAAATAAATACCTGCCTTTTTTCCCTTATTCTTGTCTAGTCTCTGTTTTTAGGTGGCCTCTCAAGACATCAAGTGCCATCGGTGAGCACAGGAACGTTGCAGGGGCAGAAATGTGGAAGCAATTACTTTAAGAGCCGTCTTTTGGGCAATTCCCCGAGAGACATCAGACCCTGTATTTATGAAGCCTATTGCATCGGGCCCTAATGAAGCAATTAAGCAAAGGGTCCTCTGTGTTTGATCTAAATGTGGTAATTTTTACAAAAACATCGCCGAGTGATAGATACCCATAACTCAGAGTCCTTAATTGTACTTAATTTGTTTGGAATACGAATGTGCATTTAATTAAGCCGGGCCTTTGCCCACATGTTTAAAGAAGGGCTGTCAAGGAAAATTAAGGCCCAGTTTGTTTTCAAAGTTACTGGTTTTTATCAGGCCAGGACAGCGATCTTCGAACAGAAGGTTACAGATAATTAGGCAGAGACCTCAAGCCAGAAAAAAAAAAAAAAAGAAACCCAGAGACACTGTACAGCTGAGAAAGCAGGAAGAAAAACTCCTTGATGAGGAAACATAAGATTCGGCTGCTCACACAGGGAAGTCATGCATGGCTGGGATTTGGGAAATGGGACCTGTTGGTTAAAATGTGGTTTGTGTTCCTAAAACTGCGGGTGTAGGATGGCAGGAGCAGCTGCTTCCAGGAGCACTGGATGCAGAGATGGCATCGCCACGGAGCAGCAAGGATATGGAAAGGGCAGGAAGCAAATTTTTTTGTCCTTGGGATTCCTAAATCTGGGAAAGCTGGGTTTTAATTATCTCTGTCCCAAGCACAGAAATACTGTAGGTGCCAAAATTCATCCTGTTGGGAAGAATATTCATCTGGTGCTTGGAAAGGGAGTTTACTCCTGGAGGAATCAAGGTTTTGACTTGCTGATACTGTTCTGAAGCAGCACTTATTTTATGCATGATTTTCAAGATATTCAATGATTTTCAGGAGTGGCAAACGGGGAGGAAAGCACACTGAAAAAAATCTTGAGCAATTGTGGATTTAAATCTTTAGCAAAAAACATTAAAGAAGGCAGTTGGAAATTAATAACACTTCAGCACATGAAGGAAAAGGGGATTTTTTGATATTGAAAAATTGGTTTCTCAGCACAACAGCAAACAAAGTCCATGTGTGGATGCCACGCTCTGCGACTCCTCAAGAGTCACATGCTGGTTATCAGCTTCTCAACGCTGTCATTTTTAATGTCCTGGCGAGACATTTCTGTCAAGGGATTCTTAGGGTGGAAAATACTTCCTGTGGTGTTACCTTGAAGCCTACATGGGGTACGTGGCCAGCAAGGAGCTGTGCACTCCTCAGCACAGTCACAGACAGCGTGACTTTTCTTCAGAGAGGAGCTAGGGCTGGAACAGAGCTGGAAATTGAACCCAGATCCCCCACTCTGAGGGTCTCAAGTGGGAAAATCCTGTTTTCTGGAGGGTTTTGATGGGCTATAGTGCTGATGGCAGCTGCAGTGGCCTTAATTATGGATCATGAAACGGGGATAATTGGTGGATTTTGAAACAAAAGTTATAACTCTGGTGTTATCTCCTGATCCTGGAGCTGCCTTCATCAACTCACAGCTCAGAGAAGCTCACTATGGGATGGCACCTGCCCTTCTCTTCTTGGGTGGCTCAATTTAAAAGTTGGCAGAACACCCAGAACAGCCCTAATTTAGAATAAAATGAGTCGACTTAAAATAAACAGAATAAAAGCAAATAAATCCTGTGGCATTAGTGTTCCTTCGGCTGGATCAGCTCATGCCTCACCAAGATTTATGGCAGGGGTGTCAGAAGGAATGTCCAGCCCAGTCAGAGCAGGGTTCTCCCATGTTACTGATGCAGGAGAGTTTGGAGACCCCAAAAAGAAGATGTTGAAGGGAAAAAATGCTGTGGGAAGGTAAGAGGGTGCTGAGAGGCAGCAGGAGGGCAAAACAAAGGCAGGGAGATGCTGAATTGTGTCGATCCTGGGTGTGAGGAACAGGAGGAGGAAGAGGAGGAGGAGGAGGAGGAGGAGGAGGAGGAGGAGGAGGAGGAGGAGGAGGAAGTCATTGTTTTTTGATGTATCTGCCCAGCACATTGAACCAGTTTGCAAGGGCAGGCCCACAGCACAATTCTTCTCCCAGTAAATGAGCGTGGCAGCTGCTTCACCCCCTTACTGGTGTTTAAAATTTTTGCAGCAATAACAGAGAATTTGAAAGGACATCAGAGGTGGATTTACGGGGCTCCTGGGAAATCAACTGTTTCCTGTTTCAACAGCTTCTTCATCATAACTCGCTTTCCCAGTCACTGAATGATGTTCTATTAATCTCGGTGTGCAGCGATTCCTGCTGAACACAGAGCTGGCCCGAGCCACAATTTGCGAACCTCAATTTTTCTGTCTCTTCAGCGGAGCAAACTTTGGGCAGAGGTCTGCTGACCAAGTGGGTGATTGTGTCCCCGTGCATCCCGTGAATAATGCAGATAAAAAACCTCCTGTGAATCATTCATTTTGCCCGCACTCCTTCTGAATTAGCCTGCTCGGGGGTGGATCCTGCCCAGCCTCCGGTGTGTGGATTTACATCGAAGTGTTGTAATTCGCAGGTGCTTAAATATCAAAGCAGTGGAGCCTCTGCTCCCTGCATGTGTTCCTGCCCATTCTGGGGGGTTGCACGTGGATAGCCGAGCATCGAGTGCTGTCCCATAAAATCCAGGGTTTGATTTTCAGGTGAAACACGGCACATTGTTTGTGGCTGTGATGGCGAGCAAGGATTAACATTAAAAAAACTTGCAAATGAGGGCAGATATTTTGGCCTGGCTGTAAATTAAAGAAAAATTATTTTGGGTTATTCCATGCTCAGGTGGCAGCTTTCTGCAGCGATGTGTAGCACCAAAAATCAGATTACACCCTCACAGCTTGGCAGTGACTTCTGGATTTTGGGTCAGGCAAATCTTGTGAGCAGGAGGAAGGAGCTGCCTTTAGGGAGGGCATTCCTGAGGAGTGTGGACAGCGCTGGGAGTGCCTGGGCATCCCTGAGAACCTGCAGCTCCAGAGATCTTTGTGGAGGGTGTGGAGCTTCTCTCGCCAGATATTCCAGAGCTGTATGGACACAATCCTGTGCTCTGGGGTGACCCTGCTTGGGCAGGGAGCTGGGAACAGGTGACCCAGTGTGGTGCCTTCCTCCCTGACCCATTCTGTGGCTCTGTGAATATTTTGTTCATCTGCACAGAAGGAACCCGATGGGGTTGGGATTGTCAGAGGAGTTCTGAGGAATCTCTGAAGTTTCTGTGGGTGTCCAAAGTGCCCATGGCTCTGCTCTGCCTCTGGAATTGGTGCCACTCACATCTAAAACTGCTCTGGGTGTTGGATTCACTGGTCAGGCTGCTTCACTTGTGGCTCTGTAGGACAAGGTGCCACGCCAGCCAGTGGGGGTGACTGCATGGCCAAGGCTTCACAGAAACTCCAGTGGGAATCTGCTCTCAGAGCATTCTCCTGCCCCCGACAGCCCACAAGTTGTGAGGATGCGGCTGCTAATGAGGACTGGCAGGGCAGGGGTTTATCTTTGCCTGCCTGGGAGTTCCTGCTCTGCAGAGAGAGACTGATGCTCCTCTGGGCTCCTGCTCAGGGGCTTTTCCCTTTCCAGCCCATTACAGGTGCCAGAGCTGATGAGGAGCCTGTCTGTCACTGCTGTCCCCGGGGGGAGAATCCTCATTCCTCCCTGTCTCACACACAACCTCTGCTCACACCTTTCAGATCGTGCTGGGCACCAGGAGAGGGGGAGCTCCCCTGGGATCTGGATCACAGCTGGATCACAGCTGGATCACAGCTTCCCAGCCCCACCAATCCCTGCTCCACACCCCGCTCCTGGCACTGCACAGCAGCTCTGGGACAAACCTCTTCCCAAGTGCTTGGTGCTCCAAATAAATCCCTGCCCATCATCTTCTGAGTGGGTCCAAAGGAGGCTTGTGTTGTGAACAGCTCTGCCCCACTGCTTGGGGGGGAAGAGCCACCCCAGCAAACACTGCCCTGGATCCACCAGCCAGGAAGGAAAAATGGAAACACCCCCCTGACAGCCGGGGACAGCGGGGAGTTATTTTGTGCAGCCACGTGTGGGGCATCTACAGCTCTTTAATTTACAGAAATGCACATTTGTGACCCAGCCGAGGTCAGGCTGCACTTCTGGTGGGAACTGCTGCTCCCAGCTTGCAGCAGAGGAGGGAAAGGAGATCTGCCCAGGGTTTGTCTGCAGTCAGTGGGGCCCTGCCAGGCCAGTCCGAGGGGATCTGGGTGGCACAGTGCCCTGGCTGTGGCCACAGGGGTTCTGCAGCAGAGCAGGGATGGACTGGGGAGGGTTTGCATCCCAAGGCATCGATCTGAACAGCTACAGCAGCAATAACATGTTTGGATTTCACTGCTAGTGAATACCTGTGCTGTTCACTGGTCTGAGCCCCACCTTTTCACTTCCCAGTTTGGGCTGACCTTCTGTCTGACCTTTGCCAGAGTCCCAGTGTTGCTTCCCAACTCCCATCTGTGAGGAATAAAGGCAAGACAAACAAAAATATCCATATGTGTGTGTATCTCTACTTGTTTAAATATTCTCCCATACCACACTGCCATGAGCTTCCCTCTCCCTGGCTCCCTAACACCCCCTTTTCCCCTTCCTATATCAATTCCAGCTCAGTTTATTGCAGTTTTCTGTCTGATATTCCAAAAATTATTTTTCTAGGGTTAATCCCTAACCCCCAGCAGTACCACTGGGAGAGCTGTATGGCAGCCTTGAAATAGTTACTACTCAGAGCAAGCAGCCTTTTCAAGCCTTTATTTATAATTCACGGATTGGAGAAGCTGGAGCACCAATTTTAGGGTATAATGCATGACTCTGCTGTAGTTGTGTCTGACAGACCTGTGCTAATTACTCTGTGTGGGTTTGATGGAGAGCCAAGAATGGGTTGTAGAAAAATGTGTATCACTAAAACTCAGGTCCCCGAAGTCAAAAGTAAAACAAACAGAGAGAGATCATTATCTGAAGCAGAGCCTTGCTTGCTGTGTACAGAAAAAAAAGCCATTCCCATGTTTTGGGCTTCTTTTTTCCCCTCCTTTAGATCTAAGTATCTCTGTCTGTATTTGGAAAAACCTTCAGTTTGTACAGTTGGGGCAGACAGAGCATTTATCCTGCTCTATCCCATTTTCCTGCTCTTTGGAAGGCTGTAGCTGGACTCTGTGTGGCCTTCAAAGAGTTGCTTAACCTTCCTGTGCATTAGTTTAGTCATTTGTAAAAGTATTACAATAATAGCCACCCCTGGGGGCTCTCCCAGATTTCAATAATTAATGGGGTTAAAGCAGTTTGTGAGCCTCAGATTAAAGGTGCTAAATAAAGGCATTAAATTCGTATCTTTTACTCCAGGAAAAAACCCAAAGCATCGGCGTGGGAAGTGTTGCTTTAAAGCTGGGAGCTGCTGTGATCCTCGGAGTGGATTTTAAGTTCCATGCTCCCAATTCAGCAGAGCTCTGCAATCCATTTTTAATTTTGCGATGCCCATTTTTTGCCCACAGGTGAGGGGAATCTGAGGAGCTGTTTGAGCCAGGCCCTGGAAGAGCAGTGGCAGAAGAGGAGGGTCCGTGCGTGTCCGTGTGTCCATCCCTCTGCACGTGTGAGCTCAGCAAGAGCATCCTTGCCACAGGAAAGCCACGGGAATACAGGAACCAGGACAAAATGCAAATCGATAAATGGAGCAGGAGAGAAACCACAAGCTGTGCATTTCCAGGGAGGTTCTGTGGGATGGATGGAGGCTGCGGAGCATGACCTAATGCCGCAGGAAAAATCAGCAACCACCGACCTCAGCATCCGAGCAGCCCGAATATTGAACCAGAGGTCCTTGAGTAATTGTCCTTTCTTCACTCCGGGGGTGAAAAGGCTACATTAGACATTCACCAGCAGCAAATGGCACCTGACATCTCTTTAAGTGAAAGTCAGCTCGGAATTTTTTTTAATGGCCGAGCATAAATCTTTTAAATTATAAATCAATAAATAGTTAATTCAATAATAGGAATCTTTTAAATATTTAATGAGTCATATGCAGAATGGCTCTATAACTGGATGTTGATGGAACTGTGTCAAAGGAATTTGAATCAAACTTTTCTAAACTCCCCGTATTAAAATAGTTATTGATTCAAACATAAACTATGAAGACTCTGGCAAAAGTCGGGGGGGCTGGAGGGGCTTGGCATACATTCCCTCGTCCAGGAAAATGTGAAGCCAACAGCTTATTTTTAATGATGGATTCTAGGGCTTTTCAGGTTGTATTAATGCTCCCACCACAAAAATGAGGAAGACCCTACGCAGACAAGATTTTGCACATGCATGTTCATTAAAATTCTGTTTTAATGGCAGCTGTGCTCTGAAATAGAAGCTGGGGCAGCCTGGCTCTGGTTAAAGGGCAGCACTGACAGGAGCACCCTGAACCATCTCCACTGGAAACTGCCCAAAGTTTATATTTTTTTACCAGAGTTTTCAAGCGGAAGACAGTGGGAGCTGTACCTATGGACACCAGACCTGAGTTTGTTCCTTTAGGATCTGTAGTCAGTGTTCACTTACCAAATACGTGCTGCTGTAACTCAACACTTTTCTTAATTACCCTTAATTGGAGGCGTTTTGTGCTTAATCCTCAGACCACATTCAGTGCTCTGCTGTTCCACAGCAGAGGTGGCATCTTCACATCTCCCACAGCCCCACCTCAGCTGCCCAAATAACAAACGAGCTCAGTGTTCATCTCCTTGCAGGTCAAATGGGGAGAGGATGGTGCTGAGAACAGCACGGAGGAGCTGCTCCAGTGGGGAAAAGCAAACAGGGAAGGAGGGCACAAAGAGTGGGAAGAAGGAGGGAAGGAAGGGATTGTCTGGCAGAGGAGCTGGGATTGGTTTTGTGGTGCTGCTGAATGACAGGTGAATTCACTCAGGGGTGTTCAGTGGGCATTCAGTGCTGTGGATTCCACAAACAGGTCCTGATATTTGAGGAACAAAAAGGGCTTTGGTCATAGAATCACAGGATTGTTAAGATTGGAAAAGACCTCTAAGATCATCAAATCCAACCATCAGGTTTGGACCTTAATCTTATTTAATCTTAAGGTTAATAATCTTAACCTTATTTAGGTTTTCAGGAGTTTCCTGCCTTGAAACCACTCAGCAAAAATAACTGGGGAGTCTACACTCCTGCACCAAAACCAGCAATGAAGGCATTTGATGTTGCCTCCTGAAATAACGAAACGTGGTGTCAGAAACTCCTCATCACGACACCCTGTACCCATTAGAAACTGGTTTGTGTCCTGAGGAGCCACAGCCTGACTGCTCAGGATTGGTCTCACTGCCCTGCAGGGGAGTCAGGGCCAGCCCAAACCCAGGCTGAGCATCACCTGAAGCAGGACCTGCTGTTTGCTCTGCCCGTGCATCTGTAATCAATTGCAGTTGGTTCAATATTTGCAGCAGATTAGAGTTTCATTTGTATTCCACACACCTCTGCTTCCTCCTCTCTGCCTGGGTGTATAAATATACCTCCAGAAAAGCTGCCTGCATATCCTTGTTGGGTTTTTTCTCTCCCCGGGATGACAGATACTGTAACAATGGCAGTAGATTAATATCTCCTTAATCAGCCAAATGAACATGACATACAAGGGTGACAGCTCAATTTGCTGCTAACAGATTGTGCCTATCACAGCCCTTCCATTCCAAGTGATGGTTATTTCTGGAAGAGATCACACGGTGAGGGGAGGACCCCACAGCTCAGAGGCTCCCATTAAATACATCAAGCACCTCATAGGTGTTACTCAGCCTCCTGTCAGGACACTGCCTGTGTGGGGAATGAAATGAGCCTTGACACAGACACTGGCCCTGTTGTTGGCTCCCTCTCTTTATTGCCAGCTATTTTTTGTTTGCTCATGGAGTTTTTTCCCTGTTGGAGCAGCTCAGACGCTGAGGCTGACTCCTGAGGAGATGCACAAAGAAACATCGTGGGGAGGAAGCAGCCTGGGGGGAAGGCACACGTTAAACCTGAGCCCCACAGCTCAGGATTGGTTTGCAGTTGGGGTTTCGGAAGGATCTGGTTGCTAATTCTGAAATTCAGCCCTCGGGATTTGATCCAAATCTTTCTTTTCCTGCTTCCTGCAGTGTTTGAAGTGAAGGGACCCCAGGAACTGTGCATGTTCTCCCCAGGGGTGTCCCCAGGCTCAGCCAGGTCCCTTTGTGCAGGTCAGCACCTGAGCCCAGGTGGGGACTGGCACCAGGACGTGGAAAACACACTCAGGCTGTGTTTGGGGGTTTGCACCCCTCACCCCTGCTCTGGGGGACCCGGACAGTGCCTGGGGTGTGACTTTGGTGATGTGCAAACGTGTCCTGGGCACTGCAAGGTCTGACCCTGCAGCCCCTGGTGCTCCCTGTGGGGCTGTGACAGGACAGCACAGTTGGCATTTGGTGGCTGAACCCCAGGAGCTGATTTTCCCAGTGTCCAGATGGAATGCCTTCCATCTCCTGCTTTTGTTGAGACACCCTCACAGTGTCCTTCCCACCCTGATTTTGCACCCAGATTTACAAACCACATTTGCAGGTGTCTGCCAGCCCCATGCACAGGCAGGGATCTCCCCAAACCTCCTAGCAAATCCCAGCACTCTCCAGTTTTCTCAGGGAATGTTCTTGCACAGTTTGCTTCAA
Organism: Corvus moneduloides; assembly: GCF_009650955.1. Taxonomy (NCBI): domain Eukaryota; kingdom Metazoa; phylum Chordata; class Aves; order Passeriformes; family Corvidae; genus Corvus; species Corvus moneduloides. The sequence goes on from NC_045497.1 coordinate 2,968,220, forward strand.
GACAAGATATGTGCTTCATTTTGAAAGATAAAATCGAGCAGTTTGAGTGGAAAAGGTTTCCAAGGCAAAGCTGACAATATACTATTGAAATAATGGCATGAGGATATATCCATATGATTGCAGTTATGGAGCCAAACCCTTCCCAAGGAGGCTTCTGTCATTCCCAACGCTTGCCACAATTTCTGTTATACAAATGTGTTCATTATTTTTATCACTTTTTTTTCATCTTCTTATTACAGGTTTTGCCATGAGAATAACTCATCAAGGTTTTATGACTAATAAATTCTCTAAATTACAGTCCAAGGATGCATTACTTTAATTCTTCCCTCCATATTCTGTTTTTAATTGCCAGGCGATTTCCCACTTGCCTTTTTTAATGACTCATTAGGCTTAAGGGGAGAGAACAGAATTTAGTCCAACAAAGATCTTGCATCGAGTTTTGGGCATCTCAGAAGGGAAGTGGTACATTAAGGGAGGAAAAACCTGAGAGGAGACTTCAGATTTCAAGGGCTGAGGATATTCAAAGTAAAACAAACCAAACAGTTTTAAGAAAGCTGCAGGCCAGGTGTTGTTTATTAATTATTTGAACAATTATCTCTAACGAGAAATGCAGTCAAGATGTCTTTTTGGTTTTTGTAGGATGTAGATGCATGCATGACCTTTAATGTGTAAATGGACCTCCTGGGATCATTTCAGAGCTCTGAAGATTAAATTCAGACGTGTCCTTAAAAACCTTGTGAAATCAGGACTGGAGGGAATAAAAGGTGACATTTTTGGTTACGAATTCTTTTTGTGGCTTTGTGCTTTGCTGTCTGCTGGTGACTGGGGGCATGTGAGGGCACCTGCTGATCTCTGCTCTGGAATAAAAGGGAATGCTGCCCATTTGGAGTTTCCTGATCCTACTGCCCATTTGGGGTTTCCTGATCTCACTGCCCATTTTGGGTTTGCTGAACCCGCTGTCCATTCCAGCAGTGCCAAAAATGGGCTCCAAGGGTGCTTCCATGGGATTTCTGTCAGCAAACTCCATCAGTGAAAATGCCTTTGTGCCAGGGAGGGGTTTTCCACTCTGGGTGTAAAATGCCCAAATCTCACACAGGGATATGAGCCTGGCCTTGGGTTTAGGTACTGGAGAGATGTGAGCCTCAAGTGAAGCATCAGCCACAATTCCAGCTGTATAAAGCAGTTTTTTAGATGCTCCTAGAGATCTGTTCTCCTGCAAGGATCAGGTCTCCAGTGGTGCTCTCCCTGCCTTGCAGCCTGTGCCCAATTTCCCACTCCTGCACAAACCCCCACATATCAAATAATTCCATGGGTTCCTGCTGAAATTTGGACAGGATGTTGTCCTGGGGAACTCCCTTTATTCCCTTTCTTTGCCGCGATGAAGTTCTTCAACTGGTCACGGATTTTAAGGTCCATCACTGGCATGGATTCCCCTTTTCTGGAGCATTTCAGTGGTGAATAGGCAGATCCCAGCAGCCTCTTCCCTGGATTTGGCCCTGGAGAAGCCAGGAGAGGGCTTAGGAAGCTGGGGAGAGCCCCTTTTCAATTGCCTCATGGTCCTGCTGAGCTTGTTCCTGGCCAGGGCTCTGCCAAGCCTCAGCCCAGTCTGTGGAATTCCTCCTGTCCCTGTTTGTCTTGGATGCTTCTGAGGGAGAACATCCGGCTCCCACATTTCCCAGTGCAGGAGTGCTGCCCCGGCTCTCCCAGTGAAAGCTTTCCCAGTGCTGCAGGAGGCCGTGCAGGCAGCTGGGTTCTTTATTCCACTCTCCAAACCAGAGATTCTGCTTCCGTTTTACACAGATTTTGACGCTATTCCCAGGTTTCCACTGTGGTGGGAGTGACAGTGAATCCCAGAGTGCTGCTCATCCCAGGGGGTGACTGATGATCCCAGGGTGCTGCCCATCCCAGGAGTGATGGATAATCCCAGGGTGCTGCTCATCCCAGGAGTGATGGATAATCCCAGCGTGCTGCTCATCCCAGGGGGTGACTGATGATCCCAGGGTGCTGCTCATCCTAGGAGTGATGGATAATCCCAAGGTGCTGCTCATCCCAGGGAGTGACAGATAATCCCAGGGTGCTGCTCATCCCAGGGGGTGACAGATAATCCCAAAGTGCTGCTCATCCCAGGGGGTGACAGATAATCCCAGGGTGCTGCTCATCCCAGGGGATGATTGATAATCCCAGGGTGCTGCTCATCCCAGGGGGTGACTGATGATCCCAGGGTGCTGCTCATCCCAGGAGTGACAGTGAATCCCAAGGTGCTGCTCATCCCAGGAGTGATGGATAATCCCAAGGTGCTGCTCATCCCAGGGGGTGACAGATAATCCCAGCGTGCTGTTCATCCCAGGAGTGATGGATAATCCCAAGGTGCTGCTCATCCCAGGGGATGATAAATAATCCCAGGGTGCTGCTCATCCCAGGGGGTGACAGATAATCCCAGGGTGCTGCTCATCCCAGGGGGTGACTGATGATCCCAGGGTGCTGCTCATCCCAGGAGTGATGGATAATCCCAGCGTGCTGCTCATCCCAGGGGATGATTGATAATCCCAGGGTGCTGCTCATCCCAGGGGATGATAAATAATCCGAGATCCCAGGGGGTGAGTGGGGCTGGAGGAGCAGATTTCAGGTGGAAAACCATGGATAACAAAAACCCATAAAAACCACTAATATAGTGCAGAATATATTTCAGAATATTTAAGAACGTAGGGAACCTGCTGGTGATAAAGAATTAAACCCCTTAATATTGACAGACATTTTCTGTTTGGGGACAGGGATTTGGCTGTGCTGGGCCTTCTCTGAGGACACCAAGTTTGTCCCTGCTTGGGACATGTCCCCTCATGGGCTGGAAGAGCTCAGCTGCTGCACTGCCAGCCCTGCCCTGCTTAAAGATTTATAGGAAGCCTTAAAGAGCGAGTGAAATCCCACGGACTGCATGGCACAGAGGCAGAAAAAGGAGTTTACACTGCGAGTACCATCGCAGCCGCTCTAGAGGGAGGCAGAGCGCCGCTGCTCCAGGAATCATTCCCGGGTTGTGTGAGCGGCACAATCAGCAGCAACAACAAAAAAAAGTGCTCTTTGTCAAGTGTGTTTCAGGTGGCAGCACAGGTTATGCCAGTGGCAAAGTCCTTAAATATTCACCTCCATCACTGGCTCAGCAGGATTTGGCTCTCTGCAATCGCAGCTCCCCGATTGCAGCCCTCGGAGGGCAGGGCCAGGGGGTGCTTTGGGAAGCTGGCTCTGAGTTTTGGGCTAATCAGGACTGGAAGTCACGACGAAGTGGTGCCAGTCCTCCCATCTGGGCTCCCGGGACGGGGAGTGATTATTTCATGCGTGTGAGGATTATTTAAATGCGCTCCCCGATGTTTCTCCTCCCTCTGCTGACCAGGAGCAGCTTGCTGGGGGTATCCTCCCACGTGGATTCAGTGATTCCACCGGGTGCTTTCTTGAGCTTCACCCACAAAATCACCAATTTTGGGAGTTGCAGCCGTGTTCAATGTGAGATAAAATCCATCCTCGCTAGAGCTGACGAGCTTCAGCCCAGGCTTGCAGGAAATCTTTTCTTCTGCAACATTTTTGGTTGTGTGATTTTTAAACTGGCACAACAACCCAGTTACTAAATAGATTTTACCTAATATCCAAATTTTGTGATGTGTATGTGTGCCTGTTGAGGCCCTGTGCTTTATTAAAAAGAATTTATTGAATATTAGACCCATCCAGGATGCTGCTCACTGCTGTGTGGCCATTCCATCCATCCTGTGCCTTGGAAACAGGAGGAAGTGGCCTGGCTCTGCTGCTCCTCAGGATCTGAGGATGATTTGAGAAGACCTGTGTGTGAAAACCTGAAATTCACTTCCCCCCAGCACACACAGCGTGGAAATCTGCAGCTTTTTAGCCAGGAAAAATCCATCCCAGGGAATTGTGGGTCACACAAAGAGTTTGCAGAGCCAAGTGATCCCAGTTAAACTCCTGAAACTTGTGCCTGTGTGTTTGCAGGCCATGGTTTCCCTCTGGTGACTCCAGTCCTAACGTGCATTAACTGTTTAAACCCAATTTCATTGCAGTTAAAATGGAATATGACTGTTAGTCTAGAAAATACGGCCTATTTCCTCTTACTAGTTAGCTTTTAAAGGTGTTTTACAATTCAAATGAGCCGTGCAATTAAAGGTGACATTGCCAAAACTGGACAGACTAAAATTAGACATTCCTGCTGTGTGTTAGAGCTTGGCCCACATTTACATCGTGCTGTCTTTGGGCTGTACCTGTCTGCTCCAATCTCGTGAGTCAACAGGACACTGAAATGTTCCAGAATCCTGTTGTGTTGTTCTAGTCCTTCTGTCTTCCAGGACTACCTGATCCTTTAGGGCATTCGGTGCTCCAAGCACACTCGTGGGCACTCGTGCACACACACAACAATAATCCAGCATTTTTTTGGGGATGGTTTTTGCACTGCCTTGACCACTGCAAACCCACAATTAGGAACAAGCACTGCCTCAAATCCCTAAATTCAGCATCCCAGAGGGGGCAGCAGGGGCTGTGTGTGCTTCTGACCTGATAAAGAAGGTCTGAGGGGAGCTGCCAGCCTCAGGGACAGTCACTTACTCCTGCTTTGATCTGTAGTAGCCTCAGTGTAACCCCTGAGTTACAAGGGTGTTGAGAGAACACTCCCATGGGTGGGAGCTGGAGGAGCCTGGAGGGTGTCTGGCAGCAACAGTGCCCAGAATCCCTGACATCCCACCTTCTAAATACCTCAGTGCATTAATTAATATGCAATTACACCATCCCCGGGTAATCAGTGACGTGATTACCATTAACAATTAGCGCTGTGCAGGATTCTGTCCTTACGGTTTGGGGACAGCAGTGTGAGGACTCCTGAGCTCTCCAGCAAATTAAAAAACCAGAAGTGAGGAATATCCCCCAGAAAATGCCTGTTGTGGCCATGAGGAAAACTCTCCCTCGTTCCAGGCCCAGCTCCCTGGATTTCATAATGGCATTCCTTGAAATCAGTGGAGTTGGTCACGTCCTCTTCCCGCTTGGGGAGCTGCAGTGAATTCTCTCCTATCAGTCCATCTGAACTGCCTGACATGATGCTGTTCCCTTGTAACAGGAAGGTGAGGAAAATTCATTCCCTTCTTTCTGGGAGAGGGGGCAAGGATTTAGTATTTATCATTCCAGAGGGACTTGTGCCCACCTCAAAGCCAGAAATAGAAAGGAAATTCAACATCTTTGGAAGAAATGGTGAAAAACCCCAGAATAAAAGAACAGAAAGTGTATTTTAAGTTCCCCAGTGCAGCTTCCTGGCAGGACAAGATTATATCCCTCCATCCACAATGATGTGGTGTTTGTGTAGCACACTTAAGGGGATTTACACTTGTGCTGTTGAACATCTCTGCTATAAAATAGCACAGAAATATGCTAAAAACTTGCTGTATTGCCTGTCTGCCCTTCTCCACACCTCACTGCAGTGCTGAAGCCTGGCCCTGGGAACAGGCACCTGATCCAGGAGCAAGGAATCTCTAAAACTCTCTAAAAACTGAGTGTTTATGGCACCAGTGACAAGATCCAGCCCCTTCCAGAGAAAGAGATTTTTGAGACACTTGGAAAAGCTACATCCACTCCCTGATGCCAGAGCCAGGCAGAGCCACACAGGGATTTTCTGCACAGGTGATTCCTGGTGGGAATGAGAGGTTTGTGGAGCTCAGAGCAGTTGCAAAAATAGAAGAAACTGGATTGCAGGTGCCTGAGGATGGAGATAGTTTAAAGCTGGGATTGTATCCTGAGGGATGGGGTGAATTCTCCACTTTCAGCAGCCGTGACTTGAGCTTCCCTGCTACCCTCTGGACTCTGAGACGATGAACCAAAAGCTCCCTGAGCATCTCCCCCCACCCCTGCCAGCAGGTACAGATGTATTCCCTGCCTCAGAGCCACGTAAATCCCCACTGTCAGGAAACAAAGTCGATTTTAAACTTTAACGAGCGGAGTAATGGAAATGAAATACAAAGGAAATGGAAAAAAAAATCGAGTAAAATGTCTTTTTATTTTGGTATTCTGCAGCAAAAAGTGTGTGCACTAAATAATAAATAAGCCATGCGATGTTTTTACAGCTTCTTTCGTATGCGTGAATATTTAAAACATGCAAAAATGTGGAATAGGCATTTACTGGGGACAAAAGCAGAGAACTGATTTTATGTACAGAGAGCAAGATGGGAAAACCAGAGAAATGCATGTTTAATGGCTTGCTGCTCACAGAAGGGAGATATTTCCAAGTGTGAACATATTTGTAGACAAACCAATCTGACAAGTCTGCTGGGAGATGATGGATTACAGCAGAATTGGCCTGGGAAGCAGAATTTTGTTGTGTGGGTGCTCGTGGTGTAAACAGTGCCTGGGGCTGGCAGCAGGGCCGGGAGCTGGGGCTGGGGTGGCACCTGAGAGCTCCTGGGCTTGTTCTGAAAATCCATGGCTGCTTTCCATCCCTTTGCTGGATTTATCTGTGTTGTTTGTATTTAGGAGTTTGGTGATCCAGGAGGAGCCTGAGGGGAGACCTCAGGGGCTGCAGCTCCTCCTGAGGGACAGCTCCGGTCTCTGTGGCAGGGACAGGACCCAGGGAACGGCTGGGGCTGTGCCAGGGCAGGGTTAGGTTGGATTTTGGGAAAGGTTCTTCCCCCAGAGGGTGCTGGGCACTGCCCAGGCTCCCCAGGGAATGGTCCCAGCCCTGAGGCTGCCAGAGCTCCAGGAGTGTTTGGACAGCGCTGCCAGGGATGCCCAGGGTGGGGCTGTTGGGGGATCTGTGCAGGGCCAGGAGCTGCACTGGATGATCCTGTGGGTCCCTCCCAGCTCAGCATATCCTGACTCCATGATTCTACGATTTAATTCAGGTTTTTCTGCATCCCCACCTAGCTCTGCTGCTGCCTCAGTGTGTGTGTCCCAGGGGGTGACACAGAAGGACAGCACAGGACCGCACAGAGGGGTGTCTGTGCAGGGCCAGGAGCTGGATCAAGGATCCTGGGGGTCCCTCCCAGCTCAGGATGTTCTCTGATTCTCAATCTGAAGCCGGTAACTGTGACCCCTTAATGTGGTGCTTGAAGAGAAGGAGGGAAAGCTGGAGAGAGGCCCTGTGCCTGCTCAGGACCATAAAATCAGAGTATTTCCCCTAGAGATACCGGGAATCACCACAGGTCCTGTGTGAGGAACAGAGAGACCTGAGCCCAGCCCCAGAGTCTCGAGTCAGGTGAGTGCAAAGGGCAGCCCCAAAGGGTCTCCTGGGGCTCTGTGAGGTCTGGGTTCAACTTCAGGCTCAGCCCCTGCCCGAGACTCCCCATCCCTGGAATTGTCCCAGGCCAGGTTGGACTGGGCATGGAGCAACCTGGGATAGTGGAAGGTGGCTTGGAACAAGATGATCTTTAAGGCCCCTTCCAACCCAGACCATTCTGGGATTCTGGGATGCCCGTGCTGACGCTCCCAGGAGGGAGGAGTGACAGGCTGGGGAAGTGAGTGTATCAGGGACTTGCTCCAGGGCCACTTGGCTCTTTCCTTTGTGCTGGGAAGTAGCTGAAACCAGAGAAAGAGCAGCCTGTTGCCCTGACTGGCAGGGGCTCCCAGCTCCCTGCTCCCTGCCTTATGCTTTAATGCTTCTTTAACTGGATTTTTTTTTTTTTCCTCCTGACTTTTGATTTCTTTCTGCCAACTTTATATTTTAATACACATTTTTATGGAAATATTTATGGTGCACATGTTGCATATAAAACACTATCATAAAGCTTTTTTGCTTCAGTCCTGTTGAAATAAATGATGTTATTATTATAATAATTTCATAGAGTTATATCTGTTCTCTAATGAAAAAGACCTGTGGCTGCTTGAGCCATCAACCCAGGCAGTTTTTACAGCTTTCTGTAGCTACAGTGACCTCATGGAGCTGCTGAAGCTTTTAAAATACTCCATTTCCCAGCAGAAGTGGGCACGCAGAGCAGAAGGAACAGATAGAAGCAGGAGGTTTGTGTGCTGCCTGACCACGAAATCAGGATTGACACTGCACACAATGTTATGTTTGCACCACCAAAAATGGAGTTATCTCCTTCAGAAATGAGGTGCCAGGGATGCTGCCCTGGTGAGATGGATGGATGTGTTCATCTGATGATGATGGATGGACCTTGGGGCTCGTAAAGGACTTCTTCCTCCACTGAACATTTGTCCAACACTTAAATTACGGAGCTCTCCTGTCCACCTTCAGCTCAGCGCACTCTGGGTTGTGTTTCTGACCCAAACCCAGGTTTCAAGGCTGACACAAATGCCTGAGGAGCCAGAGTAAAAAAAACAAAACGGCACTAAATTTGAGAACGTCTGCTTGTATTTTTTCTCTATATTTTATCTCTGTGTGTGCCTGTGCGTGCACACTCGCAAGCCTTAATGACAAATTTGGAAAGGGCTAAAGCAAAGACCTGCAAAGTACCATGGGTTTGCAGGAGATTTTAAAAATTAATACTCAAACATGGAAATGCTTTATACAAGAAAGGAACCTTTTAGTAACTTCTGCATCCTAGGGGGAAAAAAAAAAGTATAATGAATAATTCAGGCCTGCGGCGAGGAAACTGATTTGCTGAAGACGTGGGATAAATCTGGGGGTGAACTGGTCCAGATCAACTAAACTGAGAGTTTGGATCAGGAATGAGGGGAGTAAAGCATGAGGGTCTCTGTAATATTGTTGTGAGTGGTCTTTGCTGTCCTATTTAGGATCACGGTGCCACAGGATCCTGAGGATGCTGCTGCTGGGAGTCCTTTAGGAACCCAGCAGAGGAAAGTTTGAAACATTTCCAGTCTGGTTACTCAGGACAAGGGGCAGGAGGGAGCATCACCCGTGGGCTGGCAGCTCTGAGAGGATGGGCTGTGGTCAGACAGGAAGGGTCCTACAGCAAGTTTACTTCAACTTTCAGTTAAAAAAATAAACACTGAGTGGAAATCACCAGAAGAGCCCCAGGATTCAGCAGCTTTTGGGACTCTGTGTCCCTATTATTCTAAAGAATTTTCCACAAGGTTGTTTAATCTTTGCAGAGAGCGCAGGCAGGTGACCCTGGAGAAGACGCTGGAGTTCTTTTATTTCCGTCACAGTTCAGAGGCAGAAGTTCTTCCCCCAGTGCCTGCTGCAGCCTTCCTCAGCAAAGCCAAGTGTGAGCTGCAGCCCTGTGAAAAGAGGGGAGATTAAATCCTGTGCCAGGAGAGCTTTGCTGCTGCTTTGCCTATAGGACCGGGCCCAAATTTGTTCTCTTCAGAAAGAAATGCCTCAGTTATCCCAGAATAACCCCAAGAGATGAGCCAGTAGTGGGTCTCTGTTACACTGTGCAGGTGATACTGTAAATGAAAGAAAATTTAATGAAATAAATGATTTCAAAATCAGTCAGTGGCGTTTTGGAAGCAGCTACACCTGCAGAAACAGCTCTTTGTCAGATCTTCAAACCAGGAGAGGAGTTCAATGGCTGAGGTAAAAACTTGAAAGCAGGGAGGTCAGCAGGGTCTCTCCAGCAGGTCAAGGTCATCCTTGGAAAGGCTCAAAGAGCAGGAGGTGGGGGAGTTTCAGGGAGAACAAAGAGTAGGGCGGGAGATGGAAGCCCAGTTAAAGTGTTTAGGGGATGGGTGGAGTGAGAACTGTTTTGTTTTGACCTGAGCTTCCACATAAAGGGCTTTGTATGTTCACAGCATTGATCCCGATCTACTCTCTAATTTTCATAAATGTCACACTCTGGGCATTGCCCTTGCTGTGCTCAGGTACAGGAACTGCCAGGAGTCAAATTCCCTTTTTCAGGAGGAGATCAGTCCACATGCTCCTAACAATCCTCTGGAACTTCCTTCCCTCCTCTGGATGAGCTGAGCTGGGTGAAGCCACCTCAGGGAGGACCTTTGTTCCCTGCAAAGGCAGATCCAGGTTGGTTTTTCTGGAGTTTCTGTGCCTCTGTGGTGCCTGTCGAAGGCCCACACTCGATTCCATCACCTCCTTTTTGACCTTTCTGGTGGAGCTGCTCATGGGTGGGGCGAGGGGGAATTTCCAGCAGAAAGAACCAGTGTTTCCTCACTTGTCAATTAACCCCAGGCACAAATTCATTTGCTGCCCTCGCAGCAACCCGGGCAAGGCTGTGTGGTCCGTTTGGAAGCCCCAATCCTGTCCCTGGATCCTGTGAGGGCACAGACTGAGCCCCTTTTCTGCCATGCCATAAAAGAGCCGGGTTTTGCGTAGTGTGCTTTGGAATGAGCCCCTCGGAGGAACAGGCTCCATAAACTTTTTATAACCTTTATTTTATAAGGTAGAATGAGTTGGTCAAAAGGAGTTTTTTCATGTGTGTGTGCACGTGAATCAGCCTCATGCACAGGTCACTCAGCCTGGCAAAGGAGGCTGGACCACAGGCCCAGCTGATGTGGAAGTCTCATCCGAAGGTGTGGATGAGAGGAGAAACTCTTGGGAATTGGCACAGCGCTGCTTAGAGAGGCATCAGGAATGGCCAAATCCACGCTGGGCAGGGCTTGGAGCAACCTGGGCTAGTGGAAGATGTCTCTACCCATGGCAGAGGCTGGATTGAGTTGGTCCCTAAGGTCCTTTGTGACCCAAAACGTTCCATGATTCTATGGGATGCCACCACTTGGATCCCTCTGGCACCCCCAGGTGAACACCAGGTGAGGTAACCCTGAGCCAGGCTCTGTAAAACTCTGACATTTCAAACGTGGCCATTTCAGATGGGTTTAGAATCTGAATTTTAAGGATTTTAAGGTTTAGCTTCCCAGGCTGGGAACATCTCCATCCTCCTCCATCCAGAGCTGACCACAAGCCTGCTGTGCTCCCAGGCACAAGCCCTTGGCCCACCACGGTGCACTTTGAAGTGTGAAAAAGGTGTAAAAACCCCTTCTGACTCACGTAGAGGAGTGGAAGAATTCCATAAAGTTGTTACCAGTGCCACAACTGTGAGACGAGAGAGAATTTGCTCCCAAAATTTTGCAGCTAAAAATAAAATTAAAAAAAAAAAAAAAAAAAAAAGCCCCCAAACATCACTCTGCACCGGTAATTTAGACATGGGCAGGATTTTAGGAGTTGTAAGGAATATTACCTGCCATAAAGTTCGGATGGTGTTGAATTTACAAAAAATGCCTGATGTAAAATCATACTGTCAGGAACAATTAGCCATGGTGCATAAAAAACCTCTTACAGAGATTACACTTCCCAGATTGTTTTACAGAAAAACTTGGTGTTAATGTTACGCTTCGAATGCCTTTTGCCATGAAACATTTAAGGAACAACAGTTTATAGTCTCTGATCTTTATGGTTTGGAAGAACGAACGCTCTCCTCATGTTAGGCCAAATTGATGTTTTAAATTCAGGAGAAACCCCATCATGGTATAAAAAAGGAGAGAATGTCCTGAGAAGAAAGTGGTCAAATCATTCCAAGATGTTATGGGTTTAAGGGTTTTTTTCAGCTTTTTTTCCTACGGAAAAATTTTCATGGTCCTGGGCATCTGGTCAAAAAACACAGAAGTGAGATATTTTTAGACAGGCACATTTGGGATAAAATTACCCACTCTGGAGTGCTCAGGGACAACCTGGTGTGTCTGTGGCACTGGGGATGGCAGGGGAAGGTCCCTCCTTGCACGGATGCTTCCCCAGCAGCATGGGCTGGCTCGGGAGCACTGAGGAGAGGGCGGAAGCCTTCTCCTCCTCCTGCACTATGCCAGGCACTGTCTCCTCTATGTCCACGTGCATTCCCACAGCCGGGCTCCGGGGAGAACCACTGCCCACCGCAGCACTGAGCAGGGCAGGGTTTGCCCTGATAGAACAGGCAGGACTGAGCACAAACACACCCTGACATAACCACGGCAGGGAAAGGGGCTGGGAAAGGGGTGTCCAGGCAGGTCAGGGACCCTCCTGTCCCCTCACATTGAGGAAAGCTGCAGGGAAACCCCCTCCAGTCACTGACATTGCCAGGACACGGCTGGTCCATCCCCTGTGCTCCCAGCACCTCCTGTGCAGCGCTGGTCCTGCCCTCGGCCTGGTCCTGGTGCATCTCTGGTCCTGTTCCATCTCTGGTGCTGCCCCAGGTCTGGTCCTGCTCCATCTCTGGTGCTGCCCCAGGTCTGGTCCTGCTCCATCCCTGGTGCTGCCCCAGGTCTGGTCCTGCTCCATCCCTGGTGCTGCCCCAGGTCTGGTCCTGCTCCATCCCTGGTGCTGCCCCAGGTCTGGTCCTGCTCCATCTCTGGTGCTGCCCCAGGTCTGGTCCTGCTCCATCCCTGGTGCTGCCCCAGGTCTGGTCCTGCTCCATCCCTGGTGCTGCCCCAGGTCTGGTCCTGCTCCATCCCTGGTGCTGCCCCAGGTCTGGTCCTGCTCCATCTCTGGTGCTGCCCCAGGTCTGGTCCTGCTCCAGCTCCATCTCTGGTTCTGCTCCATCTCTGCTCCTGCGCTGGTTCTGGTCCTGCCCTGGGCCTGGTCCTGCTTCATCTCTGGTCCTGCCCCAACTCTGGTCCTGCCCTGAGCCTGGTCCTGCTTCATCTCTGGTCCTGCCCCACCTCTGGTCCTGCCCTGAGCCTGGTCCTGCCCCAGGTCTGCTCCTGCAGCTCAGACTGACTGCAGGGACTCAGGATCCAGCTCTCCCAGCCTGGCCTGCAGTTTTTTTCCAGCCCTGTCAGCACCCGCAGCCAAGGCATCCCTGGCAGCTCAGGCTGGATTCTGTTTGGCCTCACGCATCATCACCAGCCTTGCCAGTTTGTTCAGGCCCGGGGTGATGATGTGTGAGGCAGAAAAAGCCCAGCCTGGCCTTCAGGTGCTGGGCACAGTCACTGCAGAGGCAGGGAATGTTCTTCCATGGGTCCATGTGAGCCAGTGTGACTTGGGAATCCTTGAGGCCAGAGCAGGTCCTGGACTCAGCAGGGTGAAGGTCCCTATGTGGGGATTTTACTTTGGTTTTCTTCTCTTTAAGGGGTGGCTTGATGGGCACAGGAGTATTTTTAGGAGTGGCCTGGCATCAGATTAATAAATACATCCCAAGATGGACTGTTCCATGTGGGATTTTCTGTTCCCACCACCCCATATTAGGAGATGCAGTTCCAAAATAACTGCAAGTGCCTATAGCCCTGCAAAGAACCCCATGGAAACTGCAGAGCAGGAAACTGAGCCAGGCAGGAGCATCCATAATGCTCAGAAGTCGTATTCCTGACATTTTCTGGCAGGAATGGAAAAGCAAATCACGAAGGTCCTGGAATACGTGCAGGTAAACACTGAGTTGGCACCAGAATTCCTCGTGGCTGTTTGCTTGAACTAGCATGGGAAAGGTTTTTTAGGATGGTGACCAAACAACATCAGGCTTTGGGTTTGTACATTGGTCCCTAAATGTTTCTAAGGGTTGATGGCACCCCATGGCATCACAATCCAACAAATCCTCCCAGGTGTGTGATGAGCAGAGTGAGTAAAACCAGGGAGACGCCCCTGGCAGTCCTGGCATTGCCCTGTCTGCAGGTTCAGGTTTGCACCCAGCAGGGAGAAGAGGCTGGGAAGGAAGGTGTGGATCTGTGAGGAGGGTGAAAGTTTAGGGAGAATTCTCATTTCTTCTTGTTTCATGCGGGATTTAAAGGGACTCACACAGCTCAGGAATGCCAGGGCTGGATCCAGAGCTGATTGACATCAACAGTTTCCACCACCTTCAAGGAAAGCTGGATTTTTTGATTGATCCTGATGGTGTGGGATGAGCTGCAGAGCTGTACCCCTGGAAAATCAACCCTGAGCCTGCCTGGAAGTGCTCCTGTTTGCTCCTTTTTCACCAGCTCATTTAAAGAACCTCACAAATCTCATCCCAAAAGGCTCCATGAGACCCTGAAAGCACCTCAGCTGTACTCGTGTGTTGGGCACTGTGCCTTTAAGGTGGGATTGCTCCAGAGGAGAACAGGAGTGCCAGGAGTGCTCCTTTTAACTTCAGATGATGTGATAAATTGATCAGACCTCAGAAGCCACAGTGCTTCCTTATTCCTGCAGCTTTGATCTAAAATGCTGTTTATTTATGTTTTATGGAACTATAAAACCTCCAGTAAACATGCCTTGTGCTTTCTTCATGTTGTACATGAATTCTGTCAGGAAAACGTCAGGCAGAAATAATGAAGATCTTTATTGCCCTGCTGCTGCTGCTGATGTCTTCCTTTGGAAGTTGGGATGCTTTGTGTGGGATTCACGAGGGCTGCAGATGTCCTGCCTGCCGAGCAGCTGGGCCAGAAGGAGGCTTTTCCTCGTGGAATCCCAATGGATACAGCAGTGAGGGCGCTGTGAGAAAGCAAGGATTTGATATTTCTCTCTATCTCTCATACCTGGAGGTGTTAATTGCAGTGGTGGGATTTACCTCCCATGCCTGGCTGCTGGTGAAATGTCCTTGATAAAGGGTTTGATCTTGGTTTGCAGCATCTCCCAGCAGCCAAAAAACTCCTGGGAAAACCTGCTGGGCTTGCATTGAATCCCTGGGATAAGAGGTTTTAGATCATCAGGAATATCCCAAATTACACAGCAGTGCCTCCTTCCACTTATATAAAATAATTCCCACTTACCATAGCGGAGCATTGTCAGCGTTGCTTTAACAGAGCTGGGAAATAAATCTGTAAATTCCACGTGTGCCCAATTGCTCCTCACTGCTGGTTTCTCTCTTCCTGATGCATCCAGGCCTTTCCTCAGGGATTTGAAGCGCTCCCCTGGCTCCCTTAACTGCTGCCCCTCTAAGGAGAGATGTTTTGGGGGATTTGCTCTGTGGCCAGTGGTTCCTGTGAAGGGGAATTTTCCTCCTCTGGAGCTGCCCAGGCTGGGAATTGTCCTTGCTTCCTGAGCCCCGTGCACAGGGAGACTTGGGAAGGCGGGAAAGGTGGTGGTTGTGTGGGTTCTGAGGTGGGAAAGTGACAGGGAATTTTGGGGGTTCTTTCCAAGCCCCTAACCCAGCTCCTGCAAGAAGAGAACCTGAAAATGAAAGAATACTACTGGAAATTGGGCACTTCTGGGGCTTCTTTCCAGGAGCAGGCAGCAGCTAAACCCTCCTGGCAAAGGGATGTGTATTCCCACAAAGGTTCAGGTCCAAAAAAACCCACCCCAGATGCTTTAGGAATTATTCTTCTGTGTTCAAGTCCCTTTTTATGAATTCATGGGGTGATGGTAGAGATGTAAGAGCTGGAACACGGGCTCAGAGCAGGAGTTTAGAAAATGGGGTGGGTGAGAATAGAGATTCTCCTTCCTGGGCTGTGTTTGGGGAGAAAACAGGGCTGGCAGAAAGGGCAGGGAGCTGAGTTATTTTTCTAACACCGTTTCTGACCACCTCTGCTTGTTACGGTGATTAATTTCTTTATTTTTAGATTTGAAGGACTCCCTGCCACCCAGAAGAGCAGAGAGCTGTCAGCTCAGTCTGGCTGTGTGAGAGGAGCAGGGAGTGACTTAAACTGGGGGTCAGCAGTGAAAACAGGTGGGAATGTGGGCTCGTTCACCCCCAAATCACCGTGGGTCAGCATTTCAGCAGTGGCTGTGCTGCCAGTCAGCCTCTGCTTGGTTCTTCCTCTGCCAAACGTGCGCCTCAAGCTTCTCCAAGAGCAGCACTCGAGTCCTTTCGGGGTGCTGGAGCAGGAATGGGAAAGTTGCCTTCCTCTCCATTGGAAGGGAGAGGCAAGGAATAATCCCATTTTCCAGCCACCTTTGTACCAGCAGAGTTTGTGTGTTGTGTCTGACCTCCTGTAACAAGGTTAAACCACAGGGATCCCCTGGAGAAGCTGCCATTCATCTTTTATATGCGAAGATTTTCGAGTATAGAGAGGGGATAAAGCTAATACGGTGTTTAATGGGAAAAAATTATGACACCAGTAACACATCTGTGTCTGTAGTTTCACAGGTTTTCTCTCTGTATATTTATACATGTATATATGTATAATTTAATATCAGCCTCAGGGTTGTGGTCTCACATGTCATCAGCTTGCAGGAAACTGGATCCTTGGCCTAAGTATCAGATGAGTTGCTAATGTTTGGAAAAAAAGCAAAAAACATGCTTTGGGTCTCTGTTTTATGGCTGTTATTGAAGTAAGAATTTGTGATTGTAACCCGAGCGCTCGCCTGGCCAACATGTTTTCATTATTGTCTGGATAATTGAAAGTCCAGGCAAATTTGGATGCTGGGAGACACTGCACGGGAAGGTCTTGGTGCTCACAAGTGTTGAGGTGGCTCAGATTAAGGATGAATATATGAATATGTTTCAGCATTTAATGCAAGGCTTAAAGATTTGTTTTATTCCCCAGACGTGGCTGATTAACTTGTGCTTAATTTATTTCCAGTTCTGGTTATCCAGCACTCCCGGGCTGTCACCCACAGCTCTGTTCTCCTGAGCTGCACTTTGGCTTCTCAGGCTTCATTCTGCTGCAGTTCAGGGTGAACAATCCATGAAAATGTGTTATTACCTGGTTGTGGAAGGAGTTGTGCCAAGGGAAAGGACCTTCCCTCTTGTGGGAAGGGCTGGGAGCAGAACCTTTCTATCCATGGAGCTGCACCTGTGGAAAGAAGCTGCTGGATCCTCAGCAGCCTGTAAAACCAAGTTTAAATATTTCTGTCCGTGTCCCACCCGCTCTTGAGGAATTCCTGTTTGGTTTTGTTTGTTATTGCAAAAAATGGGTGATCCTGGTTCCGTCCGTGGCTAAAAAAGCCCCAGAATTTTGGTTTGTGGGCAGGAATTGGTATTTATTGAAAATCCTCGGAGCTGGAAGGGCAGATGATGGGGATTTAACCCAAAAGGTGGTCCTGTGTGTCACTGAGTCACGATGACAGGGGCACCCCTCTGCCACAGCCCAGGCCCATTCCTGTTCCGTGGGTAAACACAAGATTCAAATCCACAGGATTTATGGACCCAGCACTTTCCCCACCACTCACTCCAGAGCTGACACACACAGAAAAAGGCAAATGAGGTTTGCAAGTTAATCCCTATTAACTGGGCAGAACTGGGAAATTAAACCCAGCGAAAACTTTGGGTGGCTTTGGAAAACACCTTGGGACTTCTCTGCCAGCTTTCTGGATCCTTTAATTGGATGCACGTGTCTGTGCTGACAGGAGAGCGGGGCTTGGGCCCTCATTAATCTTCACACACCAGAGGCAACTGGTGGAGGGCAGCCCCCAACGCACGTGGAGCAGCCCTGCCTTGTGCTGCCCCACGGCTCGAGGGGAAAAGCCTTTGAACAACTGGGAAAAGCCAACTCCATCCTGAGCTCTGCAAGGAACTAATTACTTGCCTGGGCTCTCCCCCATACCAGCTTCTACCCCATAAATCCCCCGAGCAGCAGACATCCACCAGCTTCTCCTCTGAATCAGGGCCTTTATGTACATCTCAACTTGCTGGGGGAAGATTCATGGCCCGAGCTGCCTTTAAGTATTTTTGTTATGAATAGGAACCCTTAAACATTTCCTTCTCATTTAATTTATCTTTCTTTTTTCGGGCTTTCAACACCAGGTACGAGCTAGAAATAACGGGAGGCAAAGTCTGTCCCTGAGAAAAGGGCCTTAAAATAACAAAGTGTGCCCTGGGAAGGAGAGGGGTGAGGGGAATAAATTGCCCATTAGCAGCAGGACAATACCAGTAGGGACCAGTGTCCCCATATATTGACTTTATTCCATGTTGGAGCACGCTGGGCATGAGGTTTCTACTTGATTTTGGGATGTCGTGTAGGATGATGATACTACAGCTCAGCCATTCCTCTTTGTCAAGGTCCTTCTTCATTAATTATTAAGATCTGGTGATTTACTTACACTTGCACCAGTGGGGTTGGGGTATTTTTGTTGTGTGTTTAGGGTTTTTTTGGGTTCTTTGTTTGGTTTTTTGAGGGGTTTGCTTGTTTGTTTTTGTAGTGGGTTTTTTGTTTGTTTGTTTTTGTAGTGGGTTTTTTGTTTGTTTTCATTTTGTTTTGTTTTGGTTTTGTTTTGTTTATTTTAGGTTTTTGGGGGTTTTTTTCCGCATGGACTGAGAAGGTTCAAGCTGTGGTTTGAATTAGGGGTTCAAACAAATCCAAAGGAAACACTGACTTCCTCCCACTCAGGTATCCCAACAATAAACCTGAGGAGATTTCACTTGGACACGGATTGTGGATTTGCTAGCGCTTTTATTGAGTCCCATTTTACAGCTTGGCATGCCATGGAATATCATAGCAGAGCACAAAATCTAACACTAATAATATACTTAGAGCTTAAAACTGAGCCCTGGTGGGACTCAATTCTTTGTTCATGGCATCCTGGATGGACTAAAAAACACGGCAAAGTCCAAGAAAAGGCAGATAATGGATAAAATAATCTGTGCAGGAACTGGATTGTACAGAGGGGAAGGTCTGTGTTCTCCTGTCCATGAAACGGGGCTGAAATGCAAGTCCTGCCCTGTGGCTTCACGTGCACTGGGCCATGAGTGAAGTAACAGCCTGCTTTTCTCAGCTGCTGAAAGCCCCTTTTTAGGGGCAATTTGGTTCCTTGCCTTTTCAAAGGGAAATTTCCTCCACCTTATTTTTCCTGGGTTCTGTTTACAGGTGACATAAGGACTTACAAATGTGCAACTCGTCACCAGGGCCAGAGTGACCCTGCCCATTAGCAGTGCTGTGTGCAAGGTGAGTTTTGGGGAGTCTCAGGAGAAAAATGGCCATTTTGGGGGAGTCTCAGGAGAAAAATGGGCATTTTGGGGTATTTCAGGAGAAAAATGAGCTTTTTTCTCATTTAGCCCAATTGTGCTTTTTATAAAGCCGATGACAACCCTCCTGGTGTTTTTTTGGGGAGCAGCTCGCACCTTGGTGGTGAGTTCACCTTCCTACTTGGTACCTGGATGCTCCAGCATCTCTTCCAAGCAAAATTTTGGGACTAAAATGCCTGGAGAAAATGAGTACTCCAAAGTCATCACCCCCAGGGCTTCTCTGCTTCCCACTGACTGAGGAGAACATTTTTTCCCTGCCTGTTCCAGCCCAGGCAGGGAGGCTGAAGACAGCCTGTGTGGTTTCATCTAATCTGCTCCTGGAACTTCCACCACCACGTTGGATAGCTGGGATTTGGAATGTTAACCACGGAATCAGCCTGAGGAATTTAGAATTCACTTCAGCTATGGCGGGATTTGGTACAATAAGATCATTATTGCCTCGAGATACCCTTCAGGTCATTAATTTAAATTAGAAATGCCTTCAAACAGGATATTGTGCATAGCTCCTTCCATAGGCTTTAAAGCTTAAATAAGCTCCAGAAATCTTTGCTGCCAGATACTCCATCGGCAGATGTGGATCACCTCTTCCAAGCAGTGGAAGTACCTGCCTGTGGTTGTTGAGAGTGGCATCAGAGGCGTTCTTAATTGTGCTAATTATTGTTGTTGTCTTTAAAGGACTGAATCCTCACACAAGATAATCACTTGTCACCGTTCTTTAGGGATTTGGCACTGGAGAGGGAGTGGTTTCTTGCATAACTGGATTCAGGCTAAAATAACTGTGACCTTGTAAATGAGGTGGATGTTTCCTAGGGAAGACAACTCTTGGAGCAGTGGAGGCTGTGGGAGGGAGCTGTAGCTGGAAAAGGAATTTTTAACAACAGGAGACAGCACTGTGAGGTGGGAAAGGCTGAAGGAAGGACTGGGAGAGACCTGGATGTGATGGGTGAATGAAGATCCAAAAATGACCTAAATATCTGAGGGTGCAGAGATGCTCCAGTGCAAAGCGAAGGTTGGCGTGGAGAGGCAGGGCTTTGGCTCACTCTGGGGATGGAAATATTGGAAATGATCTGCAAACTGAACTGATACAGCACCAGCCACCTCAGAGGGCAGAGCCTGCAATTTCTGCTCCGTGATGGGTGTGGATGCGCCACAAGCAGAGCTCAGCGCCTTGGCCTCTGCTCCATCCCTCAATGCCACAGCAATCTGATTTTAAACAAGCTTCCCCCAAAACCTAGTACTGAACTGTGCTGCCAGGCTCAGCAGGAAAGACTCAGCAACATTTAAATTAACAGTTCTGTCAGCTACAAATTTTGGTCTCCTAGTGGTTTCAGTCAACTCTTGCAGCCTTTGATTATTATTTCTTCCCCCAGTCTGAATTTCCCCGTTCAGAACGGGGATTACCTCACATCCAGGGTTTCTCTGTGACCTGGATTTCGAGTGAGGGGCTGAGCTGTCAGTGCTGCAGGCATCTGGAGAGACCCAGCATTTGAGTATCCAACCTGATTGCAAACGTACCTGTGGAGGTGTTTGCAGTGAGTGTTGGGTGATCACAGCACACACAGAGCCCGGGCAGCTTCCAAATCCTCCCAGGGCTGGGGCAGGAACCTTCATTCCTGGGAAGCAATTGCTGCAGCGTTTGTGCCCTTGTTTTAATGATGTTTCTGAGGTTTCCTGCACAAGTTGCTGCTCAGTGATGAAGAAAGGCATTCCCTGTCTAGTCCAGCTTGTTTCTTGGAAAGCTCGGAGTGGAAGCTCATGGCTGGTTATGGATAATATCAAATTGGTTTTTTCCCCCCTCTCTAACCACCCAGAGCTGCCCCAGTGCTCGCTGCTGTCTTCCCATTTCTTGGCTAACTGGGGGAAAGAAAGCTCCCTGGCAGCTTGCCACGCCGAAGCCCCCAGCCCTGATTTATTATCACCAAAACCAGCTGCAGATGTCGGCCGGGCCAGGGCTCTGCTGCCAATTAGGGCGTCTCATGCAGAGATTCCTGCTCTGCTTGCCTGGCACTGATGAGAGCAGGGATGAGGGGAATGGGGCTGTGCCATAAAAACAGAGTTTAAAAAGATGGGGAATGGGTTTCACCTGGGCAGGTAGGGGCTGGAGAAGTCTGGGAGGACGTTGGGTCAGATTTCAGGGATTTCAGCCCATTTCTTGGGTCTTCCGTTGAGCTAATGAACCCTAAAATTCCACACTGAAACTCACCCAGCCCGTGTGGTTTGGGGGCTTGAAATTTGTCTGGGGTTCACTGAAAGGATGTCTGAACTTTTCTGTATTGGAAAGAAACTTTGAATTTTCAGTAGCCCCCAAACCTCAGCTCAGCCTCTCTGCCTGGGGGAGCACCCTGGGAGGGTTTGGCTTCTGAAACCATTTGGGGAATGGTGAGAAAAAATGATTTTCTGGGAATTCTTGGATGAAAATAACACCACTTACAACTATGGAGAGGGGAGAGGAGGAGATACAAACATTTTCCCTGTTGTAAAGTACATCCAGCCTCAGGTTAGATATTTCCTCCTGCTGTTATTCCATTGTTAAATCAAACTGGTCACAAATGTAGATAATCTCGTTCAAAATTAGGGGGATAGAAAACATGATTCCTTGAATCCCTTTATTCTACTTCTGTTACACTTCTGGTCTATGATCTTTGTGGCAATTTCAGCAGTAATTTCCCAGTACTGCATTTCCAGTGCTCCACGTGACCTCTTACATCCAAAAGCCTGCTCTAAGTATTATAAACATGATGAATATCACCAACTTAGATTTTCAACGCTCTGTGCAGCGTTGCAACCATGATGTGACAAAGTTAAATACAGCTGAGGACTGTGGGAATTAAACTGGGAGGGGGGGAATTATCTGAGTGCAGAGCGAAATAAATGTGTGAAATTGTGGGAGAGGAAAATCTGACCCAGTCTCATTCATTGGTCCCGTTAGCACCTGGGATGGGAGGATGCTCCTTTGGATAAGAGCAGTTGTGGCCCTTAGTAAGGAGCCTAAAATATTTTCTTTTTCCTTAACTCAGTGTTTTTTAATGTTGGCTAAAACTCCTGAAATTCAGCAAAAAAATAAAAATCTGGAAGGTGTTCTGCTACTTACTAATTCTCACAGACCGTCTTAATACGGGGTTTACATTTATGCCGTGTCCTGAGACTTCCTAAAAATAAATAAATAGAAAATCCAGGAGAACTTAAAGACGCCTTTTCCTAAACATTTACCCTTTCTATGGTGCGTCTGCATCCATCTCTTTATGCTTCCTGTAATTTCTAAGGTTAATAGGAAATAAATAAAATCTCAGACTGTAGGTTTATAACCTGTGTATTTCCAGCTCTGGATATTTGATTTAAAAGCAGCTCTCAGTGATCTCCTCGGGTATCAAGTGCTGAGTGCTCCAAATGAAATACAAAAGCTGAGCTCACCGCCGGCCCGATCGGAAGGAATTCCTTGCGTACACACACGAGATCAGAGCTCATTAGCCACCAATATTAGATTAAATGAGACTAAACACTACAGAGGGTGATTTTCCCTTCTCCCAGTGGTTTATTATTGCCCTAATGCAAAGCACTGCTTTGCTGGGGAGAGTTTGCAGTGTTTAGTCTCTCCCCGGGATGTTCCGAGGGGATCCCGGAATTTCGGGGCTTATCTCCAGAGCAATCTGATGCACGGCCCCGGCAGAACAGAGGGGTGAAACCCGATAACTGGGCTTTGCTCAGACTTAATAGTGACATAAAAGACTTGATTTTCCCCTTTAAGGGCCGAGATGGATTTCCCGATGAAGATGTGGTGTTGTGTTACCGGAATGCACCAAAGGATTTTGTGAGCAAAGCCCCCAATAAAGCCCCACAGCTCCTGTTGGGGCTGGGGAATTGGGATGCTTGAGAAGGGCCAAAAACACCCACCTAAAGTTAAACCAGGAGTTTGGGTTCTGCTAAAGCTTCCCTGGCAATGACACTTGGCTGAGCTCTGTGGGCATCCCCGGCGCTGAGTGTGCTCGGTGTGTGGGACGAGGCTCTGCAAGGAGGAGGTTTTGTTTTGTCTTTGCTTTGTCTGTTGGGGAAACTGAAAATTGGTTCCTTCCAGCAGGAATTGCTGCTTGCCAACGGGACACATTCCCTGGGATCTAAACGTTGTTTCGCTTGTGGCAGAGTTGATGAATGCTGGGTGTCTTTCTTAATTTTCACTTTCTCTAAGGAAAAATGCCATGAAATTTTTCTGTTGGGTCTCCTGAGGGAATTAAGGGATTCTTGGCCAGGTGAGTTCTACCTCAATCTCAGGGATCCTCATGGAAACAACAAAATTGACACAAACTATGTCCTGTTCCCTTCTACCTTGGGGGAAAAAACCTCCCCAGTCAACCCATTCCTTGAGGCTCTCGAGGTTTCTGCACTGTCAGGATTCCAGGGACCCAGTGGATCCTAAATTCCACCCCCCCAGTGGGGGGAATCTGAGCAAAACAAATCCCACATTCTGCTCAGAATATTTTTTGCAACCCAAATGTGATGCTCTGGTGCGACACAGAAACGTTGCCAAAACCACACTGCATCCAAATGCTTCACAGAGCTCAGTCAGATTTTCCTGAATTTTTGTTTCAGAAGGAAAAAAAAGCTGTAGCAGAATAAAGTAAATCCTGGTCATGCTGTTATCAAGTGTCACTCTGGATTTTCAGGGATTTCTTCTAAAAATTTTTCTGTAGAATGAACATAACAGCATTAGAAATTTGAAACTGGACTAAAGTTTGGATGTAATAGAATATTTCCATCCATTCAGGTTTTAAATTACCCAATTGATTTTGCTATTTTGGAATTTTGCTCTTGCCTAAAAACCCACGAATTTAAAAATCCTGGAATTCTTTATGAATTGGAACTCCCTTTTCTGCATAGAGCTGATTTTCCCTTCCTGTGAGGTGGTGCAGAAGTCTTTAAGTCGTTCAGTGAGTAGCTTACACCAGGTACCTGCTCACCTGGATGCTCACCTGTGGTGGGGAGGAATTCCCACCAAGTATTTTTTGTCAGGTCCAAAGGACTCATCTGCAAAGGAAGGAATGATCCTGAATCTCCCAAATCCCAAGGAATTGCCTTAACCATAACATTATTCTTCCTTTTGGTGATTTGGTGGTGTTTGGAAGCATTTGATTGTAATTAATAATGCACTGAGCAGAGCAGCAGCAGCTGCACTTGCGTGTGGTAGAACCAAAGACAATATTTTATGATTTAAGAAGCCTTCACAGGTGATTTCAACCTCCAGCCTTAAACAGAAAGCAACCTGCAGCTGGAACAAGGTATTTGACAGTGTGCTGGGTTTTTTTTTGGATGTCAGAACATGCTGGGTATGGAGATTCCTGGTGTGAGGGACAGAAAAGCTCTAGGGATGAAGGGCCTCTGCTCCTTGGGAGGTGCAGGTTTCCCATTAGATGTGACCAATAAACCCCACCCTACCACCTCCAGAAACAGAAGCTGAGGGGTTCATGGGGAAAGTCTCACCTGCTTTGTCCAGAAATCCTTCATTTACACACCGTGAATTCCCTGTGGGATTAGAGATGGACAGGATTGGGGTTAATATTTGCAAAGTTGGGACAATTCCCTACAGTATTTGTGTTTCTCAGCCAAAACTTTTGCAGCCTACATCTCCACAGCAGGATAAGATTGTTGGGTGCAAGAGGTTGTTAACCCACGTGTTATTCTGCTCCTGACATTAATTTGGTGCAGAACTTCAGAGTCTGAGTAGAAAAATCATATTTTAGAACAACACGGAGCAAACCTTGTCCCCTGATGAAGTGGGGAGTGAAATCCCTTTGGAAAAAGGGGCTTAGCACCACTGTCCCTGACAAAAGAGGAGCCAGCAGAGGTTGGTGGCCTGGCGTGGCTGGGACATCTCATCAATGCTCTGGCTTTAATTGAGTTCTTTCACTGCTCATACACTTTTAATAACATCTGGAGACAGGGAACCCAAGGCCGTGGCTTCTGTTTCTGATAGATTCCTTTGCACCGAGATTTAATGGATTAGCCAAAATGATGTGAAAAAATGGATCTCTGATTTATGACCTGCAATTTTTCGCTTACTGCAGCATTTTTTTCCCCCCTCAATCAGTGTTTTCCACCCTGTTAAAGCCTTGTGTGAATAAGTGCTATGTTGTGTTTCTGGATTTGCCCGGAGGGCTCATCAGACGACCCTTTGCCTACAGTCCCCACCAGGCCATTTAAACAGGAAGTTTAATTTTATAGTATTAAAAAAGAGAAAACGGTACTTAATTATCTGGCTGTGAAACAGCAGTACTCTTTCTTAATTTTAGTAGCTAATAAAATGCTGTTCCTGCAGTTAACTACTTCTGGTCCAAATGCGCTACAATTTTGGCTATTTGAATAGAATATTTTATGAACTGTTATATATTGCACTACAGGTTTTAAACTCTGCTATGACATATTTCTCTCAAGATTTATTAGCATTTTTTATTTAAAACAATATATTAAAGAGAGGAGAAAGAGTAATCTTAGCTAAAATTCAAATATTAGAAAAACATAACATAGACCAAATCTTTTCATTTAACTTCCCCCCCTTCCCTCCTCCACCTTCTCCTCTCCCACCATTGCTATAAAAAAGTTTTTTGGAGCAACAACCCACACCTGCATCATTAATTCAATATGTCTTCCAACATGACTCAAATCAGAGTATCAGTTTCAGGGGCCATTTGCAACTTAAATGACTTTATGAAAACAGAACAATGAGCTGCCCCTATGCAGCCCTGACTCCAACTCTGGCTAAAATAAACCTCGACATCTTTTATATCCCCGTGCATTTCTTTCTTTCCCAACAGTTGCCTCTCTGCTGCTCCCCCCCGCCCCCCCGGAGCAAACAGGCTCATTAAGTGCCAGGTCTGCTGTGTGCAACTGTCTTCAGAAACTCGTTAAAGCCTCGAGCCGGGGCAGGGTGTCTGTGCCCAGGCACAAACCCATCTGGAAGTCTGCTAAATTAAAAATTATTTGGGGTGAAAGCCTTTAGTCGCAGCCCAAGCTGTGAGGGAAGAGACTCCCTGCTCATATTGATAATATTGGGAATTTTTTCCCCTCAGTTTAAGGTGCTGATGGAGGAATGGTGCAGATGAAAGGAGCTGTGTTGGTCCCATCATTGCAATGGGCTGAGGGTGATTACAGGGAGGTTTTTTGCCCTCAGGTTTTGGGTGAGAGAGAAGATTCTTAGAAAGCCGGGGCTGATCATCTACTTCAGGTAGTGCTAGGGAGGTTTTGATGAGATATTAGGAAATGATTTCTTCATAGGAAGGCTTGTCCAGCATTGGGACAGGCTTGCCAGGGAGGTGGTGGAGTCACCTTCCCTGGACAACGCTCTGAGGCACAGGGTGGGATGATTGGGTGCCTCTTTGGGGTGCCTCTGCAGGGCCAGGAGCTGGACTGGATGATCCTCGTGGGTGCCCTCCAGCTCAGGAGATTCTAAGTGTCCAAATGATACGTGCTTGTGACACCTGGGGACATTGTGGAACGGTTAACATGGTGGTGGGGCTGGGTTGACACTCGGACCTGACGTTCTTGGAGGTTTTTTCCAACACTGATGATTCTGTGAGCTCCAATTACAAACTGCTCTTCCTCTGGTGCTCTACTAGGGGGTGTATCCCAGTTGTAGCAGCTGATTTAATGGAGTTACCTCTAATTTCAAGGGTGCCTCTATTCCACACAGGCCAGATTGTCACCTTGAGTTCCCCAGGGGGCTCTGGGTGTCCTGTCTGGTGGGGGAAGGAACTCGGAATAGACATCCCACACAATTCCTTACGAGTCAGGTCGCTTATAAAGGAAATTATGCTTTGTTTGCAGAAGGGATCAAACCCCAGCGAGCATCTGCTGAATCTTGGCTGTCACTTAGCGATGGAGGACAGGCGATTCCTGCTGCTCCCACTCCACAGAGCAGCTACCAGGCAAAAGGGAAACTCTTGCCATCAATTACTTGAGTCAGTGCTTCGGAGGAAACATCCTTCACAGCTGAGCTGCCGAGGTTCAGCCGTGTGCAGTCAGTTAATTTGCAGGCTTTGAGAGACTCAGACCATGATCAATACCAGCCTTGCAAGCACCTTGGATGGCAGCAAAAATAAATGAGGTTATCACTGACGTACGGTGGAGTCTGTCAGAAAGCTCTCCGTGCTGGAGGTTGTCCTCACACTGAGGAAATGCATCTCCAGCGCTTCAAAAGTCTTTGTTGTTATCAATGGTGTGGCTGCTCATCCATATCCCAAATCCAGCTCTGAATTGCTTGAAAGGGGAAAAAAAAAAAAGCTGCCTATTCACTTGCAAAAAGCTGCTGCTTATTATATCCCTTCTGGTTTGGTGCCCCTAATATAGACATGGCTAAGAATCTTCCCAGATCTATTTCGAGGGCTGTCTGAGCACAAATATTTCGTTGATGACAAAAAAGCAGCTTGTTGGTACATTTGAGAGTCTTCAAGGGCTAAACTGGGGTTGGAGGGGAGCCAGGTTTCTGAAGAGCCAAGGCATTGGGGAAGACAGTTTGTACAATGTGTAGCAGGGAGGGCAACGAGGAAATATGTCAGGTTTGAAAAAAATAATGAGCAATCAAACAACAATAACAAAATTGGGGTGGAAACAAGGAAAACGCTGCTGAAGATGGTAATTGAAATCAGAGCAATGGGATTAAAAAAGAAGTTTAATATCTGAAGCATAGGAAGATACTAAAAAGGGATTACTTTTGGCAGCAGAGTTGCTGATTTGTGTCATAGCTGTCTTGAATTTTGGGTGTAGAATTCGGAGTTGAGAGGAAAGGTGTTGAGAGAGACTAGAAAAAATGTGTCTGTGGGAGAAGGTGACAGGAGATAACTGCGCAGAAAATCCTGTGCAGCCCAATATTGGCAGTTCTGGATTAATCAATGGATGAAACAAAGCCAAAGAAATCACTCCCTGAGTGCTCCAAGGCTCTCCTGGCCAAGGGTGTCAAGAGGAGCCGATGTATTGAAGGGAATTGGAGATCATGGCCTTGTCTCGGACATTTGGGGATCATCACCAACCCCTGCAAAGTGTCTTCTCTCTGCAAGCCCCCAGTAAACCCAGGAAAAAAACCTGGAAGCTGGACAGCCAGGATCATCTCTCCTTTTGATCCAAACTGGGATGGCAGAGGGAATCAGTCATGGGCCAGGGGAGACTTTAAACCCTGGGGTAACACTGATGGATTAAAAAGGAGTAAAAGGCACAGCTGGTGATGGCTGGACTTCATTAATTTTAGCCCAAATGCCCGAGACACCAAGGAAATGTCACTGTTAACTGTGGCAGGGGTGGCTGAACGTCAGGGCTGAGGATGAGGAGGTGTAGCTGAGGAGTAACCCAATAGTAGCTGCCTGATGGTAAACCCGTGTACATCCTGCCTGGGTGGGGGGCTGCTCCTGCTCCTGCCAGCTGGGCTGGGTTCAGGCTTTAGGCACATCCCAGCACCTCTGGGGAGGAGGGCAGAGGAATTCCCAGCTGTTCCCTGAAGAATGCTGGAAGGAAGGTGCTTGGTTGATGTGCAATTCAGATGAAGGTACCCAAAACTGGCTGTACACGAGCAGGTAACGAGCCCCTTTTGGAACCACTCCAAAAGCTGCTGGAGTATCCTTGAGCATGAAACCTGATGGAAACTTTAACACAAAATATTTCACTTCTACTTCTCAAATCAGGCCTCGGCTTTCTGGTGGGATGTGGGAAGAGATGTTCCTTGCTGAGAGATCAAGAACTTTCTGATAACCAAATTATTTTTTATTCGTAACTGATTTGAAGCAGCACGGTGTCTGTATCTGAAGGCCTGTAGTCAGAGAATTAAACTCATCTCTGGAGCTCCAGCCTTGGCTTTCCCTATTCTCTGTCTCCTGTCCCATCCTAGACCTAAAGAGAGCTGAAAGTTGAGAAAATTCTCTGCTTGTTCCATTCAATGTTCTCAAATCCCCCCAGCACCTGACAGAAAAGGCTCTAAAGAACTTCTAAGGGTCGGATTGTGCCATTTTTGTGCCATGACAGTGTCACAAT
The DNA here is from genome assembly GCF_009650955.1 of Corvus moneduloides. Taxonomy (NCBI): domain Eukaryota; kingdom Metazoa; phylum Chordata; class Aves; order Passeriformes; family Corvidae; genus Corvus; species Corvus moneduloides. The sequence goes on from NC_045497.1 coordinate 2,996,911, forward strand.
AACTTGAGGTGAGGCCCTGGCCCACAAAACAACTTCGCAGGAGTGTGGTTGTGATGCTGAGATTTCGGCACTGATGCATCCAGAAGGAATGATGCTGGCAGGAAGCGTTAGGAGAGCTCAGGACACGATGAGATATGAAATGACACATCTCTAGTGAGCCTTTCAGTGTTCGTATCTGTGGCTGGCTGAGCAAGAGCTCCCAAACCCTCCCAGATTCGCTTTGTCCTGCAGAGAGCAGCTCCCCTTCAGGAGCGAGAGGCTTCAGTGGAAGGAAGAGCTTCACTCCAGTGGCTCCTTTGGGTTTGACTCTTTGTAATTCTGATATGAAGCTAATGCCCCATTATTCCAGCAGTGGCTGATTGCTTGCTGTTATTTCAGCCAGCCCTCAGTGCCAAGCAGCCCTCAGTATTTACCCACCTGAGCCTTATCAGTGCCTGCTCTCGGTAACCCGGATTCGTTTGCCATTATGGAGATTCGGTGGCCGTTTTCAGTTGACACACTCATTCTCCAAAGACAACAACCCAAATGAGTCTATTAGGGCTGGGAGCTGCTGGGCCAGCCCTGCTAAGCAGGCTGAGATCAGAGTGTTTGCACTTCGAATTTGCTCAATTGGGCCCTTTCCATTATTGAGGCTGGATGGCTCCTGCTCCCCGCCCTTGTTCCCTGCATTAACTCTCTGTTACCTTGTTTACCGTGGCCCTGTTCAATGCCAGCTTATGAATGTCAATTTGTTCTCCAATTAGCTCTGCCTTATTGACTGCCCTCAGACTCCCCAGCTAAGCTTTCTGAAGTGCCTGTCGCTATCAAAGTGATTTGTTTAATTTTTTAAAGGGATATAACTTTAATGCGTCCTTTTATTCTGCTGTTATCTCGGTTGCCCCTATCTGGAGTCTGTTTATGGAGTGAGGTTTGTTCTAATAGCTTCATATCTGTGTTAATATTTCGTGACAGTTTATGTACTTAACTCGTGTGGGAGACACATTAATTCTCCTCTCCTGGCTGTGACGGACTGGCAGGAACCTGTGAAAGGAAGACGAATTTCCCAGAGGTCTGGAGGGTAAATGCAGATGGGGTTTGTGGCAGGAAAATTAAGAAATGCATTTAGTTGAGCATCTCATTCCCTCTGCCACGTACAGGAGATATTTTTCTCTGTGGGACTCAGCAATACCACGGTTCTCCCAGTACACTGGTAGCTGGAGGGACATCAGGTGCTGGTAGAGCAGGAATTACGGAATATCCTGAGCTGCAAAAAACCCACAAGGATCCTCCAGACCAAATCCTGGCCATGCACAGACACCCCAACAATCCCACCCTGGGATTAACAGGTTGTACTTTAGATAAAAGAAAATCTCAGGTGCTGGTTTTTTTGGAGTTTCTCGTTCTTCTCTCCCATATATCTTCAGAAAATTGGAGTGCCAGAGTCCTTCCTCTTGTTCCTGAGCTCTCTTTTTTTAGCAACACAAGGAACATCCCAATGGGAAGCGATTCCTGACTCTTGTCCAGACTGTCTGCTCTGGACATCTCTGGGAATTCTCTGTTCCTGGAAGAAGTGCTGGGTTTAGATTCCCTGTGTCGGTGTTTATTGGGAATTACCTGTCACTGGAGTGACAATAACACACGGCACCAATGGTTTGTTTTAATTTCTTCCCTCTGAACTTCAACAACCCTCAACATCTTTGCCTGCATTGGGTCTCCTACTTCCACCCAGGAAAGGCTCCCTTTGATTTAAACTCCAGGAGAGATGACACTGGGAACATTTTATACTGAGCTCTTGTGTCTGTCAAGACTTTTTGGTGGTCAGTTTTAAAGTCTGATGGCTGGAATTTGGAAGCATCGAAAGACAAAAAGAAAAAAAAAAGAAAAAGAAAGGAAAAAAAGGAAAAAAAAAACCAGGAGGGGAGAAAAAAGAAAAAAGAAGGGGAAAAAAAGAGGAGAAAAAAGAGAGAAAAGAAAAGAAAAGAAAAGAAAAGAAAAGAAAAGAAAAGAAAAGAAAAGAAAAGAAAAGAAAAGAAAAGAAAAGAAAAGAAAAGAAAAGAAAGAGGAAAAGAAAAGAAAAAAGAGGAGAAAATACAAAAAAAGAGGAGAAAAAATGAAAAAAAGGAGAAAGAAAAAAGGAGAAAAAAAAACTGAAAAAAGAAAAAAGAGAAGAACAAAGAAAGAAGAGGAGAAAAAAAAAGAAAGGAAAAAAGAGGAAAAGAAAAGAAAAAAGAGGAGAAAAATCAGGAGAAAAAAAGAAAAAAATGAGAAAAAATGAAAAAAACCCCTTTTTTCCCCCTAGATCTCTTAGGAGAGGGAGGAAATTCAGTTTTTCCATCTGTTTTAGACTCAATTCATGACACCCTAAAGGAACCAGACCCAGATCTTGCAGGGACACCCTCCATGGGTGAGACACTGCAGGTGCTGAAGCTCTTTGAGAGACTTCCCCGACCTCTTCCTTTCCCTCGGCAGCATTAAATGATCCCAGGGGAAATGTGGAGTTTTGAGGGATGCCCAGGTGAGAGGCTGCTGCTCACAGCTGCTGGGAGTCCAGAAATCAACAGAGAAATCAAATTGGACTTCAGATTTTCCTGGTCCTTCACTCCCTCCTTTCTCCGGCAGCTTCTCTTCCTGTTTTCCCTCCAACTTTTTTAACACTACTCCCCAGATCCATGGATAATTGGGTCCATTGGCTCCCCAAGCACCCCAAATATTGCTGCCACTTCTGGGTTTGGACATTCCAGGTCTGTTCTGATTGGATCAGTGCTGCTGAGCAGGGAAGGACAAATCCACCTTTGATTTGGGTGAAATATTTCCCATGTTGTGGCAACAGAATCCACTGTCTGAAAATAACATTTCTCAGTCACCCCTCAGAGCTTTGCTTTTCTTTCTTAAGCAAACCAACCAAAAGAAGTTATTTGGATTTGCTGAAGGAATATAACTGGGGCAAAAGCGCAGAGAGCTCTTAGGAAGGGAGACAAGGAATGGCTGTGAGAGGGGTTTGCTGCTTTTTTCTGTCTGAGACAGGTGGATTTGGGCATCAGAGCAGTGCCGATAAATGGCTTTTGCAGTTATCTAAATGCTTTGGCTCTGCTTGGGCGTTTAATCTCTTGTAAAAGCTGTTTATTGCCCTCGGCGCTGCTTCGCGAGGCGCGTTATCCCCGAAGAGTACCAATGCCACAATTAGGCCTCTCCGAGACCTCCCAAAACACAGCTGATTAAAGGTCAAGCAGAAAAATTCAGATGCTGCTCTCATTAATTCAAAGATCCAACCCTCCTGCATAAAGACCAGTATCAGTCCTGGAGGGAAATCCGGGATGGGGAGGATGGAGGGGATGTGGGTCCCTGGCGAGGGTGAGGCCCTCGTGGCTGTGTTTGGTTTCCAGGTAACAAATTGCCCTCACCAAAGGTGTTCCTGAAAGTCCATTTGACTTCTCTTAGCGATCTTCCCCGGGCAGATTGGTAACCCCGAAGCGCTGCAAAATGTAAGTGGCATTTAGAGGTGGCATCACAAAAAAGGGGCAATCAAAGCTCATTAACACTGGAGTTTATAATTGCAGATTACAGTAATTTGTGGTGGATTCAGGATTTAGCAAGGGTGTTATTTCTGCTGTTGGGGGCTAATGAGCGGTGGGAGAAATTGATGTAAGTTTAGTCATTTCTTCTTCTTTAGCAACCAACTGACCCCAAATGAAGACTTCAGCCTTTGGTTTGTGATCAGAAAAAACACCCCACTAAAAAGTACACTGAATTTGACTTGGGGGGAACCCAGACCTTTCTAGGTCCTGTTCTCAGTCCCTCCTTTTGCAAGGGTAGGAATCACAGAATCATGGAATCATTAAGGTTGGAAAAGACCTTTAGGGTCATGAAGTCCAATTGTCAAACCAGTGCCACCACCATGTTCCCCACAGAACCACGTCCCCAAGTGCCACCTCGACACATTTTTTAAACACCTCCAGGGATGGTGGCTCCACTCCTGCCCTGGGCAGTCTGGTCCAATGCTTTACAACCCTTTCCATGAGAAAATATTTCCTAATATCCAACCTGAACCTCCCCTGGCCCAGCCTGAGGCCGTTCCCTCTCTCCTGTCCCTGTTCCCTGGGAGCAGAGCCCGACCCCCCCCGGCTGCCCCCTCCTGTCAGGGACTTGTGCAGAGCCACAAGGTCCCCCCTGAGCCTCCTTTGCTCCAGCCTGAGCCCCTTTCCAGCTCCCTCAGCTGCTCCTCAAAGACTTGTGCTCCAGACCCTTCCTGAGGATTTGCTTGTTTTAATTAAAAACCTGTGGAGGATAAGAGTGAGGCATCTTCCTTCAGTGATTCAGGTACTTGCCAAAGGCAGGTGATGCCCAGAGGAGGATGGGTCTGTCCTTTGGATCAGAACTTCCTACCCCTCTCTGGCAACTTAGGGAAAGGAACTCATGTGGTTCCTTGATTTTCCATTTTTTACATAATAAATAATTTCTTAATAAATAATTTCTTATAACCATTCTTTGATGTCACCAAACCTGGGCAGTGCAGAGGGCTCTGGAATCAGTGTTCAGCTGTGTGAGGTCAGCCCTGAGCTCATTTTCTTCCAAGCAGCATTTGGCTGGTAGGGTAAAAGGCAGGAAGGGCACAGGCTCTTACCTTAAACCAGGGAAGTGTCCTGACCTTCCACAGAGATTACAGCTTACTTAGTCCAAGTTTTAAGAAAGTTCATAGTTAGGGACTTGAATTTACTTCATAGGATCTTTGTGAGGGGTGAATTTAGGTGAATAATTGGGAGGTGTGCGCTTAGGCCTTGCTGCTGATGGGAAACAAACGGAATAAACAATGGAAAAACAGCTTAGATTTTTGGCTGTTGTTCCATTCTTTAGCACCAAGAGTTGCCTTAACGTAGCCTGATTGCTGAGGTAAATCAAACTCGTAACCACGTTGAGCCAATTGTCATTCAGAACACCCTGCTTCCCTCCCCTGACGTCCTGAACTGTTCAGCGACTTCGCAGCTCCCTCCAGTCGTGACAGTTCTGTCACAGTCGATGATGCAATTTGATCTGCCCTGGCCTGGTTTTCCAGTCTCTCTGTTCCCTCATCCCTGAGAACTCCTGGCTGACGAGTTTGCTCTCCCACAAACCTTCTCCTGAAGTTAAAAACAAGAGTTATTTTTCACAGCTTGCTGAACTCACAGGGAAAGAAGGGAAGGGATCTCTCCAAGCCAGAGAACAGAGGGGGAAAAAGAGACTTGAGCAGTGGACAGACATTGGGATTGTGACCACCAGCCACATGTTCAGGGCACTCAACTACTATTTAAAACACAAAGACAAGTTTCAGGCTTGAGAACAGTCAGAGGGATGTGCTGGGGCTACCTGAGCATCCCACGAGGCTTCCAGAGCACCAGAGATTCAGCCTTCAGTGTCTGCCCCAATATCTGCTGTAGCAAAAGTGTAGCAAATCCTAAAAATCCCAGCCCAGCAGCATCTGTGCACTCCCAGCCAAGATGCCTGAGGAGAGCCTGCAATTGCTTGAGATTTTTATTTTTCTGTAGGGCGACGACATTAAAAGATGTGCAAGTTTTATTTTTTGACTGCATTCATCGTTCACAAACAGAAACAAAAATGCAAACCCTCCAATTGAAGTCCTTCAGCCAAAAATATGTCGATGTGCAAAGCAAAAAATAGCAGCCCCTGCTATTCTTGACAGCTGTAGTTTGGCTGATTTTAGGAGATACCCCGAAAGGTGAGCTTGGAAGGATGTCATATCTGCCTCTTATCTTTGAATCCCATATACTTACGTTTATTAAAATCAATATAATCCATTAGCCTACATTGTTTCCATTTTTAATAATCTATTGATATATTGCCTGGGCTTTTATGGGACTAAACAAATTTCCTCTTTATGTGCCCTGTAATAGCCGGAGGTCAGGCTGCTTGAGAGCAGTTGCTGTATATAAATGTTTATTTACTGCCTGACTACTGATTGAGAACATATCTGGTCCACAGGCTTCAGATGGCTTTTAAACTAGAGATTTATGGCTTACTTCCTGTTTTCCAGACACAGTACACCATTTTTAAATAAAGTAATGAATGCAAGGTATTGTGAAAATAATAGCCAGGGATTGCCCCAAACTCCACGTTTGGGAGCAGGGCCTGTCGGGCCCTCTGTTATTTCATCATTCATTTGTTTTCTAGTGGGGTGGGTTTAGGGACATTAAACACTCTTCTGGTGCAGTTTCCTCTGTGCCCAGGGTGTCTTTGTAGTCTGGAGCTGCCCTCCTGGAGCAGCCTTCTTCAGCCACTCCATGGCCAAGCTGGGAAGCTGACGGGAAGAACCTTGTCAGAGTTTGGTTTTTTGGGTCATTTTTAGCAGCTTCTCTTCTGTTAACCGCCAGTTTAGCAAAGCATTTATAGTTAGGCTGGGCTTTACATGAGCCCAGGTCCCTCCTTTGTGTGGTTTCTTGCCTTTTTTGCTTCCAGCTGACAGCACCTTGCAGAAAATGCTCATTTTTAAGTCTCTAAAAGTAACTTCTGACATTGGCTCACTCTGTTTCTGTGCTTTTTGGACACCACATTTCATGACATGTCAATTAACCATGTTTGAGAGGCTTTTGTTCTCCAAAAGTGTGATCATCTACCCAGCAAAATCCTTTGTCCCTGCTGTGATAAGACAAGGAAACCATATTTTTCATTGTGTTATTGGGATAAAAGCACTCACTCACAAAATATCTCAAATATCTGGTGGTGGCAGACAAGTGGCTCAATCCACACTTGTGACAATGGGATCCCTGTCAGCAGAAGTTTGCAGGAGTTCCTGGTCTCAGGGTGAGAACTTCAGCTCCAAATCACAATTTCATACAAGAAAATTGGCCGTCATTTAGGATATCCCTGCCTCACAGGGATTATTCCACTTGTAATTCCTTAGAGCCCAAATTCCTCGGCAGAGAATGGGATGTGAGTCCAAGAGCAAGAACCTGGAATTTTCCCCTGGGGATGGGCTGGTTCGTTTATTTGTTTTTGTACTTTTCATAGAATATCACTCCCCTCTGGCCACAATGTGGTTCAGAATCACCATTTTTAAGGGTATTGTGCTTTTTTACAGAAACCTGTTGGTTTGAGAGTCCAACTGCAGCTTGCAGGAGATGAGGATTTCAAAGGGCCACTGTGTTGTGGCCGTGGCACAGAGAGCTGGTGGCCATAACCTGCTCTGCCTCATTTACTGAGCCACCTTGGGCCCTGCTGACCTCAGGAGGGGATTTTTTGTACTGATTTCAGTGTCTGTGCCTTATATTTATATAAATTATATTTGTATTTATATCATATTTATGGCTGTGGATGCCTTTAGGCCCAGACTGGGCCTTGCTTGGTGATTTCGGTGTCCCCTTGAGGGACAAAGTTGGTGGCACAGGGACTGAGCAGGCACAGGATGTGCCAGCTCCAATTTGGGTGCCTTATACTCACCCTGGCCACATTTCTAGAGGATTTTTCAGCGAGTTCAGTGATGTTATTGTGATTTGGCAACCTGAACAAGGTGCTGTGCATCCCTCCAGCTCTGAGGGCAAAGCTGTGGTCTGCTTTCTTTTGTCCAGGGTGATTTCACTCTGCTGGAAAACCACCAAAATAAAGAGGATTGGTAACACTAAACCAGCTCAGCTGCATTTTGGTTTTGTGGTGTTGCACAGGGTGTTGTTTTAAACAGGAATAAAGCAGTGGCCTCTCTTTGACGAGTGCCCTGCCTGCTCAGGAGCCGGTCCCCCGGGTTTCCTGGCCGTGTGTGTGATTCCCAGTGCTGATCTCTGGCCCCTAGATGATGCTGTTCATCTGCCAGGGAGATCCAAGTGTGCCTCTGACAACAACTGCAGCATTTTGGGGATGCTGCAGCTTGGCAGGAGTTGGTAAAAAATACATTTTGTCTTGCAAGGAAATGAGAGTGAAGAGAGGTGCCTGTGAAAATGTCACATTAGAGCGGCCCTGACACACAAATACAGGCCCTTTAGGGGAGTTTTATGTGTATTTTTAACCTTTTATCCCATTAAAATGAGTCCTAATGAAGGGAACACGAAGCACCATGTGGGCTGGGCCTGCCTGGGGGACACAGAGCTCCTGCTCTTTAAAATGTGTCCCATCAGACTGAACTCCCCAATATTTTGATTGACCACTGCATGCCCAATACCAGCATTTTCTACAATGGATATGTGGCATTCTTGAGGGATTTATTCAGCACCAATAAAGAGGCCTCAGGGACGGGCTCGGTGGCTCTGACATGGTGGTCCAGGAGCATTCCCAGCCAGTCCCTGCATGGAACATCCCATGTTACAGTGGGATGGTTCCCTTTGGACTCTGAAGCGTGGATCCTGCTTGTGTGGGTATTCACGAGATGCTTTGGAGCTTTTCCCTCAGTTCTCCCATCCAGAGCTCGATTCCACACCCTTTACACTCAAGTGGAGGGTGATAGATTTTAAAGGATGCCACAGCTACTTAAGAGGATTTTCAAAAGCACTTGGGCGTCAAATTCCAGTTGATTTTCCACAAGGGAATTGGCCTCCACTTCCAGGACATGATTCCTGATCATTCCTTTGTTTTCACAACACCCACAACATCAGCAAACTCAGTTTTACTGAAGGGATGATGCAAAGGGGAGCTCGGCTTTGAAAAATTCTTGGGTTATTTTTAAACAGGAATCTTCCAAAATTTGGGAATCTTCTGGAACAATATTCAGAAGTTTAGGGCTTGCCTCAACTACTCAGCTACTCCCAGCTAAGAGGGGCTTATTCTGCCCGTGGTCAAGCTGATCTGTGGTGGAACTGAAGGAATTTTAAGGGTTTTGCACCCCAGGTGGACTTGGCTGAGAGCATTTCCTGACTCTTTGCTCTCTCCCCTTCCCTGTGCACCAAGCTTCAAACTTCTCTCCTTTGTTTGGATGTCAATGATGTCCTTGATGACAAGATAATCCAAATTACCTCTTTATTGCCTGGTAAAACCAAGGTAGGGGAGGAGCAGTGATTCTGGGCTGTTCCAATGCTCTGACAGCAGGTTTTGAAGTCTCTTTCTCCTCCCTCTCCTCATTTTTGGGGAGGGTCTGGGGCTGTGGGTGCTGGAATGAAAACTCTCCAGCAAGTGCAATGTGTAAATTTTGAAACAAAAAAAAAAATATTGAACATGTGGTTTGTGTTTCAAAACCCGGAAAATATTATGAAAGCAATAAACCATCCCTGCTGCAGGGGCTGTGCCTCTGCGAGTACACACACTCGGATTTGGTTACGTGTCACTCTCCAGCCTCATTCCAGGACAGCCAGACCTGGGCTCTGCAAGGCAGGTGAGGAGCAGCAGGGCTGTGAGTCCCTGATGGAGCCTGTGCCACCCCAAGGGAGGTGACAAACACCTCCCTCCATCCATGGAGCTTGTCCTGGGGATCTCAAGCTCTGGGGAGTCTCGTGCCGGGGTGGTGAATAAAGGTTCAGGGAGCAGAGGTGTCCTCTGAGCTCTGTGATGCTCATCATTAACAATGGGCACGTGGCTCACGTTGTTTCCTCCTGGGAATTAGAAGTTTTGACCCGTTTATCCACCCAGACAGACACTCAGTGGCCTGAGGGATGGCAAACAGCATGGAATCATGGAATCCCAGGATGGTTTGAGTTGGAAGGGGCCTTAAAGCTCATCTGTTCCATGGGCAGGGACATCTTTCACTACCCCAGGTTGCTCCAAGCCCCGTCCAACCTGGCCTTGGAGAAGGAATTGTGGAGCATCAAGGAAAGGCTCAGGAAGAAATAATTCCCTCCTAAGGTTTCCAGCAGGTATTGGAGCAGGCTGAGGACGTTGGCAATGGGATTCCTGTGCTGTTGTGGCTTCGGGTTTAATCCAAGCTCCAGTTAAACAAATCATTGTTTGGGGAACAGGGACACTTCATTTTTTTAATAGCCTGTGACCTGCAATAGAATTTAGGTTGGGTGTTAATGACCAAAGGTTTTGCAAGTAATTAAATTTGTGGAAAGAGCTGTCCCTGAGAGGCTGGGAGTGTTCCTGAGAACAGGCTGGTGCCTGTGTGGTGCTGGAGTCTTAAACTGGAGTAGGAGAACTCTGCAGAACGGGGATGGGGCTGATACTCATCAGTCCAAGCGGCTCTTTTAATCTACATCGTGAGTTACACACACAGCTGTGCGTGTTTCATGACTGTAGTAAGAAAATGTTATGAAATTATGAGTATAACCTCTGATTTTTTTAATTGGGCAAAATAAATGATCTGAGTACACTGGGCATGAGATGTAACTCACACACATCGCAGAAAAAGGTTTAATTTTCAGGTTTAAATTCCTGGTTGGGAATCTCACGTGTAAATTATCCATTAAGTTACTCACACTTTACAAAGAGAAGGCATGGACCATGTGTGTGCTGCAGGCCACTCCTAAAATGTGGCTTTGCAATATGTGCATCGTTTTAGGATTTGTGCACAAGTCAAAGTGAATCTTCTTGTTGTCTTCCAGCCATTCTGCTTTTTATGAAATTATTCTACTCTCTATCTAAGCCTTTGTGCCATCCTTCAGGAACCTGAGAGGCCACAGCATTTCCCTTCCATTATTGTGGCCACAATCCAAAAGGAGATGTCACAGATAAAATAAAATTGACTTTAAGTTCTGCCCAACATCTCAGCTCCTTGCAGCATTCTACAAGGGGTCTTTGCTGCCTGAGGCACTGCTGAACTATCTGAGAGGTGCTTTGAGTAGGAGTTACTCATTGTTGGATCTTCTTAGCAGGCTTTCCTCCAACAATGAGCACTCGCCTTTTAAAAACAGGAGGGTTTGCATCCCTTCCTGTGCCCTGGCAGGTGGCTGTGCCCTGTCACCACTCCCAGGGGGCAGGAGGCAGACTGGGAGTTACACTGGGCTGGTTCTTCTCTGTGGCTGTGAGAAGTCCCAGCAAGAACAGAGACATCAGGGCTGCAAAATAAGAAGAAAATATTGCATTTTAACATTTTTTTTAGCCAGAAGAAGGGATGGGGCAAGGGTGTAAACACACAAACTCTGCATTTACAGCGCTTTGTGCTGCAGCTTTGCATGGGAGGTTACCTACTGTGCACTGTGTCTTTAAAACACTAATGGGCCCACTGAAAAAAGAAAAAACACCAAAAAAAACCCCCCAAACCCATGACAGTCCACCAGCAACTAGCACACTAACAGGTTCTCATCTGACACCAGTAGGGAACCGAAGATATTTTATTATTTGGAAACTCCATATAGGGAAAGCCAGCCTTGAATCTGTCATTACTCCAAGAACCACACCTCCCCTGGGAGTTAATTATTTTCTTAAAATGCAACTTGTACTGTTAGTTTAAAACATTCCAACTGTGTTCGCACTCTTTAAATCTTCTGTAAACCTTAGAGTTTAAATCACTTGCAGATAAGAGTAATTCTATTAGAAAAAAAAAAAAGGTTTGGTGGAAGGGGAAAGGGAGGGAAATAAAAGGGCATTGATAGAAGCGTCCTTTGGGTGCCCATTGCCCTGTCACCTTTAGAACTTGGCAGGAGCTGCAGCCCACAGTAACTTTATAGGTCCTGGCACAGAATGAAACAAAATAGGTGCATGCCACATTTTCCTTCCAAAAAAACGCCAGGCAGAGACTTACCCCTTTGTGAGGGGCTGAGTATCTGAGAGCTCGGTTAGATTCAGGAAAAAAAATTAATTAATGGTTAGTGGGGCTGACAGGTCAAAGCCTTTGCTGGGCTTCTATTTTGAAGGAAGGCATTGGGCAAAGGGCTGCCTCTGGCTGGGATCACGTTTGGGACCGGCAGGGCTGGGAGAAGTGTTTAAATACGGGGCGCTACTGCGATGTTTGAGCACCTCAGCTCCTCTTGCTTTGGCTCCTTTTGCTGCTTTCAAGGCAATTCTGGGGCATTACAAGGGAAAAAAAAAGAGCTCATTGCTGTGGGTTTGCCACGGGTGAGGCGGGGAGAAGGTGATGTGTCATTTTTGGAACTGTCTGGGCAATCATTCGTATGCTGTGTTGGCCGGGCTCTGAGGATTGAGGGTAATTCAGTGGTTCCAGAGCTTGGCTTCTTTTTCTCCTTCATGCCCTCCGCAGCCCCTCTTTCTCCCTGTAATTTGTTTGGGCTGAAAATCAGCTGCCCAAATTCTTTAAGGGCTGTTTTTCTTTTTTAACCAGTTTGCTTTTGCAGCAGTGTCTTGGCTGAGCTGGGGCTTCACTGAGTGCCAAGCCCCCCACACCTGTGGGAGCTGTTTGGGGAAGAACAGGGGTGGGTAAGGGCAAAGAACTCGTCATTGATGATGCTGTGTGACACTGGCTGTGACTTTGGGGGCACCTCTGCTTGCTGGGGATGCTCAGAGACACCACTGACCCTGCTGGGGGACAGACATGAGTGGTGAAAAATCCTGTGCCCTCTGAGAGTGTCTGAGTGTTGCTGTCACCTATTAAATAATAAAAGTTGTTATTTTGGAAAGCAAATCCCACTCTCCCCTCCAACACCTGATGGATATAAGGGGCTGTTAAACTTGGAAATACCCTAAAATTGGAATTGTCCCCCAGCCTTTCATTGGGTCCAAGGGCCTTGATGAACAGAGCCCAAATTCTCACTAAATATGTTTTCTGAGGGTGAGAGCACTGCACAGAGACATCTTCTCCTCTCAAGCCCTCAAACCCTCAGCTTCATACGAGTTCATTGATCATTTGGTACCTGCTGGTGCACATCTGGCTCAGAGACCCCAAATGTGAGGCCCTACCCCAAAAAACCACTGATTTGAGTGTCTTCAGAAGCAAACTAAACCCTTAGGCCTCAGGGTTTGTCCCAGTGAGCTGAAGGAAAAGTGGCCTCTAAATTTTAGTTTACCAACTTGTTCTGAAAAGAAACACCCTTGATGCACCACAGAAATTTGTCAGATGCTTCTGCTTTGCTTTAGTGGGGGTCTTCAGGGGTATCCCTAACCCAGAGCAGAGGAGGTGACAGAGCTCTGGACAGTTCTGTGCACTGTGAGGTCACAGGGCTCCAGAGGATGGGGGTGAAGGTTGAACATCCACATGCAGGAGGTGATAGATCCTCCCTCCCATCCTTGTGTAGGTCAGTGCTGGCCTCACCCCGGGGCTGCTCCTCACTGGGGTCTGAGCCCAACGATTTATGGAGGAATCTGAGGTTTGAGGCCTCATTCTCCAGGCTCTGCTGGCAGCTCTGGGGCAGGTTATTTAAATTCTGCACCAGATCTCTGTTCTTGGCTGGGGGTGTGCTGGGAGCTGAGCTCTGGGGATGACACACTGGAGGGGCTGTGCAGGTGGGACACACATCTTTGGGCACCTGGAAGAAAGCAGAGCATCAGGCAGAAGCCAGGATCCCCTCTCCTGGCTTTATTTGCATCCTTTCACTTTTTCCCTGATTTTTTGAAGTGCCCAAGTGCTCCGTGTCAGCCCAGATTCCCTCTTGCCCACCATCAGCAGTCAGAGCTGATGGAATCACATCCCTTCATCCCAGTTCTTCTCTCCTGTAGAAATAACAGCAGTAATATAAAGCAAGAAAAGAATTATTTTCTTCCCACCATAACCAGCCTTGAATGAAAATTCTTGCCCATAGGTTCAATCAGAGCAGATCATGGATGTTTTCTGGAGTTTTTTGTGATTTCTCTGGTTCTCTTCAAGCAAGTAAAACACTTCCTACAAAAGGAATCCGACATAGAGCACAGAACAGTCTTTACAGAGATGACTATCAGAGGAGGAAACACTTCTGATTATGTTTTTAGGCAGAATATATCAGTATAAAGGACACATTTCCCCTTAAAGCTGACCTGTGTGTAATGAGACACAGGAGCCCACTGAAAATAATGAGCTGTTAAAGAAATAAACAGTTAAAATAATAACAAAGGGCTAAACAGCTTTGGAAACAGCAAAAAAAAAGGCCAAATGTGATATAAAGACAGAATTCTGTGCTTACAGAGAGAAAGGTGATCTGCTTGAAGTGCACAAACAAGAGAAGCCCTGGGTAATGTCGCTGCTGTTTGCACAGTTTATCCAGACAGGCTAAAATATCCTATTAATAATAATAATTTGCATTCAGACCTTGGAAATACTCGGCAAAGCCAAAATCTCTCTTTCAAGGCTCCTTAGGGATGAAAGTGATTCCCTCTGGAGCGCTGGGGCTGATGCTGAGTCCTGTCTGTGCTCCCCAAGGTACTGATGGGCTGAGGAAAAACAGCCTCGAGTTGGGCCAGGGGAGGTTCAGGTTGGATTTTAGGGACAATTTCTTCACTTGAGGAGTGGTTAAACACTGGAACAGGGAAGTGGTAGAGTCACCATCCCTTGTTCAAAAAATGTGTGGAGAGAACTCTCCACTGGATGCTGCCTGCTCCTTTCTTCTCATACAGTAAAAATTTGCCCACTGGCATTAATTCCCATCCCAGCTTCAAGGGAATTTCTCATCCTACTGGAGCATAAAACAAGGAGTAATTAGTTTTAATGGATCTAAAGCCTCTTCAACAGAGAAGAAAAATCTCATACCCTTGGTTCTCCTTGGTGGGACTAAGCCTCATTAAGGTCCTTGAAGTTGGAAAAAAAACCCAGAGAAAAAGAAATGTGCTCGGTATGAGAGAGAGATTTCCCTTTCTGCTTTACTTTCACCTGTTTTTCTCAATTTTTCTCTTTTTTGGGGGGCATTTTGGTCCCTCCCTTCAGAACACCAATGGTGCAGAGCAAAGCTGGGGCTGATTTGCAGATCAGAGGCATCACAGCAGTGACCAAGTGTCAGGGATTTGTCCTGGGAGGTGGAGGAGGGAAGGTTTGTGGAGCTGGGGGAACGAGAGAGAATAAAAGGCTTGTG